>NC_065595.1:61531261-61851574 GCF_024542745.1 Macaca thibetana thibetana | reverse complement strand
CTGTGATTTTCCTGTGGATAGTAGAAGCCTTAGGGCATTTCCTCCATTGCTCCCCAGGGAGACTTTCCCCTTCCTTGGGGCCTCTCAAGTACAATCTGTGGTGCACAGGTACAGCTCTTAGAGCCATCGAATTGCTATTTGAACCATTCAGTAGTTGGTATCGGAAGGAAGAAAATATAGTCAGTTAGGACACGGGATACTGGTACCGCCTTAAGAGAGGGGCTTACTCCTTTGATGGCAAGTGGGGACGGAAGGCTAGAGTATAGCAGCAGTTCTCTCGGCCCTGGCCTAGAGGACATCCACCACCCCCTTAAAGCTTACTAAGCCTCTTGTCTCTGATTCAGAGATTCCTCCTTGAAGGACAGTTTTATGGCCAGGTACATGTAAATTGGGCCTTAGCGTGCAAGCATCAGTGGTGTCCCAGACCCAGGCCTTGCCACCCTGGAACAGGTAGGATGCATTGGCAGAAGGACCACAATCAATCCAGCAGTCCTTGTGCCCCATTTAGTGGTCAGTGGGCGCACGGCAGGGGCAAGGGAAGTTTCCATCCCGCTGGTAAGCATGGTTAAATCTGGTAAGCGTGGTTAAATCCGGTAAGCATGGTTAAATTCGGTAGATGGAGGCCTCAGGAAAAGCGGCCATGAGCTTTGAGCCCAACTGGACCTGACCCTTGGGGGACGCCCTAAGGGAAGACAAGTCCAGGACTAACCAGGGGTGCGGGCATCCCTTTGTTTAAAATTCCAGATGGGCACCATACCTTCAAAACCAGACACTCCCTTGAGATGTATCCTGAATAACTGGGACAAATTTGACCCTGAAACCTTAAAAAAGCAGCAGCAGATTTTCTTCTGTACCACTGCCTGGCCACAGTATTCCTTACAAAATGGAGACACTTGGCCCTACGAAGGAAGTATGAATTATAACACCCTTCTACAACTAGATCTTTTCTGTAAACAGGAAGGTAAATGGAGTGAAGTCCCTTATATACAGGCTTTCTTTGCCTTTGTGACAATACTGCCCTGGGCCAAGCCTGCAAGTTTTGCCCAAATGACAGAAACCCACAAGTGTCTCCATACTCAGGGCCTCTTCCCTCAGCCCCAGTCCCCCCTCCCACTGACACTCCTCCATCCGGCCGCACTGAAGTGTTAAAGGCACACTGGAAAGAGAACGTAAACTCCTGAGCCAGGCACCCAAACTATGTCCCTTACAAGCAGTAGGAGGAGAATTTGGGCCCATTCACCTGCATGCCCCCTTCACACTCTCAGATTTGAAACAAATAAAGGCAGATTTAGGGAAATGCTTGGATGATCCTGATAACTATATAGATGTCCTACAAGGATTGGGGCAGTCCTTTGCTCTAATATGGAAGAGATATCATGTTGCTTCTTGATCAGACCTTAAGTTCTACTGAAAAAGAAGCAGCTTTAGCAGCAGCCCGGCAATTTAAGGATCTGTGGTACTTTAGCCAGGTAAACCATCGAATGACCCTGGAGGAGAGGGAGAAAGTCCCCACAGGGCAACAGGCAGTCCCCAGTGCAGACCCTCATGAGGATACTGACTCAGATCATGGAGATTGGAGCCGCAGGCATTTGCTAACTTGCATTTTGGAACGGTTGAGAAAGACTAAGAAAAAGCCTATAAACTACTCAATGCTATCCACAATTACACAGGGAAAAGAGGAAAACCCTCCGCTTTTACTGAAAGGCTAAGGGAGGCCCTAAGAAAGCACACCTCCCTAACTCCAGATTCCGTAGAAGGCCAACTTATTTTAAAGGATAAATTTATCACCCAATCAGCGTCTGACATTAGGAGAAAACTCCAAAAGTCTGCTTTAGGCCCAGAACAACATTTGGAGACATTATTAAACCTGGCAACCTCGGTGTTCTATAACAGGGACCAAGAGGAACAGGCCGAAAGGGAAAAGCAAGATAAGAGAAAGTCTGCAGCCTTAGTCATGGCCCTCAGACAGGCAGACCTTGGTGGCTCAGAGACAACCAAGAGAGGAGCTGGCCAATTGCCCAGTAGGGCTTGTTATCAGTGTGGTTTGCAAGGACACTTTAAAAAAATTGTCCAACAAAAAACAAACCGCCCCCTCGCCCATGCCCATATGCCAAGGCAATCACTGGAAGGCACACTGCCCCAGAGGATAAAGGCCCTCTGGACCAGAAGCACCTAACCAGATGATTCAGCAACAGGACTGAGGGTGCCCGGGGCCAGCGCCAGCTCATGCCATCACCCTCACAGAGCCCTGGGTAGGTTTGACCGTTGAGGGCCAGGAAGTGGCCTTCCTCCTGGACACTGGCACGGCCTTCTCAGTTTTAATCTCCTGCCCGGGATGGCTGTCCTCAAAGTCTGTTACTATCTGAGGAATCTTAGGACAGCTTGTAACCAGGTATTTCTCCCACCTCCTCAGCTGCAATTGGGAGACTTTGCTCTTTTCACATGCCTTTCTTGTTATGCCCAAAAGTCCCACACCTTTTTTAGGGAGGGACATGTTAGCCAAAGCTGGGGCCATTATCTACATGAATGTGGGGAACAAATTACCCATTTGTTGTCCCCTACTTCAAGAAGAAATTAACTTTGAGGTCTGGGCCTTAGAAGAACAATTTGGAAGGGAAAGAATGCCCATCCAGTCCAAATCAAGCTAAAAGACCTCACCACTTTTCCTTATCAAAGTCAATATCCCTTAAGACCTGGAGCTATCAAAGGTTTACAGAATATTGTTAAAAATTTAAAAGCTCAAGGTTTACAGAAAAAAATGTAGCAGTGCTTGCAACACCCCAATCCTAGGAATACAAAAACCCAATTGTCAGTGGAGACTAGTGCAAGACCTCAGAATCATCAATGAGGCAGTAATTCCTTTATATCCTGCTATACTCAACCCCTATATACTGCTCTCTTGGATACCAGAGGAAGCAGAATGGTTTACTGTTCTAGACCTCAAAGGTGCCTTCTTCTGCATTCCCCTGCACTCTGACTCCCAGTTCCTCTTTGCCTTTGAGGATCCTGTAAGACCCCACGTCCCAGCTTATGTGGACAGTCTTGCCCCAAGGCTTTAGAGATAACCCTCATCTGTTTAATCAGGCATTGGCCCAAGAGCTAGACCAATTCTCAAGCCCAGGCACTCTAGTCCTGCAATATGTGGATGATATACTTCTGGCTACCAGTTCAAAAGCCTCATGTCACAGGCTACTCTAGACCTCTTAAACTTTCTAGCTAACCTGGGGTACAAAGGGTCTAGGACAAAAGCTCAGCTCTGTCTACAACAAGTTAAATATCTAGGCCTAGTCCTAGCCAAAGAAACTAGGGCCCTTAGCAAAGAGCGTATTCAGCCTATATTGGCCTATCCTCACCCTAAGACATTGAGACAGTCGCGGGGGTTCCTTGGAATCACTGGCTTTTGCTGACTGTGGATTCCTAGATACAGTGAAGTGGCCAGGCCACTCTATACCCTGATAAAAGAGACTCAAAAGGCAAACACCCATCTAGTAGACTAGGAACCACAGGCAGAAACAGCCTTCAAAACTTTAAAGCAGGCCCTAGTGTAAGCTCCAGCCCTGAGCCCCCCCACAGGACAAAATTTCTCTTTATATGTCACCGAGAGAGCAGGAATAGTTCTTGGAGTTCTTACTCAGACTCGCAGGACAGCCCCACAACCGGTGGCATACTAAGCAAAAAAATTGATGTAGCAGCCAAAGGCTGGCCTCGTTGTTCACGGGTAGTTGCAGCAGTAGTCATCTTAGTGTCAGAGGCTATTAAAATAATACAAGGAAAGGATCTCACCATCTAGACTACTCATGATATAAGCAGCATATTAAATGCTAAAGGAAGTTTGTGGCTCTCAGATAACTGCTTACTCAAATACCAGGCACTACTCCTTGAGGGACCAGTATTTCAAATGCGCACGTGTGCAGCCCTCAACCCTGCCACTTTTCTCCCAGAGAATGAGGAACCGATCGAACTTGACTGCCAACAAATTATAGCTCAGACTTACGCCGCCTAAGAAGATCTCTTAGAACTCCCCTTAGCCAACCCTGACCTTAACCTGGACTCCGATGGAAGTTCATTTGTAGAAAATGGGGTACGAAAGGCAGGCTATGCCTTAGTTAGTGATGCAGCAGTACTTGAAAATAAGCTCTTCCCCCAGGGACCAGTGCTCAGTTAGCAGAACTAGTGGCGCTTACCTGAGCCTTAGCGCTGGGAGAAAAAAGTAAATAAATGTGTACAGAGATAGCAAGTATGTTTATCTAGTCTTACGTGCACATGCAGCAATATGAAAAGAAAGAGAGTTCTTAACCTCTGGAGGAACAACCATTAAGTACCACAGAGAAATCATGGAGTTATTGCATGCAGTGCAAAAGCCTAAAAAGGTGGCAGTCTTACACTGCCGAGGCCATCAAAAAGGTGAAGGAGAGGAGGCAAAAAATAAAAACCGCCGAGCAGACACTGAGGCCAAACTTGCTGCCAGGCAGGGCTTTCCTCCAAAGCTGCCCATAAAAGGCCCCCTGGTGTGGAGCAACCCCCTTCAAGAAGTTAAGCCACAGTATTCCCCAACTGAAACAAAATGGGGACTTTCACGAGGACATAGTTTTCTCCCCTCAGGGTGGCTAACAGCAGAGGAAAAAAAGATGCTCATACCTGAAGCCAGCCAGTGGAAAATACTTAAAACCCTCCACCAAACTTTTCATATAGGTATTAAAAGTACCCATAAGATGCCCACATCCCTATTTTCAGGGCCACACCTCCTCAAAACCATCTGGCAAGTAGTCGAAGCCTGTAAAGCGTGCCAAAAAGATAACTCCTGAGCCCACCATAAAGCCCCTCCAAAAGGACAAAGAACAGAACATTATCCTAGAGAGGACTGGCAGTTAGATTTTACCCATATGCCAAAGTCAAGAGGATTTCCGTACTTATTGGTCTGTGTTAATACCTTTACAAATTGGGTGAAAGCCTTCCCTTGTAAAACAGAAAAGGCCCAAGAGGTGGTTAAAGTCTTAGTTCATAAAATAATTCCTAGATTTGGACTTCCCCAAAGCTTACAGAGCAACAACGGACCAGCTTTTAAAGCTACAATAACTCAAGAAATTTCCAAGGCACTAGGAATACAGTATCACCTTCACTGTGCCTGGAGGCCACAATCCTCAAAAAAAGTCAAAAAGGCTAATGGAACATTTAAGAGACATTTGAAAAAGCTAGTGCAAAAAAACTCATCTCCCATGGCCCACTGTCTTGTGGTGGCGGGCACCTGTAGTCCCAGCTACTCGGGAGGCTGTGGCAGGAGAATGGCATGAACCCGGGAGGTGGAGGTTGCAGTGAGCCAAGATCACGCCACTGCACTCCAGCCTGGGCAATAGAGCAAGACTCTGTCTCAAAAAAAAAAAAAAAAAAAAAAAAGAATTCGAAACTCTCCTCAAAAAATGGGGCTCAGTCCATGTAAAGTGTTGTATGGATGGCCTTTTCTCACAAATGACCTCCTGCTCGATCAGGAAATGGCCAATTTAGTCAAAGATATAACTTCTCTGGCAAAATATCAACAAAATCTTAAAAATTTACCTGCAAAGTATGACAGGAAAAAGGGAATAGAGTTGTTTCAACCAGGAGATCTAGTATTGGTCAAGTCTCTCCCCTCTACTTCTCCATCTATAGATCCCTTATGAGAGGGACTACACTCGGTAGTCCTCTCTACCCCCATTGCAGTTAAAGTGGTAACAGTGGAATACTGAATTCACCACACCCGAGTCAAACCTTGGACACCTCCTGAGGAACTTACAGATCATCAACTCAGGAGTCACAAGGTCAGCCAGACCAGCTTCAATACACCTGTCATCTACTAGGGGACCTGTGTTTCCTATTTCGGGAAAAAAAAAACCTCCGACCAGAACAACTCCTGTAGTTAATCCTAAAGAGAAACTTCTTCCTACTTAAAAGTGGATAAGTAAAAAAACCTACCTGACCTTTGACATCTCTCCTTGCTCTCTTTAATAGAATCCTTCTACTGTTTCGTTACATTATTAAGCAGTATACTAACTATATTCTTTGCAGTAGGATTATATACTATAGCTCTGGCCAGGACAAAAATCCTAATCACATCAACCTTTCTTCTATCGTCCTTCCTTCTAACAGCAATTTACTCCTTTTTCCCTCCTCTTTCCTTCGACCGTCCCACCTACCACACGTCATGACTCCTCTTAGGTTTCCGGCCACCCTCTTTGTACTTATGTCCATTTCTCCAACTACAACACACCTCCCGTGTCAGTGTGCTTCCCCTGGAGGAGTCACCTAGCATTCTCTCAAAAACTCTTGAAGATTAGGTAGCCCCTTCCGAGCACCCACATTTTTTGCTGCATATACTTACATAAAAAAAGAATGTTATAAAACTGCTTCTCTTTGTTCTAACAATAGCCATACATCTCACACACACATACACAAAAATGATCCGAGGTGACTGCCCTGAGAAATGGGGGGCCAATGCTTGTTGGACATATTATACCCATATAGGTATGTCTGACGGAGGGGGTGTCCAAGATGAGGCTAAAGAACAGTGTATCCAACAAGTAATTAAAAACTTAGTCCAGCTCTCCAGTACTCCCAGTCCATACAAAAAATTAGACCTTTCCAGGCTACAAGAAACCCTTAACTCTCATTTTCATCTCTAGAGCCTGTTTAACACCACCCTTACAAGAATACAAAAAGCCTCTCCTAGTAATCCAACCAACTGTTGGATGTGTCTCCCATTGCATTTTCAACCATATGTCCCAGTCCCTGTCCCCGGACAGTAGAACTTATCCACCCCAGTCCTAAACACCACCAAATGAATCAGTCCCATAGACTCCAATTTACCAGCCACGCAGGCCTCAAATCTCACATGCATAAACTTCAGCATGGCTCTCAATAAAAATACCTCCCGAGGTCAGTCCTGGATATCCACAACCTCAGGTTTCACCTGTCTCACTTCAGGCATGTTTTTCATCTGTGATAACACAGCCTATCGATGCCTAAACGGCACTCCAAAAGAACTATGCTTTCTCTCCTTTCCAGCACCTCCCATGTCCATATATACTGCACAGGAGTCACAAAGTCCCGTTATACCCCAATCTCGCCACACGCGAGCCCTTATTGTCTATTGTAGGAGCCGAAATACTGGGAGGGCTTGGGACTGGAATTAGAAGCATAATCTCCTCTACCAATTCTATTATAAATTATCACGAAAATTAAATGATGACATAAAACGAATTGCCGACTCCCTATTGACCTTACAAAGCCAGCTTGATTTTCTAGATGTGGTAGTCCTTCAAAACCCGAGAGTCCTAGACTTATTAACAGTGGAAAGAGGAGAAACCTGCCTCTTCTTAGGAGAAGAATGTTGCTATTTCGTTAACCAGTCAGGAATCATTACTAAAAAGGTCAAATAAATAAAATAAAAAGTAAAAAAAAAAAAAAAAAAAAAAAAAAAAAAAGAGCTTGAACACTCAGGGCCCTGGAATATGTTTAACCAATGGATACCTTGGCTCCTCCCCTTTCTAGGCCCTGTGACAGCCATCCTACTATAACTTGCGTTGGGGCCTTGCATTTTTAACCTCCTTGTCAAATTTGTTTCTGCCAGGATCGAGGCCATCAGGCTACAAATGGTCCTACAAATGAAACCTCAAATGAGCTCAACTCATTCCTTCTACCGAGGACCCCTGCATTGACCTGCTGGTCCCTCGCTAGCCTAAAAAGCTCCCCTCTGGAGGACACCACACCTGCAGGGCCCCTTCTTCGCCCCTAATCAGCAAAAAGTAGCCAAATCGAGTAGCCAGATCGATAGCCGCCCAGTTCCGGACAGCAGCTGGGGTGTCCAGTCTAGAGGGGGGACTGAGAGGAGGTTCCAGCTGGGCTTCCTGGGTCGAGTAGGGACCAGAAAGCTGTGAAACTCACTCCTTTCCTGCATCAGGACTTACTTTGGTCCTGGATGAATAATATTGGAGACATATGCTTAAAATATTCCTAACATAAGAATTTGTGCATGTGTTTTCTTCCCCAAGAAAGCTATAAACAGCGAATCTTTTGCTGTTTCCCTGTGTCCTCGCTTCCTCTCTCCCTTGCCCCTCCCCTGAAAACTAAAAGGAATGTTAAAAGCCCGTTTTTCTGTGACCAGCAGACCTTATCTATGTCCCAATTCCAATTCCCTGTAAACACAATTTGTAAAATCCTGTGAGATCCTGTCTCCTTTGCCATGCGGCTGCAAGGTTATAAAGTAGATAAAACTTAAGTTACAATTCCAGTTTTCCTCAAGATCTAAGACACATTAATTGTCTTTGTTTCTTGCTCTGGTAACACCTTCCCGCCTCACGTATTTCCCGCCTTAAAGAGTTTAAAAGGTGATCAAAAAATCTAACACGGGCTCCCCGCTCGGGACCCCTTCCACGCTGTGGAAGCTTTGGGCTGTCGCTCTGCTCAGTAAAGCCTCCAGCTTTTTTCTCGTGGTCCGATCAGTGTCTCTCTCTCACCCACGGCGGCCTCCACACCAAATGTTTGGCGTGGCTAAGGCAAGAGCCTTTGGCCTTACAACCGCATGTACCACCCAACCCAGCCTGGCCAAGCAATCGGACTTGATTTTCAGATCATCTTACAATTGGTAACAAATAGGGGTCATACAAGGAGAGAAAGCTTTGTCAGTTGATGTGTCAATCCTATTTTGAAGGAATAGGCACAGGACGGACCCATTACATTAGCACTGTGGATAGCAGCAAGCTTCCTGCTCACCTACAGAGAATACATAACGCTGCCTTCCTCTTCGGCTTGTAGTTTTACTCAGGGCCACACACACACACACACATTCCCACACACACTCCCACACACTGACCTTTCTTTTACCCGCTTGTCTCAGAAACCCCTTCTTCAGGAAAAAGTTTTTTCTGACTTTTTGAAAATGTAGCCTAAGTAAGGGATGAGCAAGGCTTAGGCTTCTGCTGAAACGGTGGGTGTGGAGAGAAGTGGACGGATATCAAAGGTTTTCCCCTCTCCAGCTCTAGTCTCCAGCCACCGTTTTAGTTTAATCTTTCGTTTCTCACCCAGATTATTGCAACAGCTTTCTAATTCGTCTCTTGTCTGATATCTCCCTTTCAAACCAACGTACACGTGGCTACCAGAGAGAGATTTCTAAAATTCAAGCCTGAACATAACACTTCGCTTTTGAAGTGGCCCGATAACGTTCCACTACTTTCAAAATAAAGTTCATAATTAGTTTGGCATGCAAGCTTCTCTATTATCCAGCCCCTAGTTCTGGCTCCTGCCTCATCTTCAGATATATTGAACCTCTAGCAGTGCTGGGATACGGTCATGCCTTATTATGCTCTATGGCTTCCCACATGTTCTTCCCTCTCCTCTGAATGACTTCCCACCACCTGTTTTCCTAATTAACGTGTACTCTACCATCAGATCTCTGCTCAGTATCACCTCCCTTGAAAGGAATCCTGGTGCTCCTAATCTGATTTACATGCTCCTTGCTACCCAAGCAAGAGCTGAGCTAATTACCTGACCCATTTGCCTATCCCAATTCATTGTGAAATTCCTGAAGTCAGTGAGTATCTTGTTTCAACTTTGTACTGAATGGATTGTTAAGGTTCAATCGTCAATGGAGATGTAGTTGATACTTACCAACTATAGTATGTTAAATACAATTAAAATTTTATTATTCAGTATTAATTGATTATCTGAAATAGATCTTTTAGTTTTTCAAATGTAGAGCTTTGTTGTAAATAATTTACAGTTATTTTAAAAGTGTTAGTTGCTGTCTGGCTTGGTGATTCCCTGATTGCTCAAACCATTGTCCCTTTGTTGTAGACATTGTTCCTTTGTTGACTGAGGCATTTTCCAGCCATCTGTTGGCACAAATGTTGGGCACCTTGGAAACAGGAACTAATGCTATAAAAACACAAGACAAATGACCACACTGAGAAATCACCGTATTTGCCTCTGATGATGTTGTAAAATTAGTACCAACTGGGGAACTAAAGTGTTGCAAGTGAATCTTAAGCTCCATGAGAAAATGATAATTTAATAAAGGCTGCTTTCTTTTACACTTTGACAATAGAAAGTTTCTGTTGTCATTTAGGGTTATAGCCATTACAGGTCATTCTAAATATTCTCTACTGTTCATTTTTAATTAAGTAATTTGCACAAGTTTGGAGAAAAATCTGACTACCCTGATTAGATTCTTAGGATTACCAGTATGGTTGTGAAAAGATGATTTCTGAGTTGTGACTTTTGTTTTTAGTTAAAAAAAAAAAAGTGAGATCCCTGCTTATAGTTATTTTAACCAGTGTTGCAATGAGTGGCATGTAAATGATTTATTTTAAATACTTGATGGAAAAGCCAAGGAAATAAAAAGGGGTGGACCATTGGGGCAATATAAACTGAAAATAGTGAAACTTTGGTATACTAGAATCCCTCCATTTGGCCAGATAGATACACTTACTGAATTTTCATGTAAAATAAATAAGAAATATTTTAATTTTAATTTAAAAATAAATGTTGTGAATTTAATAGAAATCTTAATAAATTTCTTCTGTTTGCGTAAAAAATAACTCACATGTCAATACGTACAAAAATGTACATGTTATCTTCTCCCATGAAAAAACGGAAAATATACCAATAACATTTTTAAAAGGCCCTATTAAGAGAAAAAGAGAAATAACATAACATTAATAATGTTTTGTTGAAATAGAATAAAGTAATTTTTTTAAAGAACAAGTATGGTTTTACTTGGGAAAATAAGAAATTACTGATGTCTTATTGAACCCATGGAATTTGAATAACATTAATACTGCATTATTCAAGAGATCAGTGTATCAGACATCAGCTCACAATTCTAGGTGGATCACATTTGACTAACCATTGATACATGTCTCAAAATTAAAATTGTGACAAAATAATCACTTTTAAAACTACACCATTTCATCTATTTTGTTCATAGTTTTGCAACTTGATTAATGAAAAAATCATTTGCTTGGCATTCAAATTAAAGCTTTTAAATATACATATTTGTGGAATATATATATATCTCACATTAAAAAAACAAGGCATCAAACTATTACATAGTTACAGTCTATGTTGATAGCAAATTGTGGTTTGTAATTAAACCACAGGAAAAAAATGGAGAAATTTGATGTTTTAAGATGTGACATAAAATGATATTTTGAATTCAGACAATGAGCATTCTTATCAGAGGATTTTTTGTTCAACACTTTTTATTGTTCACTCAGATAATTAAATGCAATTGATATCTTTAGTTAAATACTGAATATATTATAAAAATAATATTCAAGATGTTCTGAGTCATTTACAGAAAATGTTGTATCCTGTAAAACCAGTAATTAATGGCAAATTAAAATCAAGGCAAGCAGCTACTAATAACTTTACTATCAATTTAAGATGATATTAAGTTATAATGCATGATGAGTCAGATCATATTTTATTAAAAATGAATAGTCTTTGCACGTGAATAGTTTAGAGATGGCGAGTAGTCAACCTGCTCTTTTCAAAACTCTCACTTATGACTGTTCTTAGACATCACAAATTGATCATAGCACTGTTTTTATGGAACCTGAACTGAGCCTCATATTTCTTTCCACAACTCAAGGCATCATTACCAATCAACTGGATTTGACACTTGAGATGAAATTTCTTTACCGTCCCTGAGACAGACAATTCTTTTTCTCAGAAAAGGGAACTGAAAGAGGGATTATGTGACTTGGCTCAAATCACATCACAGCTCTGTGACTACATCCCAGATTAGTATCTGTCAGTCTACTGAGTTCTTTATATTCCCCAGTTTATTATTATTATTATTATTATTTACTGTATTTGATTCTCTGGGGGGGTTTAGTAGAGATTTTACATATAGTATCCACTCAACAAATATTTTTAAATGACATGCTCAATACTAAGCATAAGTTTCTCATTTCATTATAAAGTAAATGAAGCACATTAACTATTATGGAACCCATTAGGTGATCTTTCTCTTACACACTTTTGGCTGAGTGCAGATTCTGAGACACTGGTGCTTAAGGGAAAAAGGAGCACTTGAGTGACAGAAAGAGTGCTTACCGTTTACTTTTAGAGAAAGTGAAGCTGTGTAAATTTAGGGAGGTTTTCTGTGAAGTCAAGAATATACAAAATGGGAAGCCAAGATCATAAAATGTTAATTCATTTATTCAACTGTGGGGTTATGAAAAAAAGTAGGTAATAGCTTCTGTTGAATAGAGATATAACATAAGTTAAGAAAACAGCTTGGGTAAAAGGTATTAAGTTATAGTGTAGATCTATATTTGCTAAATGGATAAAGTATTGATGAGGACATGCAAAGTAGGTTAGAATTAAAGCTGGGGTAGGGTTAGTTTGGGAAATTTGTGTTTTGGAGTAGAATTTTAGCTCTAAAGTGATTGTTTTCTCACAGAGCCAACAAATTATATTAAATGTGTGTGTTTTTTTTTTTTTTTTTTTTTTTTTTTTTGAGATGGAGTTTTACTCTGTCGCCCAGGCTGGAGTGCAGTGGCACAATCTCCGCTCACTGCAACTTCCACCTTCCTGATTCCAGCGATTCCCCTGCCTCAGCCTCCCGAGTAACTGGGATTACAGGCGCCTGCCACCATGCCCGGCTAATTTTTTGTATTTTTAGTAGAGATGGAGGTTCACTGTATTAGCCAGGATGGTCTCCATCTCCTGACCTCATGATCTGCCTGCCTCGGCCTCCCAAAGTGCTGGGAATACAGGCGTGAGCCACCGCACCTGGCCATTAAATGTTAATTGCAGCTCACACTGATGGATTTTAATGTCTGATAAGCCAGTTGTTCTCTTGCCTTGTTGCCCTGGCTACAACCTGCAGTACAATGTTGAATAGAGTTGGTAAGCCTGGATATCCTTGTCTTGTTTCTGATATTGGAGGAAAAGCATCCAATCTTGCACCGTTAAGTATGATAAGTTAGCTGTGGGTTTTTGTATGTGCCATTTTGATAAACCTCAGCCTGATGGTTGAGGAAGTTCTCATCTGTTACTATTTCGTTGAATGTTCTTATCAGGAAATGATGCTGGATTTCGTCAAATACTTTTTCTTCGTCTATTAACATGATCATGTAATTTTTGTTTTTTCATTCTATAGATATGAAGTATCTTTCAGATGTTAAACCAGCTTTGCATTCTTGTGATAAATCCTATTTGGTTATGATGTATAATTCTTTTGATACGTTGCTAGATTTTGTTTGCTAATATTTTATTGTAAGTTTTTGTATTCATATTTATAGTTTTCTTTTTTTGTGTGATGTTTTAGTCTGGTTTTGGTATGAGAGCAAAGCTGGCCTCATTAAATGAACTAAGAAATGTTTTCTCCTCTTCCATTTTTTAATGAAATGTTTGATAAGAATTGGTGTTAATTCTTTAAGTGTTTGATAGAATACAGCAGTGAAGCCATCTAAGCCTAGGCTTTCCTTTGTGGGTGTTTTTTTGTGCTATTAATTCAATCTATTCACTTGTTATGTCTATTCAGATTGTGTATTTCTTCTTGAGTCCGTTTCACTAGTTTGTGTCCTAGGGATTTCATCATTTAATCTAATTTATTGGTATACAATTTTTAATAGTATTCTTCTATAGTCTTTTATTTCTGTAGGTTCATTAGGAATGTCCCCTCTTTCATCTATGATTCTAGTAATTTGCTTCTTCTCCTTTGTATTGTGGTCAATATATTAGTAGCTAATGGTTTGTCAGTTTTATTGATCTTATCGAAGAGTCAACTTTTGGTTTCATTAATTTTTCATATTTTTCTATTCTCTATTTCATTATTTTAACTATAATCATTATTATTTACTTTATTTTGCTTGCTTTGTACTTAGTTTGCTCTTCTTTTTCCAGTAACTTAAGGTGAAAGTTTATGTGATTTGATATCATCTTTCTTAATATAGGCATTTACAGCAATATATTTTTCTCTAAGCATTGCTTTAGCTGTATCCCATAAATTTTGATATGTTGTATCTTCATTTTGATTAATCTAAAAATATTTTTGACTTTCCATTTTATTTCTGTTTCAACCCATTGATTATTTAGGCATGTGTTGTTTAATTTTCACGTATTTGTGAGTTTCTCAAAAGTTTTCCTGTTATTGATTTCTAATTTCATTCCATGGAGGTCAAATAATACATTTTGTATTATTTTTGTTGTTTTAAATTTGCTGTAGTTGGTTTTATGGCTGAACATGTGCTCTATCCTGGAGAATGCTTTATGTGTACTTGGGAAGAATATATATATTCTGTTGTGGTTGGATGGAATGTTCTATAAATATCCTTCAGGTCTAGTTGGTTTATAGTGTTATTCGAGCCTTCTATTTAATTGTTACTCTTCTGTCTAGTTGTTCTATCCATTATTCAAAGTGGGATATTAAAGTCTGCAACTATTTTTGTTCATTTTTCTCTCTGTTTCTGTTAGTCTTTGTTTTGTGTATTTTGGTATTCTGCTATTATGTGCATATAGTTATAATTGTTATATCTACCTGATTGTCCCTTTTATGTGGGTGACAATAAATTGTTCCTTTTATTTCTAGCTTTTTTTTTTTAAGGCGTATTTTGTATGATAGTAGCATAGCACTCCAGTGTTCTTTTGATTGTAGTTTGCATTGTATAACCATTTCTATCCTTTTACTTTCAATTTATTAGTACCTTTAAGTCTAAAGTGTGTCTCTAGTAGATAGTATATACTATAGTATATAGTTGAATTATGTTATAATAATAATAATAATTATTATTATTATAACATAATTATAATTATAATAATAACATAATTGTTATGCAGACTAACAATCTTTCCCTTTTGACTGGATTTTGTAATCCCTTCACATTTAATGTTTTCATTGATATAGTTGTATTCATGTCTGTCATGAGTAAGAGGTACCTGGTAGGTATCCTCTGAAGAAAAGGTAAAGGAAGAGAGAAGTGTAAGTAATGTGGACCTTTGTCTTTATCTCATGCAAATGACTTACATGTATATCTAGCATATGGTGAACTCTCGAGTACTTAGGTTTATCAAAGGGGAGGGGAGAGGTCGACAGATCAAGGCACCAGCCACTTAGTGGAGTTATTCTACGTTCGGTACTTACTGCATGAAATTGAGTAAGTCACTGTTCTTTTTGAGCCATAACTTCTTTATCTGTAAAGTAGATGTAGCATTACCTACTTTGCAGGGTTGCTGTGAAAATTAAGTGCCCTGTTGTGTGCAATGGCACCTGGAACCGGGCCTAGCTTGTGGTATGTGCTCTCCACCCTTCTCCCTTTAGTGCTCCCCTTCGTGGAGGGATTTGAGACTATAGCATTGAATAGACACTTAAAAAGTTTTGCGAGTGATCCAGTACCAATTTTAACACATATAGCAACTCTCAGTAACCATGCGCATTACACTCTTGTGTATCTTTATAAAAGAAAAATTCTACCATGTGTCACTTCGAATAAATAGTGTGTAGGCCAAAGGGCCTATTCAAAGAAAACCAGTGAGGATGCAGAACCTTGTTTAAATAAAACAAGATTCTAGATGACTAGAAGGTGAAAAACTAAACTAATAGTTCCAAAGTTCATGATAAATGAATTAGGAAAGTAATCAAAAAGGCTTAGCAAAGCAATGCAGTCATTCTTCATCTTAATGAATCTCTTAAAGAGTAAATAAAAGGAAGAAGATGAAAGTAATTATTGACTGTGTACCTAGTTGTTGGAGCTGCTGGTACCTCCACGGAATACAATTCATAAAGCTGAGGCTTTAGGTGAATATACATATATATCATGTAACTGCCTCAAAGCTGGGGAATGATATATCATGTTTACGTAGTGGGCGTATAAATACTTAGTTTAATGAACATGTTATGTAGAACTCCATCCCTCTGCCAGGACTGCTGAATTTATAGAGTGAGTTTCTTGGGTGTTAGGAGGGCTAGAGAGAACATGGCAGTAAGTGTCAGATGCTTGAGTTAGCTCTCATTTTAGCAATCCTTGCTGGATAGAGAAGACTTTAAATTTCCCTGCCTGCCATTGAACAGCAAAACAGTCAGAGGAGACAAATGAAGAAGAAAACATTTTTGACAAGTGTTCCATGAAAGGAAGAGGAATGATCCACAAAGTTATTATCGCTATGAGGAATGTAATAAATGTTCTTTCTGACTATTGGGTCGGAGGGTGGGTTTGCTGGTGCCGATTTTGTTTGAGTCAACCCCATAGAATACTATTAGAGCTGCCAAATTCCTGTTCATTTTAATGATGAATAAAGAAAATGCAGATTAGCCTGGTCATTTGGACTGACACAAAAATTAAGTCATCTTGTCCAATAAGTTGTATAATAACTCTGATTATATAACGATCACATTACTTTATATAGTGGGTGGGGATCAGAGCAGGAGGAGACCACACGATACTTAGGGGCTGGTTGCAGTAAAGTTCTGGATAAAAGGTAATGTGTCTAGGATGTGGTAAGACACCAATCAGCAGCTGGAAGTTCCAGAACAGAGAGAAGATCTGTTAAGGGCAGGTTGCTGGGGACCTAGTCAAACAGAATTCTAGTTCCAGCCCAGTTTTTAGTGTGGGCATATCCTGGTGTGTTGAGGATATTGGAGTCCTGACTGTAGCTGTTTTAGGAGCTCAAGTTGCAGACACTTGACTAATTTCTCTCCTCACCTCCTGGAGAAGGGAAGGTGCTAAATATCCAACAGATTTGGTTAGAATTGACAAAAAGATTGAATGTAGTTACTTTTTTCCAGCTGAAGCTCTTTAGGGCCTGATACTGAGCAGGGCTGAGCAAGGCTGAGATTGACATACTCTTTGTGTAAGTGTGGTAGAAATGACAGATGTGTGGCCCAAGGCTGCCTTTCGGTTTGCAGATACAACTGATATTTACAGAGCCTCTTAATGGCTGCCATTTAGGTTATGTCTAGACAGAAAAATAAGCCTGAAGAACAGTCAATCCAAAACTTCAACATTTTCATAGCAGAATTGAATCAATTGTAA
Organism: Macaca thibetana thibetana; assembly: GCF_024542745.1. Taxonomy (NCBI): domain Eukaryota; kingdom Metazoa; phylum Chordata; class Mammalia; order Primates; family Cercopithecidae; genus Macaca; species Macaca thibetana. The sequence continues at coordinate 61,834,562 of NC_065595.1, read as the reverse complement.
TCAAATAGATATGTTATGTTTAAACCAATCCTAAGATGACCTTCCTCTAAAAATAAAGAACCATTCTGAAAAAGGTCAATTCTGTTGTACTATGTGGTCAAGGTCTAAAATATTTGCCTCTTAAAATCTTTGTTCTAAAAGAATGATGTTACAGGGATGGTCACTAGGAACACCTGCCTCTTCTTGTTGTTTCCTTGATTCAGAACTATTATACTGTGGTAACATGGAGCCCATGACAGCAAAAGCTTGCCTCACGATTTCTAGGAAAACTTCTAGACCACATCCTCTCTAGCCTCCAGTCCATGGTGAAAGCTATACCTAGTTTGTTAATCACCAGGAAAACCATGTTCTTTCTTTAGAATCTCTAAAAGTATGACAATGGAAAACATGTGAACTATGTTTAATTTTGTTTGCTAATATTTAATAAATGAGTTAACCAATATGTGTAATCTTTTCCCAGCTTTGCCAAACCTTCAGAAAATTTTTAACAGTTAATATTGCTTTACTGGAGGAGATTTATATGAAAAAAATCTAGTTTTCCCCAAAATTAAAATTATGACGGCATATTAAAGGGAAATATACTACACATTGTGGGTGTCTAAACTCTAGGGACTACAATTTTGGCCAAGATTGAATTTCTACTTATACATAGTTTGTTCTTATATTCTGTTATAGTGGTGAAATCTTTAAGATAAGGGAGAGAAGGAAGAAAGGAGAATATGATTATAGTTTATATGCTGTAACAACATATTTCTTATTGTTAAGTAAATTAGATCCGATATTTAAAATAGTGTTGGGTGATGTAAAACATTCAGCCATAGATTTACACGTTTATATCTCAAATCAGTATCATTACATTCATATTTTGCAATGTGAAATTCTTTAAATTTAAGATAAACGTAATGAAATTCTGACCATTTTCAATGAACCCTATACATTTTCATGTACTATGATTCTATATTGCTCTCTCTCTAGTAAAATCAAAGTTTGGTTTAGTGGAAAGGGTGTTGGTCTTGCAGTCAGAGTATCTGGCTTTGAATCCAGATGGCTCTGTCTATTAAGTGTGTGAAATTACAAGGGTTAAGTTATTTAATCCTGTCAGGTCTCAGTTCTCTCATCTGTAAAATGGATACAGTAATAATTTCCTCACTAGGTAATGATGGAGATGGACTTTGAAAGCAACTAGACTAGTGTTGATGCTTGGTAGTGCATCCATGTGGTGGATGGATGGCTGTTCCAGGTAACCTTGAAAGTCATACCCAACTTTATTTTCTTTGACCAATGGGTTATATAGGGTCCTTTGCACTGTTTTTCATTCAAGTCACATACTGTTAGGCATTTACTATGTATCAGTTACTCGGCTGTGTCCTTGGTAGGTACATATGGGGGACGTGAGCGCATGGGGAAAAGGAATACATTTGCCTCTTTTCTGCTTTGCCTCCTTGCCTTCACTGTGTACTATCACCTTCCAGCTCATCCAGAACTTGTCCCTTGTCTGTCTCCATTGACTGTGTCCAGCGTCCTATACTTTTTAGGACTCATTCCCCATCCTCTGAGGTTTTCTTGGAGGGTAAATGAATTAATACAATCAAACACTTAGAGCAGTTTCCTGGTATTAAGTAAATACTCCATAGTTTTAGTTATTATTGTTATCTGCTCATTTCTCCTGTGCTGTGGTTTATTCTACTGGGTTGGTCACCTTCTATTCAGGTTCTTTCTGGGCAAGAAGTTCCCTTACTGTCTGTGAGGAATACAAGAAAGATGAGAGCAAGAATAAGAGCGTTGATATTTAGGTTAAAAACAACATTGAGTATGACCTTTGTTAGATAATAAACTGCAGAGTTATCCATAGGACAAGCATGTCTTATGTGATAAAATGTTGATAAATAAAGTATTATTTGTAATTTATCATAAGTTTTATTTATTTCTCATACCTTTCATATTTCTAAGTTTTACAATCAATGTATATAAGATATCAAAAAATGAAAGAGACTACAGAGAAAAGCATCCATGCACGTCACATGTCTTCTGCATTCTCTAAACAACTCAGTTTACTTCCAACAATTGCATCAAAAAATTTCTTATCAAGGAAGAGTGACCTTTGAAAGGAAGGACCTGACAACCAGAAGAACTACACACTATTTACAGAGGGATTCAGTGGAATCTATTTCCCTGGCCCCTGGAGGAAATTATTCATTCTGGAAGGGCACAGTCAATTGAGGAAGAAAGACACTCAGATTGAACGAGACAATGCTTTGAACTGTGCTTTTGGGAAAGACCTTTAGATTCTCATCTATAAAGGGAGGTATTTGGACCAGGTTATTTTAAAGGAGCCTTCCAGGTCAAACAAGGTGAGCTCTGTTGTGCTAAGCTACACGTGTTTGTGCCACTTAGGTAGAAATCATAAGGTTGTTACCAGACTGCAAATGCCTAGCTAGAGGAGTCCAGGAACTTCAGCTGACTAGTTCTTGAATGCCCAATACATAGCCCAATACCTGGCCAGTCTTCTGTGCTCTGTCTGTGACACCTGCAGAGAGATACTTCAGAAGAGATGTTTTACCTTGCAGGAGTGTAGTGAGGGGGCAAGTGAGGTAATGCATTTAGAAGTGCTTAGAAAGCTGAAAGACTTTTTCCCCTTTAGAGTTATAAAATGAAGGAACTAAAGATAGAGTGAGGATATTTCTTTGATTTTAAGAAATCTAGAGCTGGAAGAAAATGTAAGCATAATCCAGTGCAACCTACTCATTTACAATGGTAGGAGCAGTTCTAGAGGTAAAGTGACTAGCCAGTAAGGTAGTTGGCGGCTGACAGATAATAGAAAGCAGAAGGTCACAGTTCTGAATTCACGAACCTGCAGTTTTGATCAGTGAATATCAACGCTTATAAAAGACCATAAAGAGACATAAAGCAAAAGAGATTACTTGCACCAGTATAACACTCAAGGTCATTGTGATGTTTGCACTTGAAGATTTCAACTAAATAAGTAATAGTCATTTTATGAAAGAAAGCTATATTGCAAGTCAGGCTTTTTTTTCATAAAACAGTGGAAATATAAGTTTAATTATGGGAGTAGTTCTACGCATCTTTTAGTTGGTGACTTTTGCTTTATGATGGGAGGCTTTGTACAGAAATTGCATTTATTTGCCCTCATTGAGTTCATTTGCATACATGCAGAGCACAGTTTAGTAGTAATAAAGAAGGTCTTCATTTGGTGGTAACGAACCAGGTCCTCAGTTTGTTTTTTTTTTTTTTTTTTTTTTGAGACAGAGTTTTACTCTTGTTGCCCGGGCTGAAGTGCAGTGGCACGATCTCAGCCACTGCAACATCCGCCTCCCGGGTTCAACTGATTCTCCTGCCTCAGCCTCCTAAGTAGCTGGGATTACAGGCACCCACCACCATGCCTGGCTAAATTTTGTATTTTTAGTAGAGACGGGGTTTCACCATGTTGGCCAGGATTGTCTCGAACTCCCGACTTCAGGTGATCTGCCATCCTCAGCTTCCCAAAATGCTGGGATTACCGGCATGAGCCACCACACCAGGCTGGTTTCTTTCATTTTTAATGACTATATCTAGTTATTTGTTTACCAGTGTACCAATGTATATTTTCAGCCCAAATCATTGAGAAGTTTAAATATATTTACTTCTTATAGTTGCAACTTTTAAGTGAAATGTTTGAGAATGTCTTTGATTATCAGACTCAGAAGTGATTCTATAAGCTCAGAAAAATGCAAAAAATCTGCTCATGTTGTATGTGTGTATGTCTTTAGGATAATCTGAATTTTCAGAATTTATGCACAGGTAATTAGCATTGGTGTTCATTATCTCTCTGGAGTCTTTGCAGTGGGGATGGTTTGAGTGGGAACTGGCAATGTGGCCATTAGCAGGTGCGTGCTCAGAGAGACCAGATAGAAGCAGAAAAAAATCAGAAGGGTTAAGCATACTCTTCACATATATCTTTTAAAATAATGGTCTATTCTTATACATGCTCATTTTAGAACATTTAGAAAATACCAAAAAGCACAAAGAAATAAAGGAAAACAAATCCTGCAATCCTGTTATTCAGAGATAACAACTATTACCAGTTCAGTATGTAGGACCCCCAGACTGTTTTTTAAAAAAATATATTTAAACAATATGTATAAAGAAAAATGAAAACTTACTGTCTTATAATCAGTCTTCTCTACCTACAATACCAGAATTATATTTTATATAATTAAATACAACATATGCTTTCAGTCACATATTGAAAAAAAGATTTCTTAGGATCATTCGAACCAAATGCCACATATAAAGACTGATTTGTAAAATACCTTAAATTGTTTAATTCCTATGAAGCTTCCACCTTGCAGCGTGCCAGGGATATAAGAGATTTTACAGCGATGATTTTTTTTTTTTTGTAATGCAGTACTAAGAGATACAGTTTTGAGGATAATGGTTTGGATTTTTGCAGGTAACTTGTGGTTTTTAAACCTACAGCACTGGTTCTCAGAAATACTTGTAATTTAGAAGTAACAAGTCTTCTTCCCAGAAGTATTCCCTATATGTTTTTCCTTCGTAAGGTGAGGAGAAGTAGGGATTTCAGAACTTCTGGACAATGCATTATATGAGACAGTGTAATAAAGTTAGCTAGATTGGGATGGGGTGATGTCTTCGCCTCAAGGAGAAATCTGTTTTGAGCATAGAGAATTTTTAAATAGCTAAGGCCATGGGCAAACCGTTTAATAACATTCTCTATAGAAAAAGAGAGTTCTACTCATAGAAATGAATCTTTTTTTTTTTTTTTTTTTTTTTTTTTGAGACGGAGTCTCGCTCTGTTGCCCAGGCTGGAGTGCAGTGGCCGGATCTCGGCTCACTGCAAGCTCCGCCTCCCGGGTCTACGCCATTCTCCTGCCTCAGCCTCCCGAGTAGCTGGGACTACAGGCGCCCACCACCTCGCCCGGCTAGTTTTTTGTATTTTTTAGTAGAGACGGGGTTTCACTGTGTTAGCCAGGATGGTCTCGATCTCCTGACCTCGTGATCCGCCCGTCTCGGCCTCCCAAAGTGCTGGGATTACAGGCTTGAGCCACCGCGCCCGGCCAGAAATGAATCTTAAGAGATTGTGGGCCATGAGGTTGGTCCATGAAGAGTAGAGTAGGGTGGGAATTCTAGATAATTGGGACACTTTATTTACCCTGAGGTTCAAATTTGGTGTTGTGGCCATTATTGAGAGTATCCAAAATAAAAAGAGTGGGTACACATTTGCATGGATAAAGACAGAGGTTCTTTTATTTACATTTATTTATTTTGAGACAGTGCCTTGCTCTGTCACCCAGGCCGGAGTGCAGTGGTGCAAACATGGCTCACTGCAGCCTCAACCTCCTGGGCTCAAGAGATCCTCCTATCTAGCCTCCTGAATAGCTGGGACTACATATGCATATATAAATATATATATATTTTTGCCTGGGTAATTTTTTAAATTTTTTGTGGAGGTAGAGTCTCACTATGTTTCCCTGGCTGATCGTGAACTCCTGGGCTCAAGTGACCTTCCTGCCCCGGCCTCCCAAATTGCTGGGATTACAGACATGAGCCACCGTGCCCCTCAGAAGTTCTTTAATCTCCTAACCCACTCCAGGAAAGGAGAGCTGAAGGTGGGGAGGAGGATTCTCTTGCTTCTGCAGTGAGCCTTATTGATCAATTCCTATTTGCATAATGAGCACTGCCAACTTTGAGACTCTGTTCACAGCCTGTTTTTCATGGAATGTTTATCGCTTTACTTGTTCCAATTTCAGGCCTTTCAGAATGCAGCTCAACCTCGTTGCACTCTAAACTCCATGCAGAACTGTGAAGTGGATAAATATGTATTCAGTGCCCAGTGCGGTGTCTGGAACATTTTGCACATATTAAGTACATCTCTTCCCTCCAAGAATTCTAAACAAATTGAGACATAAAGTGAAGCGTAAATAAAAGAAGAAAACTTTAGTATTACTAGAGGCTAAATTGTAGCTCATAGTGAAGGGTGAGAAGCAGATATGCCTGCTAATCTCGCTCCTGAAAGAACAATAGGTAGAGTGGAGCCAAGCATGGCTGTTTATTCTCCCCAAGTTAATTAATTAGATAAGTCCCTCCACCTCCCAGGGATGGAGTGAGCAAAGGGAATTAGAGGGAATTTAGGAATGTGCTGTGGGAAAATCCCTCCTCATGAGAACCAGGAGTGAGGGAGAACATATTCTTCTCTATTAGCAGATTCTCAATAGAGAGTTTGAGTGTCAATGAATGACTGAATGCATGCATTAATGACTTGTAGATGTATACATACTGTTTCTTTCCAGACTCAAGTTTTCCTGGGTAATAGTCAGCTAACCACCCATCATGGGACTGGTGGTTCTTGGGGTCACCTTGGAATTGGTGTACCTGGTATGTTCAAGTGACCTTGTTACTAAATCTCACCTGCAAATAGCTACCTTGAAGCTTGGAATCTGGCTCTGTATCTTAGTCCCCAGACTGAGGAACTTGACCTGGGCACCTGGATCATGCTGGCCTCTTCCTAGGGGGCTGTTGTCCAGTTCCTAGGCTCTCTGAATTTTCTTTAGGTTACCATATTTCAGCTCTGATGATCCACTTGATTTTTAAAGACTTAGTCATTTTGAAACGTTGGTATTGTTCCTTTATTCATTTTACCCTGTAACAGTTTTTCACTTTTGTTAGTTTCTTTTTTTTTTTTTGACTTGATATTCCCTAACACTCTTTGAACTATAATATATGGACTTAGACTCTTTTCTCACTCTTCCATACTAGATGGGTGACAGCCAAATTCTTTGGTGGCTCTTGTTCACTTAGTTCGACTCTCTTAACTGCACCGCCCACCACAAATACTTTGGGGTTGAAACATCTACAACAGTTGTTTGTAAATTAGGTTGCAAGTCCCTAGAAAAATAAGGATCATACTTTAATCATTGTAAACTCAGGCAGTTAATTAGTACTTACCGTTTTATGTAAAAAGGAATGTCTGAGGAATACTGCTATTAGCTTCCCAGTAACAATAACCTGCTAAACAGTCTCCAAATAACATAAGGCTGAAAAGTCTCTGAGTGTAGGCCTTGGCGAACACAGCCAAGAAGAGCCAAAGCTAAGACAATTGAAGTAACCGATAAATCACTGACAAATAGGAAGACGTAGACCCACTAATTTGCAAAGTAAAGTCTCACTGCTGCCAAAAGAAAGTCTGCTGAACACTAAGCAGTTGAGAAAATGGAGGAGCCAGAGTATAAGTTACTCTCCTAAAGTTATGAGGCTGGCAAGTCTCAGGGGCTGGATTCAAACTGGGGTGGTGGGAGTCCAAAGCTGACATTCTTGAAGAGCCATGTTGTCTCCCTAGGGAAATTTGGTTTTCCTGGATTTAGTCTTCTTTTCTCAGGGAAGTGCCAGATAAATATTGCCAAGGTCTCATTTCTCATTTCTTCCACTTCCCATTTCTAGGTTCCAAGCTCACCATTGCCGTTTTGTTTTTAGAGTCTTCCTCCACGTAAATTACAACAGTATGGGTTGTTTCTGTTTATTAACTTACAAACCTGTTCTAAGCCATTTGCTATGCTATTTCATCCGGTCTGTTTGGATTGTGTGTTAGGTATTTGCAAATCCTCTGGATATCCAATTATCTAGTGTCTGGATCACTCTCAGAGGGGCTGTCTCAAAGTGCATTCCTCTAATTGTGTGTGTGTTTAGCAGCTTTACTGCAACCAAGTTTCTGTCACTTCTAAGTTCTTGGGAATGCTTCTAATTGTTGTCTTAATTTACCATTGACAAGTAATAGATAAAATATGAATGGACAATAGTTGGACTATTGATGGACTGTTAAACCATTTAACTTTTGAAGAATGAGTCAATCCTTAAGAATTCCTAATTGTTAGCTGAATCCCAACCTCACAATTATCTTTCTAGTTTCATTACTAATTTTTATGAACTGGGACTGGCAAAAAAAAAAAAAAAATCTTGCTTCTCTCAGTTTACTTTTTAAAAAAAAATCTGCACCTAGAGATTGTCTAAGAATAGCATGGAAGGGAATTTTGTATTTATGGTTTGTAATATGATCAATTTGCATCATCAATAATGTGAATCATGGCTGTTAAATGAGCTTAAAATTTCCACCAGTGTATATTATGTCCTCCTGCAAGTGAAGAGGTAACATTTGACTTGAATACTAATGGTAGGATGTATTTCAGATCCTCTAAGCAATTCCTTGAGATCTTTGGGAGGAAGGTGCTTTATATATCCTTCAACAAAGCATTTGAGACAGCCATTTGTGAATTACTAGGTGCTGACAACTTTATCTGACTGTACCAAAAGATGTGGTGTGGATTATGAATCAGCTTGTGGAGACAACTCAATTTTATGGACTGTCAATCACTTTAAAGACAGGTGAGGTCATTTAATAAATACCCCCGCTCCTCCAAAAATCCTTTGTGGATGCTCAGACCTTCTGAAAGCTTTGACTGGATTTTCCTGCCTTGGCAGTAAACTGTCAAATGATCAGCAAAGTCAGTTGTCACTTGGCAGAGTGGCAGGGCTGGCTGCTGCACTCACACCAACCGGAGGAGCAGAAGGGGATGAGATTTTCTAAACCGCTTTACAGATGTGAAACCTGGGTTACCCTTGGTGTTCCATTCAGTCTTTGGAGATGTTTCCATTCATAAATTATAAATGTTGTGTATGCTGTGCATGTCACGAGAGAATAGCAGATGATAATTCCAAGACTGCTATTAGAGGAAGGCAGTCCTTTGGGAGAAAGGGAGGTGGGATGAGAGACAAAGAGAGGGAATTAGAAATGCATTTAGACGTGAGAAGCTGAAGTAATGCTGTGATGACAATTATAGTTTGGGAATGTTAGCAGCAGATGGGATCTGCTGCCACTTGCCAATCGTAGGCTCTTTTGGGTCCCCATAACAAATACATGGTTCCTTTGGAGCAAAGGGTGATTTTACAGAGCAATAGCAGAAATGCCGAAGGAGCTTGAGACTGTGGAATAGCTGGTTAGCCATAAACAACCCCTATAGAGAGAGATGTACGGGGGAGCAAGACGAAACAGGAATAATACATAGGGGAGCCGGCTGAAGTTTAAGATTTGTGTAAGTCTTGTTTAAAACTTCATTTAGCCAGGATCATAAAAAATTCTTCTTTAACACTTTCTTGTGTTGCCTAGTTTTGAATGAAACAACCTGCCTTTTGTATTTGGAAAATTCGTTTTAAAGTAATGGCCCAGAAATCGGTTTCAAAATCAGATTTCAAAAAATAAAATCAGAGTAAAAATCATGGTTTTCCAAGTTCAATATACGTATTTTTCATATCACATGATGTACCACATTTTTTCAGATGATTTAATGCCAATACAACCCTTCCCTGCCTGACGCTCTCATTTGGTTGTCTAGCAGCCAGTCACAGGAGCTGGTAAGCAAGCAAACGAAAGGTAGAAGGGCAGCAAGAGGGAAGGCAAAAGCATTCTACGGAAGCGTATTGTATCTTCTGTCCTCCAGCAAATGGCATTAAGCAAGTACATTCTCTCTCACCAAATGAGGTGGTAAAGAAAAAACACTATGGTTCTATTTATTGTTCTGTTTTTCATTATCTGTCCCTTTCTGCACAGGCCTGAGTACTGTGGTGTGCATTAAGAGTTGAGCTTTTGTTTCTTTTTTGTTTTCCATAATACCATTTGTTAAGTAAAAACTGGGTATAAATAGCTATTTAACTATGAGTATATTCTAACTATGTTAAGTGGGACTGATTATGTTATATTAAGCAATACAACTAAGTTCTATAATTTGATTCGGTTCTAAGGGTGTACCTCTCTCTCTCTCTCTCCCCCTGTCTCTTTCTCTCTCTTTTTCTGAGATAGAGTCTCACTCTGTTGCCCAGGCTGAGCGGCACCATCAGGGCTCACTGCAACCTTAACCTCCCGGGCTCAGGCAATCCTCCCACCTTAGCCTCCTGAGTAGCTGGAACTACAGGCATGCACCACCACGCCCTGCTAACTTTTCTATTTGTTGTAGACATGGTTTCACCATGTTGCCCAGGCTGGTCTCGAACTTCCGGGCTAAAGCCATCTGCCTGCCTTGGCTCCCTAAAGGGCTGAGATTATAGGCTTGAGCCTCTGTGCCTGGCCTATGGTCTATATTTTTCTCTTGGACCTAAGTTTGCTTGTAGAACTTTGCTTATTACTGCAACAATAAGATTACATATCCAGTGTTGGGGGAAATGCCCTTAAAGCCGCCAAAAAAACCTCTGCATTTTTGGCCAAAAGTCAGTGTTCTTTTAAAGGGTAGAAGTCCTGAAGCTCAATTTGAATTAGTTGAAATTAACAAATTTATATATTTTTATTGATTACTTTTAATATCAGGGAAATGATAAAGCATGTGATTTACTTCAGCACTACTGAAAGCCAGAGAGGAGAGGTTCTGGGTTCAGGTCTAATTTGACTTTCCCACACACACTATGGAAACCGACAAAGACATTGGTGGGGACTCATATCAAGGTGTCTGAGGCTTACAAGGGTCTGCCTCAGAGCAGACCAAATGAGACCCCCAAATGTATGTGGATTTGTTCCATTGGTAATTCGAACGGATTTGAGGCAAATGCTGCAGGGGATAGCAGTGATCTTGCAGAAGACAAGTGCTCTTCAAGGTGTGGCAGAACTCAGCGGCAGGCGTGTGGAACGCATCCCTGGTGGGGCAGGCAGTTGACAAAAGAGATCTTTTCTTGCAGAAGCAGAGTCTTTAGCCTTTTCGCTGAGGTTCTGGGGCAGAATTGTACCATCCAGGAGGAATGCTAGCGATTTTCAAGGTCCCAGTTGCGGAGGTAGGAGCCAGAGGGCTAACAGATAAAGAAAGCCACTCTGAAAAAAAAAGTCCCGTTTTTGTTTTCGTTTGAAGAAGTCTCATTCTCAGCACATGCGGGTGGATCCCACACTTAGTTCCAAGGATGGGCCCTTGTTGGCCTAAATCAGTTAGCGCTTGTTATTCCTTTGGTCACAACGTTTGGTTTATGAATGAAAATAGGAAACAAACAATGAGGCATTTTTGAGGTTTCAGGAAGAGAGTTTTTCTCTTCTACTAGACTCAAACCAGAGAGTATGTGAAGAGCTACAGCTGTCTTGCTACCACATAGATTCTTTTTTTTTTTTTCTTTTTGAGACAGGGTCTCACTTTGTTGTCCAGGTTGGAGTGCAGTGGCGCAATCTCAGTTCACTGCAACCTCCACATTCTCGGTTCAAGCGATTCTCATACCCCAGCCTCCCGAGTAGCTGGGATTACAGGTGTGCACCACCACACCAGGCTAATTTTTGTATTTTAGTACAGATGAGGTTTCGCCATATTGACCAGGCTGGTCTCGAACTCCTGACCTCAGATGATCCACCCACTTCAGCTCCCAAAGTCCTGAGATTACAGGTGTGAGCTACTGTGCCCAGCCACTACCATATAGATTCTAAGCATGGCATCAATACTGAGGACTTCGTAGCCAGGAGGTGGAAAGACAGGAATCAGATCCTGGTCATGTTGTTGGCTTTCCAGCATCAAGCTCTCTGGATAGGTTTCCTAGGATGCAGATACTGAGTCAGAGTTAGGAAGACAGAAGGTTTGCTGAGGAATAACACTAGTGAAAGAGAAGGACGGCCAAGCACGGTGGCTCATGTCCGTAACCCCAGCAGTTTGGGAGGCTGAGGTGGGCAGATCACTTGAGATTAGGAGTTTGAGAACGTCCTGGCTAACACAGTGAAACCCCGTCTTTACTAAAAATACAAAAATTAGCTGGGCGCGGTTGTGCACCTGTAATCCCAGCTACTCGGGAGGCTGAGGCAGGAGAATCTCTTGAACCCAGAAGGTGGAGGTTGCAGTGAGCCAAGATCACATCACTGCACTCCAGTCTGGGTGATATAATGAGACCTCTGTCTTAAAAAAAAAAAAAAAAAAAAAAAAAAAAAAAAAAAAAAAAAAAAAAAAGGCAGAAGCCAGATTGGACTGGGAGAGCTTTTGGACCACAAGGCAGACCTGACAAAGTCTGCCAACCCACGGGAAGCTCTGGAGAAAAGATGTCTCACTAGAGGAGTTTCCTGTTGCATGGAAACAATTAGGTCCTTGTACCAAAGATTTGGTCAGGCTCTAGGGCTGTCTCACTCTGTGGGCCCTAGACAGTTAATTTTCTCTCCACACTCATCAACCTGCTATTTGTGCTAGTTACCAAGCAAAAGTGTCTCACTGCTCAATGCACTAGCAGCCAATATTATGACACTAGGTTTCTGAGGACAGAAAAGAAAAGAAAAGCTTTCTTTTCTGACAGACCACCTCTTCTCCAAATGCCTTGCTCAGTCTTTGGCTGGGGGTTGCATAGAGAGAAACATGATCGTGGCTCAGAAGCTGATGTTGATCATGCCGGAGCTACCAGCTGGAAGGTAACTAATCATGCTCTGAGCACTGGGCAGCTAGTCCTTTCTCAATGGGTGACCTCAGAGGGGCATCACTGTGTCTGCCACACAAGCCGCTGAGAAAGCCAGTCATATGGTTTCTGTGACCAAACATATCCCCTTTAGTCTTGAAATACTGAAATGCAACGGAAAGAATTCTGACTTAGCGGGAGAAGTGGGGTTTCTGCTCTGAGGTAGCAGAGGAGAACATGCCTGTGAGTCTGAGATGCAGAGGTCTGCAGAGGCTGTTGGTCAGCACTGGGCAGTGAGGCCAGACCATCAAAAAGGGAAGGGGGTTTAGTGATCCCGCTGGATGAGGAACTGGAGAAGGAAGCTCATGTTTTTCCTGTCTCAGCCAGCTATGCTTACATCTGCCTTGGCTGATTTCAGTCTTCATGTGGATGAGCTTTTCAAACCCTAACCTCACATCCTTGACCTCATCTACCCTGGTGGCTCACACCTCGAATCCATTTTAACAACTTACCCAATAGCCCATGCTCTGAACTTCATGACCAAGTAGAACTGCTTTACTTCCCAAATCTTAGACTTCAAGAACTCATTTTACAATCACAAATTCCAATCCTTTCACCTTTCTCACTCTTTCTATAACCAATGTGATATTCAAAACATATAAAAATATCTAGATTTCCAAATCATTTTTTTTTCCCTTTCTTGTTCTAATTTTTAGGTCACTTTGGCTTCACTTCGAGTTCAGCATGGACCCTGTGGTCAGTTTCTTAACTCTGCTCTCCTTCCTCCATCCAGCTGTGAATGAAGCGTCATCCAGGATTCTACTTTCTATCTGTTTGCTGTTCTTGAGTTGTATCAATTCCCATGACTTCCACTCTGTTATTCATAGAAGACTCTCTCTTTTTTTTTTTTTTTTTGAGACAGAGTCTTGCTCTGTTGCCCAGGCTGGAGTGTGGTGGCGCAATCTCAGCTCACTGCAAGCTCCGCCTCCCAGGTTCACGCCATTCTCCTGCCTCAGCCTCCTGAGTAGCTGGGACTACAGGCGCCCGCCACCGCACCCGGCTAATTTTTTTGTATTTTTAGTAGAGACGGGGTTTCACCGTGTTAGCCAGGATGGTCTTGATCTCCTGACCTCGTGATCCGCCTGTCTGGGCCTCCTAAAGTGCTGGGATTACAGGCGTGAGGCAGCGCGCCCGGCCCAGAAGACTCTCTTTAAGGCTGACCCATTATCTCTAGACCAGTGCTTTCAATTTTCTACCACCAAATTCATGTGGATATTTCACTGTCATTGCACACTCACTCTGTGGACCCTAGCTAGTTAATTTTCTCTCCATACTCATCAACCTGCTATTTCTGTTAGTTACCAAGCAAAAGCATCTCACTGCTCAATGCACGAGAAGCCAATATTATGACACTAGGTTTTTGAGGAAAGAAAAGAAAAGCTTTCTATAAAAAGTTGACTAACAAAGAGACAGGAGTCCAGCTCAAATCTATCGCCCTGTGCTGGCTTTAAGACAGTAATTTTATTAGAAAAGGTTTGGCCGGGCGCGGTGGCTCAAGCCTGTAATCCCAGCACTTTGGGAGGCCGAGATGGGTGGATCACGAGGTCAGGAGATCGAGACCATCCTGGCTAACACGGTGAAACCCCGTCTCTACTAAAAATACAAAAAACTAGCCGGGCGAGGTGGCGGGCGCCTGTAGTACCAGCTACTCGGGAGGCTGAGGCGGGAGAATGGCGTAAACCCGGGAGGCGGAGCTTGCAGTGAGCTGAGATCCGGCCACTGCACTCCAGCCTGGGCGACAGAGCGAGACTCCGTCTCAAAAAAAAAAAAAAAAAAAAAAAAAGAAAAGGTTTAAGGGGTGGATTCTGAGATTAGTAGGTGATTGATGGAAGGAAAGGAAAGGTTTGAAAAGTCCTCAGGCATGTGCAGTTATCTCTTCATGCTTCTTCATGGATCCCTTGTGCAAATTCAGGGCAGTCAGCATAAAACATACAATGGAAATTTAGGCTGTAACATGAGCAAGCTCATTCTGAGCAACCTCGAGTTGGCTGTATTGGTTCAAACTGATTTCAGCCAGTTTTGTTATCTTACAAGTTTTGTTATCTTACAAGTTTCAGCATTTTAGCAAGTTTCTTTTCTTATCTGCCATTTTGCAAACTGAAGAATTTCTGTTAGTCATTAGTTTCTTTAACTCTTTGGGGCCCGGTTTCATTTTTTTGTTTTCTACCCTTGTCTGAAATAGCCATCCTAGTTCACCTGGGCTAGTCATGGTTCTCCAGTGATTGCTCACACTGCGTTCTGCCTCATTCCTCCCCCATAAAGTTCCTAACTGGGTTTTTTTGTTTTCGTTTTTGTTTTCAGTCACTGATGATTATTTTCTAGATTGAGGTTCAGCAAACACTTTCCTCAAAGCACCAGACAGGAAATATTTTAAACTTTGAAAGCCATATGGATTCAACTTTTCAGCTGTATTGCAAAGGCAGCCATAGACAACATGCAAACTAATGAGCCTAACTGTGCCCCAATAAACTTTAATTAAGGCACTAAAGTTTAAATTTCATGTATTTTTCATATATCATGTAATATTATTGTTTGGGATTTTTTTCCCCAACCGTTTGAAAATGTGAAAACCATTCTTAGTTCCTGAACCATACAAAAACAGGAGGAAAACCAAATTTGGCCAAGTATTTTCCTTACGCCTGGTCTAGATCCATTATTTTACAAGAAGTTGCAAAACCAAGATACTCTAATTCTATAATGCATTCTACATTTAATACTGGAATTGTTTTATAAAGATGTTTGTGTCATCAGCTATGGATATCCATAGGCACATTTTGTACAAGAAAGACAGGATAAATGCCTGATTTTTGCCCCTTGTTTAGTAATTTTTAGAATAATGAGTTTGTTCCTAAATGTGATGGTTAATTTTATGTGTCAACTTGACTGAGCTACAGGGTGCCCAGACATTTGGTCAAATATTATTCTGGGTGTGTCTGTGAAGGGGGTTTTTGAATGAGATTAACTTTGGAGTCAGTTGACTCAGATTGCCCTTATCAACGTGGGTGGGCCTCATCCAACCAGTTGAAGGCCTGGATAAAACAAAAAGGTCAACCCTCCTTCAAGTGAGAGGACACTCTTCCTCCCTGGCTGCATTTGAGCTGGAATATTAGCTTTTCTCTATCTTGGAACTTGAACTGAAACTGTTTCTCAGGCTTTTGGACTTGGACTGGAATTAAACCATCGGCTCTCCTGGGTCTCATGTTTGATGACTTCTCCTACAGATCTTGGGACTTGTCAGGCTCTATAAATTGCTTGAGCCCATCTCTTATAATAAATACTTTTCTCTACACCTCCTATAGGTTTTGTTTTTTGGAGAACCCTCCAAAATAGTACCCAAAAATAATCAACGAAAACCTAAACTCATGATTTTTCACGTATTTTAGGTTTTATTACAGTATGCTAATTATTAGTATCTTGATGTTCTGCATAACTCCCCTTTGGCCAATGACAGCCACTTCAAGTTGAATCTGTTATCCTGTTGACATGGTGCTAGTAGTACTTTTTAGTTTTCTTGTTTTCTGGTATACCATCTTATATTCTAGGCTCATTTAAAAAAAACTGTTATTTTTAAAAAGAATTATTTTAAGGAGCAAATGATATTTTGGTATAACAGTCTTAGCCCTGGGGGGGTGTTCATTGCTAATGCGTTTGTTGCTGTTTCTAGACTTTTTCAGTGAAAAAGCAAAGCAAGTAAATATGCATGTATTTTTTTAAAAAGAGAAAATATGTCATGAAGTAATACTTCTATTCTAAATTCAGAAATATTGTGTTACAGAAGCTACTTTTTATTTATAGGTTTGTACCCTTACATTAAAAACCTTGTTTCTTAATTACAGTAAATAATACTTACATGTTTTCATCTATAATTTTAAAATATCAACACCAGTATTATTATAAAAATACAATTACTGACCAGGTGCGGTGGCTCATGCTTGTAATTTTAGTTCTTTGGGAGGCCAAGGTGGGTGGCTTACCTGAGGTCAAGAGTTTGAGACCAGCCTGGCCAACGTGGTGAAACCCTGTCTCCACTAAAAATACAAAAATTAGACGGGTGTGGTGGTGCATGCCTGTAATCCCAGCTCCTTGGGAGCCTGAGGCAGGAGAATCACTTGAATCCAGGATCCTGGGAGGCGGAGGTTACCGTGAGCTGAGATCATGCCACTGCATTCCAACCTGGGCAACAGAGCCAGACTTCATCGCAAAAAAAAAAAAAAAAAACCAAAAAAACCAATTATCAAACATGGCTTAGAATTTATTTGCAGTTCTAGTTCTTCTTAAGGTATTTCCCAGTAGGAATATATTACCACATTGCCATGTTTTAAACTACTTGAAATAATTATTCTCTATATTGAGAAGCTACAGATGTCACACACAGTTAGGTTTCTTTATCGATTTTGCTTTTGATTTTAGATATTAATGTTTTCATATTGATTTGATTTTGTTTTATAATTATGTAAAAATTATGTAAAACATTTGCATGGTTCTAAAGTCAAAACGCCATGAGTTACTTTCAGAGAAGACTAGCTTACATCTTTGTCCCTCCTATACTTTTTTCTCTTCCCCTTCCTACCTGCCTTATGCTAACAATGGGTATAACTTTTGATATATCTTTTTGCATTTTTAACAGAAGCAAATGTATACATGAATGCTTTTTTACACAAATAGTAGCATACTATAAGCAATATACTTCACCATGTTTTTCTCAGTTAATGCTATTTTTTGGCAAACCATCCACAGCTATATATAGATATATCGAGACATTCACATTCTTTCATTTTTTTTCTTTATTATTATTATTATTATTATACTTTAAGTTCTAGGGTACATGTGCACAACATGCAGGTTTGCTACATATGTATACATGTGCCATGTTGGTGTGCTGCACCCATCAACTTGTCATTTACATTAGGTATATCTCCTAATGCTATCCCTCCCCCCTCCCCCATCCCCACAATAGGCCCCGGTATGTGATGTTCCCCTTCCTGTGTCCAAGTGATCTCATTGTTCAGTTCCCACCTATGAGTGAGAGCATGCAGTGTTTGGTTTTCTGTTCTCGCGATAGTTTGCTGAGAGTGATGGTTTCCAGCTGCATCCATGTCCCTACAAAGGACACGAACTCATCCTTTTTTATGGCTGTATAGTATTCCATGGTGTATATCTGCCACATTTTTTAAATCCAGTCTGTCACTGATGGACATTTGGGTTGATTCCAAGTCTTTGCTATTGTGAATAGTGCCACAATAAACATACGTGTGCATGTGTCTTTATAGCAGCATAATTTATAATCCTTTGGGTACATACCCAGTAATGGGATGGCTGGGTCAAATGGTATTTCTAGTTCTAGATCATTGAGGAATCACTACACTGTCTTCCACAATGGTTGAGCTAGTTTACAGTCCCACCAACAGTGTAAAAGTGTTCCTATTTCTCCACATCCTCTCCAGCACCTGTTATTTCCAGACTTTTTAATGGTTGCCATTCTAACTGGTGTGAGATGGTATCTCATTGTGGTTTTGATTTGCATTTCTCTGATGGCCAGTGATGATGAACATTTTTTCATGTGTCTGTTGGCTGCGTAAATGTCTTCTTTTGAGAAGTGTCTGTTCGTATCCTTTGCCCACTTTTTAATGGGGTTGTTTGTTTTTTTTCTTGTAAATTTGTTTGAGTTCTTTGTAGATTCTGGATATTAGCCCTTTGTCAGATGGGTAGATTGCAAACATTTTCTCCCATTCTGTAGATTACCCGTTCACTCTAATGGTAATTTCTTTTGCTGTGCAGAAGTTTTTTAGTTTAATTAGATCCCATTTGTCAATTCTGGCTTTGTTGCCGTTGCCTTTGGTGTTTTAGACATGAAGTCCTTGCCCATGCCTATGTCCTGAATGATATTACCTAGGTTTTCTTCTAGGGTTTTTATGGTTTTATGTCTAACATTGAAGTCTTTAATCCATCTTGAATTAATTTTCGTATAAGGAGTAAGGAAAGGATCCAGTTTCAGCTTTCTACTTATGGCTAGCCAATTTTCCCAGCACCATTTATTAAATAGGGAATCCTTTCCCTATTTCTTGTTTTTGTCAGGTCTGTCAAAGATCAGATGGCTGTAGATGTGTGGTATTATTTCTGAGGGCTCTGTTCTGTTCCATTGGTCTATATCTCTGTTTTGGTACCAGTACCATGCTGTTTTGGGTACTGTAGCCTTGTAGTATAGTTTGAAGTCAAGTAGCGTGATGCCTCCAGCTTTGTTCTTTTGGCTTAGGATTGTCTTGGCAATGCGGGCGCTTTTTTGGTTCCATATGAACTTTAAAGCAGTTTTTTCCAATTCTGTGAAGAAAGTCATTGGTAGGCTTCGTGGGCATGGGACCCTCCGGGCCAGGTGTGGGATATAATCTCCTGGTGTGCCGTTTGCTAAGACCCTTGGTAAAGCACAGTATTAGAGTGGGAGTTACCTGATTTTCCAGGTGTTGTGTGTCTCAGTTTCCCTTGTCTAGGAGAAGGAATTCCCTTCCTCCTTGCGCTTCCCAGGTGAGGCGATGCCTCACCCTGCTTCAGCTCTCGCTGGTCGGGCTGCACCTGCTGTCCAGCACTGACTGTCTGACACGCCCCAGTGAGTTGAACCTGGTACTTCATTTGAAAATGTAGAAATCGCCCATCTTCTATGTCGCTCACGCTGGGAGCTGGAGGCTGGAGCTGTTCCTATTCAGCCATCTCCACATTCTTTTTTATAGCTATGATACTCCATTGTGTGACTGTACAATAATTTATACAACAGATCCCCTTTTGATGCACAGCTGGGTCCAGTCTTTGGCTTGTACCAATGGTGCAACAGTAAGAAACCTTATGCAAGTGTCATTTTGCATCTTTTTTTTAGCATATATTTGGGTTAAATACCTAGAAGTGGGATTTCTGGGTTACAGGGAAATTACATATGTAATTATTCTAGATATTGTCAGATTCTTCTCCAAAGGTGTTCTACTTTGTAATATTCCCTCAGAAATGCATGAGAAAGCCTGTTTCCCTACAATCTTATTAGAGAGTCTTGTTAATTTAGAATTTTTTGCCAATCTGATATTCAAAGAATAGTATCTCAGTGAAATTTTATCATTTCTTTTATGTTGAGTAAGATTGGCATCTTTTTATATGATTAAGAATTGTTAGCCTTTTTTCTGTGAACTTTGTATCTTTCATTATTTTTTTTTACTGTGGTGATGATATTTTCCTATTTTTAAAGGTTATTTCTATAATAGTGTTTTTAATCTTTGTTATGTTACAATTTAAAATCAGTTTGTCATCTGTCTTTTACTTTGCTTATGATTTCGTTTTTGTCACAAAATACTTTTACAAAAATTTTTATGCAATCAATTTTATCAATTTCTTTTATCATGGATACCAAATTGAATCATGGTTAGAAAAATTTTACCCGGTCCCAAATCATAAAGGAATTCATTCATGTTTTCTTCTACTGCTTTTGTGATTTTGTTTTTTACATGTATGTTTCTTGTCCATTCAGTATTATCTTGCTATATGAATTGAATAATCTGATTCTATTATCTCAATGCCAGGTATTAAAAAAAATCAATTTGTTTCAACTGCTTTGCCCTTATCATACACTGTATTCATATGGCTTTATCATATCCTATATTTCTATATGCAATTTCTGAATTCTCTACTTTGTTTCCTTTATCTGTTTGTCTATTCATGTACCCATACTACACTCTTTTATTTTACAGAAACTGTAATATGTTCTATTTTTGGTGAGGCTAGCTTTCTTCCTCTTTATTCTTCTCTTCTTGAATCTCTCTGATTATTCTTGTACATTCTTTCAAAAGGACTTTCTATTCAAATTGCTTGGTTCGAGAGAGGAAAAAACTTGATAGTTTTTATTGGTATTGCATTAAATTTAGATGCTAATAAAAGGTGAATAAACTCTTTATGATGTTGTTATTATGCAAGAATAAGGTTATGTCTTATTTTTTCATGTGTATTTTGTGTCTTTTAAGTCTGCAGTTTTATTCATACAGTTTTTGGACATTTAGTATTCATTTTTTGTCTATAAATTTTATTTTCTTTTGTTGTATGTTATTCAGTGGGGTTTTCCATTTTATTGTGTGTACATAGGAGGACTACTTTTTGCATTGTATAAGTATTTTTGAAAGCAACTTGGAAAAATGTATTCAGCGCCTTCCACATAATCACACTTTTGATGTATTGTTATTGAGTTATTATTGAAGTATTATCCATCATATCTTGAGCTTTTTATTACAGGAAGTAATGATGCAAATTCCTACTGACCGTTCCCACATTCTTCCTCCACTTTCTGTCTTTCCTGTCTCAGATTTCCAATACTATGTTTCTCATTTACCAGTCCTCACTTTCTTTCCCATCATCTTTAGTCCCACAGCAACATTTTCAGGGTCTATCTTTGAAATATGTCTGGAGTCAACCACATCTCAACTTCTCAACCACTATAAGCCTGGTCCGAGCACAGTCATCTGTTACCTCCTAACTAGTCCTTTGGATTGCACTCCTGTGCCACTCTTGTTTTTTCTCAGCACAGGCACCCAGAGTGATCCTATTAAAAGATAGGGCACGTCATGGTCTTTCCCTGCTTAAACCCATTTTCTGATCATTCATCTCATGCAGACTCAAAACAAAAGACCTTGGAAAGCTGACAGAGCCCTTACTGCCTCCTCGGACTTGCTGTCTTTATTCTAGTCGCAGTAGTTCCTTGAACAAGTCAAGCAAGCGACTTCCTCAGGGCCTCTCCACCTGTTGCTCCTTCAGCCTAGAGAACTCTTAAGTAAAAACTCCCCACAATTTCATGACTTGCTCCCCTGCTTCCTTCACATTCCTGCTGAAATGTCACCTTTTGAGAGGCTTCCGCTCTTTTGCTCTGTCCCCCTGATTCTGCTTTATCTTTCTTCATAGTTTGTATCCTCACCTGACATGTTATCTGTTTAATAGTTTATGACTTGTTGTCACTCTTAAACAGAATGTAAATCCTTTGGGCATCAGGCCTTTATCTACCTTTTCACAGCTGTATCTCTAGCACATAGAAAAGCGGCAGGAGCTCCATAATTACTTGAATTTTACTAATGAATATAATGTATTAAAGCCTCAAGGAATATAAATTATGGTTTAAAATGAAGATAAAAATTATTTTAAATTATGTGATGTCAACTCTATGTCCCATAGGAGTCAGGGGAAAATCTATGTGGGATTGAATCATTAACACATGCTTTCTGGAGAAGACAGGGCTTGAACAGTGAGCTACATTTGGATACATGGAAGGAAGGGAAACAGAGGACATTTCTAGTGTTGAAACAAAGACAAAGGCACACAGGTATGTGGGAATTGTTGTAGATATCAGTGTAGAATCAGATAAAGGGTAAAAGCCATATTTACAAAACCCAAAAGAATAGCTTAGTTTATTTCTCAGTTTATTTGAAATGTTCTAGAATGATGTGTTAAGGCATTCTTTCATTGCTGTAAAGAAACACCTGAGGCTGGGTAGTTGATAAAGAAAAGAAGTTTATTTGGCTCATAGTTCTGCAGGCTGTTGTAACCATGGTGCCAGCATCTGCTTGGCTTCTGGGGAGGCCTCAGGGAGTTTTTACTTAAGGTGGAAGGCAAAGTGAAAGCAGGCATGTCACACAGCAAAAGCAGGAGCAAGAGAGAGAGGAGGTTGTGCCACACTCTTTTAAACAACTGGATCTTGTGTGAACTCATAGTGACAACACACTCATTGCCATGGGAATGGTGCTATGTCATCCATGAGAGATCCGCCCCCATGATCAAATCACCTCCCACCAGGACCCATCTCCAACACTGGGGATTACATTTCAACACGAGATTTGGGTGTAATAAAAATACAAACCTTATCAAATGAGTTGATACAGGTTATAGATAAATATATAGTTATGCTTTAAAAAGAAGGCATTTTGCTTCTTTTATTTTGCTTTTTAAACATCATCTTCATGTAAATAGGTCACATATTATTTTCATTGGCTTCATAAGCCTTCATGTTAGTATATCAATGGGGCTATCATTGCAAAGAAAGGAAGCTATTAAACATGTAGGCTATACATGTGTAGAGGAAGGTCTTACGTCAGCATGTTTAACGCACATGGTGGGGAGGTGTATCATTCTCTTTGACACCTGTTGGGTGGGATGGCTTTGGAGTAGGTGCCGGCCAGGTCATATCGGTTGCGATTTCAGAGGCTCTTTTGGAAAGGGTGGGCCATACTGTCTCTGTCCCAGTTGCTTAACTCTGCTGTTGTAGTAAGAAATTAGCCACAGGCAATAGATAAACACTGAAGGTGATCGTGTTGTAATACAGTTATTTATAAGAGCAGATGATGGCTGGATTTGTCCCTTGGCCATTGTTTGCCATACCGTACTTTAGGCCAAACTCAAAGTTGGACAAAGCTTGTCTCTTGTGTCTTCTGTCTTCCTCTTCTTAGTTGGCCTCTTGGCCTGTGCTGGCATTTCACTCCCCAACACCAATGATGCTCCCAGGTAGCTGACCTGGTTGGCAAGTCACTAGACAAGGTGGTCTGTGAATCTCAAGAGATTTACCCTCTAAGGATATGTTTGCATTTAATGTTTTTTTGTTTGTTTGTTTGTTTTTTGTTTTGTTTTGTTTTTCAGAGATGGGGTCTTGCTGTGTTAACCAGGCAGGAGTGCAGTGGCATGATCATAGCTCACCACAGCCTTCAACTCCTGGGTTCAATTAATCCTCCCACCTCTGCTTCTCAAGTAGCTGGGACTGCAGGTGTGTGGCACCACACCTGACTAATTAAAATTTTGTTGTTGTTGTTGAGATGCGGTCTAGCTATGTTGCCCAGGCTGGTCTCAAACTCCTGGCATCAAGCAATTTTCCTGCCTTGATTTCCCAAAGTGTTGGGATTATAGGCATGAGCCACTGCATCAGGCCTAACAAAGGATTCTGAAGTTAAAATAAAAAGGCTGTTCTATGAAAAATACAGCTAATTTTATTTCATCTGGTCATAAAGATGACGCATAGTGATTATCAAAAACTTGGAAAAGGAAGAAGAAAAAATATCACAAATTCTACTATAGTCAACATTTTGGAGCACGAAAGAATTCATTTCCTGTTGGAGTATTTCAGGCTCTCAGGGATGCAGTTGGCATCAATACCTTACACACTAGGCTTGTCTTAAGCTTGACATAAGAGCAGCTGCTGCCCATTTTTCTAATTTGTGAGGGCAGCTCTATTTCCATAGCCTCTTTTACTCTGTCTGGCCCTTGCTTTCATATCTCTCCAGTGAGACAAATTCTTTGGCAGAAGTATTTAATTATAATATAACTAAAGAAAGCAGAACTGAGATAAAATAATGTATGACTTGAGGCAAGTCACATATTATCTGTGGGTCTCATTTTCCTCTCTTGGTAAATGAAGGGGTGCACCTAGATGATGGTGACCACATTCTAGTATTTTGTGAAAACTATTTTGCCTTCGTGATCCTGAAGTCAGGGCCACTTTAGACGAATGCAATGAAAGTTAGCAAAAAGGTGGGCATGGTGGCTCGTGCCTATAACTCTAGTACTTTGGGAGGTCAAGATGAGAGGGTGGCATGAGGCCAGGAGTTCAAAACCAGCTTGGTCAATATAGTGAGACCCCTTTTCTACAAAAATAAACAAACAAACAAAAATTAGCTGGGTATGGTGGTGTGCCTCTGTAGTTACTCAAGGGGCTGAGGTGGGAGGATCGCTTGAGCCCAGGAGAAGGAGGCTGCAGTGGACTATGATGATGCCACTGCACTCTAGCCTGGCACTGCACTCTAACCTGGCACTGCACTCCAGCTTGGCAATGCACTCTAACCTGGCACTGCACTCTAGCCTGGCACTGCACTCTAGCCTGGCACTGTACTCCAGCCTGGGCAACAGAGTGAGATCCTGTCTCCTAGAAAAAACAAACAAAAAGTTAGCATGATGAGAGACAAAATTAAATGAAACTACTATGGAATTAAAGGCAGAACCGATTAAAGTAGATTCTGGGCCCAATAATATAATGATATTATGGGGTATAATTGCAAGAGGAAGCCAGAGTCAGAGTCATTGTGGGAAAAAATGAGAAATGAAGTGATAATTTATTTGGAATGAATCAGGTATTGCAAAATACAAGAACAGAGGAGGTAAGAATAATGAATACATCATTCATGTATTCACACCCAATATGTATCAACAGATACTGTTAACATGTAATTACCATTTAGTCTAACAAGTGTTTTATTGGAATAGAGAAGTCACAAATGCTGGATCATCACTAGGTCCAAATGATGTTATAAAGTGGCAAATTTGAAGACAACATTCTATAAACTTATTCCTTCATTTTTTTTTTTGTTGCTGGTGAATTTGTATCCATACAGTACTGCAGCAACCTCAGTTCTTGCCTCCTCAGAAGAAAGAATTCAACTGAGGGGCATAAGGCAGAATGAGAGATTGTTTTGGAGCAGGAGTGAAAGTTTATTAAAAACTTTAGAGCAAGAATGAACAGAAGGAAAGTACACTTGGAAGAGGGCCAAGTGGGTGACCTGAAAGGCAAGTGCGTGGTTTGACCTTGGACTTGGGGTTTTACATGTTGGCATACTTCTGAGGTCTTGTGTTACTTTACCCCACTCACCCAACTCCTGAGATCTTATCAGGAAGCTGCTGATCACCAGTTTCTGGTGTTTTCTATCTATTAAGAGACTGCCTTTCCCTGGTATTGGCTGTGACCAATTATTACTTTACAAAATCAGTTAACAACTGCCCCACCGTGACCTGATGGTTGCCTGACACTTCTAGTGTGTGTGTGTGTGTGTGTTTGTGTGTGTGTGTGTGGCCTCTCCTGCCCTGCTCATACCTGACTAGCTACCTACTGCAACACTTTGAGAGGTTATTCACACCCCAACTTTACAAAACATGCTGAAACCGTATTTCCATGATTAAAGTCATTTACCCATTTAGCAACATATATGCAATGCCAGATTTTCACTTTGGGACCAAACCTTACTTTATTTTTTGGACAGAGATGGGGAGAGAGAGAATAAGGCCCTTAAAAATTAAATCTCATAATTGCTGGAACAGTCTTCACCAAACCCAGCCAATAGCTTGTTATACTCTAAATATAACATGTCATCTTGTGACAAAATCCAATTTTGAGAGTAAGTGAAAATTCATTTCAATTTTCTGTCGTTTAGTGTACTTGAAAACCAGAAACTTACAGTTGGACTTTTTCCTATTTATTCTGTGTCAGGGGAAAGGGAATGGTCTCCCCTCATGTCCCTAGAAGATGGTAAGATTGATGAATTGTTTACACAGGCAATCAGAATTCTGCTCAGACACCATTAAGCAATTCACTGTCTCGACTTGCTTTAGCTTAACGTGGTTTCACCCCTTAGTCATTTCTGAATGACACCCACAAGGAAATTTAATTAGTTGACCTTATTCAGTTCTATATAGTAGTTATGTGACAGTTAATATATTTCACAGCTGGTAATTATTCTTATTGAATTACTGAATTTTCACAATAATTTATGTTTCAGAGGTTAAAATGCAATATTTAATTTGCAATGTAAGAAATAAGCAACATTTAAAGCCTGAGGTGGAGGACAAAAGTATCATGAGGAGAAAAATTAAAAGAGCATAAAGAGGCTATAACAATGTGGTAACTTTGTTTCAAAACCATTATTTTGCTAACCAATGCTTAGGCAGACAGCCAAGCAACACTAAATGGCCTCATTGTCAACAAGTTAATGTAATCAATTTTCAATTACAAAAAGGTAGGTGAATTTAGGCCTTGCCCTTTGTTAATTTCTACTAGTTATGCTTCCTTTTTTTAGATCATAGAAGAAAATGTTTGAAAATTTTGTCCTTTTTTGACCCTAAATAAATAATTCTGCTTTTCACCAGATAAAACTATTAATAGTAGGATTTGACAGTGAGAGGTAAGAATATTTGCTTTTGTAGAGGAAAAGCCATTTCTGTACAGATGTTTATCTGTCTTCAGTGGTTAAGGATAGTCGTGTTTGAAAAGCAGGAACAGATAAAATGAATCAGTTCTCAAAATCTTGTCTAGCCTCTTTTATTTTTGTGCTTGGAAAATTGAGGTAATTTACATGTAGCACGATGCTTAAATATTAAGTGTAACCACTAACCAGCTCAAGGTGAGATACAACCCATTTTACTTAGAAAGAGAAGCCTCAAAATTTCTTCTTGCTCCTTGCTAATCAATAAGACTCTCCTAAGAGGTAACTATTTTTCCTGATTTCTGTCACGATAACTTAACTTTATGTTTTTGAACTTCATAGTTCGGGATGGTTTAGTTCTCCGATTATTCCTTTTAAAATCCTGTCCACATCATCGATACAAATTTGTTTAGGTGTCACAGTATTCCAGGCAGAATGCTTCAAATTCACCATGTTCTCACCCCTACATAGGATTTCCTGTCAGTATCATAATTAAAAGTGGATCACTTGTGCTTCAGTTAAATGATTCTGAGCTCAAACAGAAAGCTGTGAGACAGTTAATCCTGGTAGAATGGAGCACCCTGGCTGATGCTGGAGTCAGAACTCACTGGCAGGTGACCCCGGGGAGTCGAGTAATGGGCACTTTTTCGAATCCGGGCCACCTGAACAGAGAATACACATGGATCTGATTCCAGAAATGGAGTATATGGTGAGGCCCGCATTACGGGACGAGGACAAGAGCCCATATTAGAATCAGCGAGCAGCAGCATGAATGTGATACGCCTCAGAATCAGGGCCTTTCGGCCTGCCTGTATCCATTTCTTCTCCCAACATTGAGGTTAGTCCTTCTGCCTGTGAGGGTTAGTACCAGCCTGCAGATGGAGATCCAGTTCTGGGAGACACCATGCAAATGTTAGAACAAAGTGGCACTGTCTTTCCCAGAGAACCTGCAAAATAAAGGCTGGCTCCCCTGCAGGGCAGATTCACCCCTCATGCCAGGCCCATGCCTTGACTGGCTGGAGCTGCCAGCGCTCTGCCAGATGCATCCTGAGTTTCAGACAGTCAGAACTCAGTGCAAACTGCTTCCTCAGCCTCCCCTTCCTGCATTCCCACTTTGAATAAATAGCCGTGTGCAGACAGTGAGAAGGCAAGCCTGGAGGACTGGCTTGTCAGGGCTCCCATCTGAGCTCTGTCACTAGCTTTGTGACTCTGGACAAATTGCTTTACTCCTCCAACTCTCAGTTTCTCAATCTGTTGAAGAGGAACATAATAGTCTTACCTTATGGGTTAAATAAGATCATCTGTGCAAGTGGCTAGCAGCCCTCTTTGTCCCCTTTTACGCTGAATGAAAAAGAAAAAAAGAGCCTCTTTCAATGATTGGCCTTCAAAATTCAGCTAAAACACTCTCTACTCAGAGACCTGCCCTGATCCCACCAGCAAGTTCATGGTGCCTCCCTATTTTAAAAATTTTATTAATTATTTTTAGAGATAGGGTCTTACTCTCTTGCCTGGGCTGGAGTGCAGTGGCATGATGATAGTTCACTACAGCCTTGATCTCCTGGACTCAAGATATCCTCCTGCTTCAGCCTCCTGAGTATTAGGTACTATAGGAATGCACTGCCATGCCCAGCTAATTTTTAAAAAAATTATTTTTTTGTAGAGATAGGGGCTTACTATGTTGCCCAGGGTGGTCTCAGACTCCTGGGCTCAAGCAATCCTCCCTCCTTCACCTGTCAATGTGCTGGGATTACAGATATAAACCACCATGCACCCAACCCCTTGTTTATTTTAAATAACAAACAATTTCCTTTCTAGCTCCTACTCTGGACAGTATACTACTGAGGGCAGTGATTGTGTCTTTCACGTTCATGGTTCTAGCACCGCTATGGTGTCCGGCACATGGTGGGCACACAGCAAATATTTGTCATATGCATGAATGAAATCTGTGGCCTGGCAATTATATATTGCACATCATTCATTTTAAGTATTTATTCTTTGGTGTAGCATTCATGTTCAAGTTTATTTTGTAGGGAAGGTATGAGTTTCAGCGAATCCTTCAAATTTACCTGTGGAGCTCCCCTAGCTATCTTAAATTGGCTTGACAATCAACACCAACACAAAATTACTATTTATGAAATGATTCTCTGTTGAAAGGCTCTGCAGTGACACTGTGAAAATAGCTATAATTTAGCAATTGAGTAGCATTTGCCTTAGTGAAGGAGTAAGTGGAAATAATAACCTCAGTTCTGACTGATACCACAGAAACTGTCAGATCTCTGGGCTGAAGATTTACAGAGAAGATTGGCCATTAATTTCACATTATGCTTTAACACTTTTTATGATGAAAGTTAAGGTTCTGACTATAAGCCCCAATGCTTGCGAAATGAGACTAGCAACATAGGAAACACTCCCACCTGCCTGAAATACTAGATTCTGCTGTTATTATTAGATTATTAATACTGTGACCAAAAAAGTGCCCCTGTGCATGCCTCTCAGTAGTGATGGAAGCAAGCTGAAAGTAACGGGGACTTCCTGTAATGTTATTAGCAGTCTTCACTCATCTTCCTAGCTCTTCCTAAGGTCCTGTCTAATTAAAACATACACACATGTCGTCTATGTACACCAACAGCATAAATTCTTAAAAGGAACTGTAAGAGAGGAAAAAGACTTTTTTCCTCAACCTTCATCAATTCTCAGTTGGAACAGATCCGTGTAACAAAAGACAGATTCACAAGAAAAGAACAAGCAGAAGCGTATTAACATGTATATTTCAATGTACAGGGGAGACACCCAGGGAATCAATAGTTCTCACAGAGGTGGCTTTGAGTTCCAGTTTATATGGTATCTTCAACAAAGAACAGTAAATGTTTAGAGAAGTGACAAGACAAGGGAAAGGGCTTTGCATCTCCAGGGGCAGTAATGTGGGGAAAGGCAAATAACTGGCAGATAAAGGCTGGTTAGTAAAGCTTGTTAATGTAGATTGCTCTGATGCAATCTTCATGCCCATAAGAGTCTAAAATTGTCTTCTGTGGTTAACCTTCGTTCTCCCTGTTAGAGAGGAGAAGTGAGATTTTTTGACTTTGTAAATTTATGTCCTGCTTTAAGCCACGTAGACAGAGGACAGAGAGCTTTCCTGCATCTGCTGTTCCTTTTCCTTCTTCTTCTTTTCCTTCTTCCTCCTCCTTTTCTTCCTCTTCCTCCTCCCCCGACTCCTCCTCCTCCTCTTCTTTCCTCTTCTTTTTTCTTTTCAGAGGCAGGATCTCACTCTGTGCCCCAGGCTGGAGTGCAGTGGCATGATTATAGTTCATTCCAACCTTGAACTCCTGGTCTCAGGCAATTCTCCCACCTCAGTCTCCCAAGTAGTTAGGACTATAGGTGTGCACCACCACACTCAGCTAATTTATATATGTGTGTGTGTGTGTGTGTGTGTGTATGTGTGTGTATATATATATATATATATATTTTTTTTTTTTTTTGGTAGAGATGGAGTCTTGGTATTTTGCCTAGACTGGTTTCAAACTCCTTGCCTCAAGTGATCCTCTCTCCTTGGCCTCCCAAAGTGCCGGAATTATAGACATGAGCCATGGCACCCAGCTTGCATCTGCTTCTTAAATGCCATCAGCTCAATGATCTGTATGTCAAAGAGGAATATTTTGGGGTAGCATATTGTGGTCTTCCACAAAACAAAACGACTCATCCTTAAACTTATAAGACTGCAAGCAAGTGTTAATGCAGCAACCCGGCTTTGACCTCCATGACTGTGGCATTGTAGAGTTGATATCCTAACCATCTTTGTCCCAAAGTTCTGTTTCCCATGCTACTTTATTCAGGCACACACATAAATACTTCAGAACATGTATAATCATTCATGCTTCAGGGAAGTGTGAGGAATCACTGTTTAAAAAATCATTTAACACATCTTGATGTAATAATCCTCACAGCTCATGATTGTTATCCTGGGGACACAACATTGGATAGGAATAAAAATGATGTTTAGCTCCTTTTTTACATATATATACATATATATATATATATATATATATATTTTTTTTTTTTTTTTTGAGATAGGGTCTCACTTTGATGCCCAAGCTGGAGTGCAGTGGTGTGATCTCGATTTTCTGGGCTCAGGTGATTCTCCCACTTCAGCCTCCTGAGTAGCTGGGACTACAAGCATGTGCCACCATACCCAGCTAATTTTTTGTAGAGATCGGGTTTCACTATGTTCCCTAGGCTGGTCTTGAACTTCTGGGCTCAAGTGATCTACCCACCTCAGCCTTTCGAATTGCTGAGATTACAGGTGTGAGCCACTGTGCCCGGACCAATGTTTAGTTCTTAAATAAGATATAGGGAACTAGGAGAGATTTTACAAATTTAATATTGGTGCTGATACAGCTCTGATGACTGGAGGAACACCAGGGTCCTTGGTCTTGCTCCAATAGGATTAATGTCACAGACACACGTGGAGCGGTTTTGAGGAGTGAAAAGTTTAATAGGCAAGAAAGAAGGAAGAAAGAAGAGAACAGCTCCCCTGTACAGAGACAAAGGAGGGGGACTTGGAACAAAGAGAACCCTCGTGTGAGGCAGAAAGGCAGTCTATTATATTGGGAGGCTGAAGGAGGTGGTGTCTGGTTTGCATAAGGCCCAGGGGATTGGTTTGACCAGGTGTCTCATTCATGTAGCCCCGAAAAACCTGACCCTCCTCCTTAGCCCTTTACTGTGCAAATGCGGGTCACATGATGTTTTGAACACATGCTGTTATGTCGGGGTGGCCATGACACTTTTCACACCGAAGATGGTGGGAATCGCCATGTTGGGTAGACCCAGTTTCTATTTGCTGGTATTTGCATATCAAAGCTTGCTGGCCTGGGTCTTTAATCCGCCTTTCTGTTAGTTTCCACTGAGAACTTTTACCCTATCTAGCTGCCTAAAAATTATTTCTTAATAACTCCTATATTAAGTACCAGGATACAAGCTTTTCTAGAAAAGGATATAGAAAATGAGGAAAGCTCATGGAATCAAGCTGGCAGTTTCTTTTCTGCATTGCTGTGATAAACCATTAATACCAATCCATTCTAACCTGTAATTATTGAGAATTCTTTGTTGCAGTCAGTCTCTTTATTCATGAACTTCTTAGTTTATCTGCTAATTACCTGTTTTTGAAATGACTGGAAATTTTGTTTATTAAAGTTTGCCACAGGTACATTTTTAGAAAGTGCATTGCTTTCCCTGTTTATAATCAGCAGTACTCTGGTAACTGCTGGGCTTGAAGTAGTAATGCTAGCTATAATATTTGGAGCAACTACTGTAAACCAGGAATTTTACATATGTTGTATTTATTCTATTCTTAGAAAGCCTTGCAAGAAGGATCTTTTATCCTGCCATTCCAGAGTAGAAACCAGGTGTTCTTAGAAGCTGAGCAACTTGCCTGAGGTTAACCCTCAGTTGGAATTCAACGTCAGGCTGGTCTCCTCCCTAGAACCTCCGCTTTTCCTATCTACCATTCCCTGCTGTGGGATGATCTATTTGGAAAGAACACACATTGTTGAAATACAGTGGTTATGAAGGGGCTTGTTTTACATGTTCCCTCTGAAATCCTATAGAACGTAGTTGAATGTTTATGTTGCTGCTTCGGTAATGCTTCAGGTGTGAAGATGTAGTTCGGGTTATTCCTCTACCTTTGCACCTTCTTCTTACCAACTTTAATTTTGTTGCTAAAGATTTGGGTTACTTTAGATTTCCTAGCAATCACAAAGTCACCATAGGGTATTCACTTCAGTCAACACATTACTATTCTTGTATAGGCTTCTCAGAAAAAAAATTTTCTGTAAAAGATCAGTTACCCAAGGGCAAGAACTTAGCAGCAGATCCTGAAGGTCGCAAAGAAATGATTACCATTTAACTCTTCTGTCTTTATGATAAAAGTGACAGGAGCTGCTCTTACAGGTTCACATGCATGTGTAAATAGTGATGGAGAAAAATTTCATAACACTCCCAAACTGGAGTGTTTTTCATACTTATTTAATTTTTCAAG
This sequence comes from Macaca thibetana thibetana, assembly GCF_024542745.1. Lineage (NCBI taxonomy): Eukaryota > Metazoa > Chordata > Mammalia > Primates > Cercopithecidae > Macaca > Macaca thibetana. Next base: position 61,802,105 of record NC_065595.1, on the reverse strand, counting down.
AAATAAAATGTCTTACAGGCATTCTGTGATTAATCTTCACATCTCCTGGCTTTTCCCTGATATTCTGATTAACTGGAATCGATAGTGTGTGTTAATTATATGGGCAAATTAAGTAGGCTGTATACCTAATGGTTAATAATCATTATGGGTTCCCATCTTAGCTCTACCGCTGACTGCTGTGGGACCTTAGTAAGATCATTAACCTCTCTATGCCTTGTTTTCTCCATCTGCAAAATGGAGCTGGAGAACAACTGCACACATTTCAAAGCTGAGTAGCAAGATTTAAAAATACAGTAAGCCAAAAAATGGTTGGAACATAGAAATCAATAAATATTAGCTATTTATTATTATATATTGTTGGGAAACTGCCTACAAGTAAAAATACTTCCATCACTTTTTTTAGGGAGATAAATATATCTTTGAATTCTTTGAGGCATGGAATAAACTTTAAAAAGGCAGTAGAGTGTGGTATAAATAAAATCAAATATTTCTGAAACATGAGAACACTTCAATGAATTTCAGCCCAAAAAGTATTGAACCGATATATTTGATCCATAAGCATTTATCATCTTCCAAGGTGTATAAGAGAAATCATATCAAGCCTTTGCTCAGGCAATTACAACCTAGCTGGGGAAGGCTGACACATTCGAGAAAAGAGAAATAGATGATTAAGCACCAAAATGAGAGGAAACCTGCAACAGTCATTCTGTAAAGGACGAGAGCAAGCAAGTCAGACTGGAATAGCCTCAGGAGGACAGCTCTGAGCTGGGAGAATATGGCTAGGTAAGAAAAGACTGTTTAGATGGGGGGCATCATTGTACAAACAAACCAGTGCTTTTCAAACATCAGTGGATGCATGAATCACCTAGCAGGCTTGTTAAAATGCTGAGGCCGATACCAGAGGATGGAGTGGATTCTGCATTCCTAACCAGCTTTCATGTGATGTTGTAGGAACTATCACCAGCTTTCTGGTGACATGGAGTCCAAGGAGAGAAACGACTTGTGTTTGGGAGACAGCAAGCCGAGGGTGTGGTGTTGAGAATAGTAAGAAGGCTGATTTCAGTAGTCCAAGCACAAAGTGAGAAGGGCCCAAATTGGGATAGTGGCAGTGGCAATGGAAAGAAAGGCAGAAGAGACTATTCAAAAGAGGAACAGAATAATGCGTAACACTTGCAAAATACACAGGCAAACGGAAGCAGCCTCAATGATAATCTTTGGGAGATGAATGATGTCATCGGCACAAGGAGGGAAGGTTAAGAGAAGAACTGGGTTGGGAGGAGAGGGGAGTGATGAAGTAGATTTTTGGAATGTTGAATTTGAGGTAATGCTGAATGAAGCATTAAAGAGGAATATCTAGTGAAGGGCTGGAAATGAATGTTTAGAATGGATCTGTATAGAAGTGATAGCTGAAGTTATAAAGAAAGAATTCTGTCATTCTTTACAGGTCAATGAAGAGTGACAGGAGCAGAATGGAGGACAGTACAGTTGGGGACATCTCCATTTGAGATGAGAGAGAGAGAGAGAGAGAGAGAGGAGTCCCCACTTGGTGAGAGAGAAGCGGGAGAGGTGAGGACAGAAGGGAAGGACCTGGTATATTCGAGTATCCTTGCACTGCTATAAAGGAATACCTGACACTGGGGAATTTATAAAGAAAAGAGGTTTAATTGGCTCGTGGTTCTGCAGACTATACAGGAAGCATGACGCCAGCATCTGCTCAGCTTCTCGGGAGGCCTCAGGGAGCTTTTACACATGGCAGAAGGTGAAGCGGAAGTAGACACATCCCATGGCCAAAGCAGGAGCAAGAGTGGGGAGAAGGTGCCACACACTTGTAAATGACTACAAGAACTCACTATCATGAAGACAGTACCAGGCCATGAGGGATCCGCCCCCATGATCCAAACATCTCCCACTAGGCTCCATGTCCCGCATTAGGGGCAACAACTCAACGGGAGATTTGGAAGGGGACAAATATCCAAACTGTATCCCCTGGAATTGCAGATTCCTTGCAGATAAAAGTGCCCTTGAGAGTCCCGATGCCTCGTGAATCAAACCACAGCACAGAGGTTCCTTCAGCAAATCTATCAGTAGCATTCATTTCAAGGTTTTTCAATTTAAAAATATTGTATATTCATAGGATAAAATTCTGAAAATTTAGAAAATATACAAAAAAGGGTAATAAAAATCAAATGTAATTTTATTACCCAGAGAACCTCACTATCCTTTTTGCGTACATATGTGTGCACACTGTTTTATGCCTTTTCCTTTGCAAATACACGTTTTTCACAAATTGGAATCATGCTATCTATACTGTTTTGTGTTTGCTTTTAAAATACAATGTATTTTGAACACTTCCCCCTGACCTGAAGCATTCAATTATAATATACTTTTTTGTGGATATATTTAGTTTGCCTGGCAAAGTTAGGAACTGAAAAAGAACCTGAAAAGCCATTTGCATCAAGTAAAGATTTTGTTCCATTTAGGAACAACCAGAATATAGCTGAGGGGCAAGAACCTGTGGAGTGAATGAAGAGAAATATTTGTTGAATGAATGAACAGAAGGTGAAGATGGTGAGAAGGCAGAGAGGGGGAGGTGACAGGAGAGCAGCGGTGGTCTTGAGAGGAGACAGGTATATTTCCCGATGGAAAAATATGTATGTGGAGCTAAAGAATTGGGCTGATGAAGGAATGCTGGATGGTATTAATATTTGCAATAAACGAATGAGTAAAGACATCTTTTAAGAAATGGGAGAGGCCGGGCGCGGTGGCTCAAGCCTGTAATCCCAGCACTTTGGGAGGCCGAGACGGGCGGATCACGAGGTCAGGAGATCGAGACCATCCTGGCTAACACAGTGAAACCCCGTCTCTACTAAAAATACAAAAAATTAGCCGGGCGTGGTGGCGGCGCCTGTAGTCCCAGCTACACGGGAGGCTGAGGCAGGAGAATGGCGGGAACCCGGGAGGCGGAGCTTGCAGTGAGCTGAGATCCGGCCACTGCACTCCAGCCTGGGCGACAGAGCGAGACTCCGCCTCAAAAAAAAAAAAAAAAAAAAAAAAAAAAAAAAAGAAATGGGAGAAAGGGAAGTTAATTTTTAGAAAAGAATAGGTAGGATATTGGCATTGTTCCTAAGAGCATAAACCTGGAGAATTAAAAACAGATGAGGCCATGATAAACAAATGAGTATTGTGTTATTGCCACATGAACTCAGAGTACTCGGAAATACAAAAGATACCATAGGTATTGCTGAGAATTAGTGGGTACACAGATTTTATTTAAATGAATTATTCAAACCTGCTTGGTGCTGTTGCTCTCATGCTGCAGGTTCTTAAAATCCTCTGAAAATATACCTACAGAAGAAATCTTTATTGACTGGTGTAGTTTTGAGGAAGAAGAGATTAATGTATTTTATTCCTGTGTAATTTTTTACTTTTATTTTTCCCATAGATTTGCGATACTGGCCTCCTTTCTAGGTGAAGTAAAAGGGCTCAGACTTTTCAGACAAATCCTTTTATGTTATTCAACTCAAAAGTCCTCATTTCTTATTCAGAGACACATAGCAACAGACTTAAATACCAGATGTTTGGTCTGCTTTTGGGGTTTACTTGGTGCCTAGGAATTATTAATGAGCATTTCTGTATTTCTATAATAAAAATTCAGGCTGACAAGAAATAAACAATGAATCTTTTCCATTCTTGTTTCTCAATGATTTAAACATATATTTGTGTGTTTGTTTTTACTGCACACTCAGGCTGATACTATAGTCATGGTAGAAGAATATTTCCAGAATAATTTATTCTGTAAGTGTCAGTCCAAACCATCAGCTGTGGCCTGTCTAACACTGACCTTGGATGTAGGAGATGCCTGTTGTGTTCTGAGCTCTGCAGCCAAAGAGCCCTGGGGTTTTGAGAAAGTTACTTATCTTCACTTGTGGCTTTGCTAAAAGAAATGGTTTGACTTGATTATTTTTATAGTCCCAATCTAGGTCCTGAATTTCAAATCCATATTTAAATTTACATAGCAGTACATCAGAATAATTAATACTTGTAATAATTGTGGCTGTAGACTGCCCACCTTGATACTACTGTGTAGATTACACCAGGGTGCAAGGGAAAATGACCGCTGGAATGAAACCTCAAGTGGCTTCGGGGATAACATTGCTACTGCGGTTGTTGGTGTCTTAGGAAGCTAACCAGTGGTTTTAAAGGTCACCTATGTAAAGTTATTCATATTGTGAATATGTGTTTTTCCGTACCAGATAATCTTTATGACGCTACTGAATATAACTGAAAAAGATCACACGATACTCAATAATCCTAGGAAATGGTCATGCTGTACTAAAGGAAATTAAGGCAACAAGAGCAATTATTAGAATCACAGCAGTGAAGTGGAGAAGAAGGCTGAAATGACATTTTCAATTTAGAAATTCTATTTATAGTCACTGGAACTTTCCAATACTGTTCAGCTTTGGACTAACATGTTTTGGACATATTCTCGGCTTCAAAGTAAATTTATCTGAAAAGGCTTATGTAATTCTGTTCATTCATTTGAGCTTATGCAGTACTTCAGGGAAAACAAGCTGGCTTTTTTTTTTTTTTGAGAAAAATCTAAAGATATCTTCCCAGTATATTAAAGAATAGCTAGATGTATGACTTACATATAGTGACTTACTGACAACATGACTCATTTCAAACAAAGTTCTTAATGAGGCAAATCTAATTAAGTAATTCTAGAATACAATCTATATTTGATTATATGTCTATTTAGAATTTTTCTGGAACAAATACATTTTTTGCTGTTAGTAGGAAAATAGGCACCCTTTTTATTCCAGAAAGATAGTTGTTGAGAGAAAAGGCATCAGGTGATTAGAATCCTGTTTTTTTAATACACCATTGTAACAAGGAAATTCATGTAATCAATCAGTGAAATATACCGGCAACTCTTCCATCTATTAAGGAGCAGGGGACCAGCTGCGTGTTCTCCCAGATTACTTCATAAATACTTAATAACACATTCTATCATCTGGCTATTTGCTTTACAACTAGTTGGTCTGAATCTGATTTGCAACTGTGCCAGGATATTTCAGTCACATCTGTCAAAACAAAGTGCCATTGTCTCATAAAATAATAAAAGAAAGCAAAGAGTATACCAGAAATGAATGTTTTACCATTTTATGGTTTTAAGATAACAAGGAATGCTCCTCTGTTGAATTCATTTAGAAGAAATTGAAATAAGATGGAGAACATAATTTGCTTATCAAGTTATTATTGTACATGCTTGCTGGAAACTCCCATGGCAAAATGTGTAAACAGATAAGAGCAACTAAGTTTTTTCAGTTTGTCAGTCGAGCTGCTCCAGAGGGATTGCTCTCCGACTATTCGGCCCATCAGGAAATAGACATGGAGCAGAGGTAGAAGGACTTACACACTTTCGATTTATTTCTACATCAGAGGAATGTGGGCTCTCTTGTTAGTATTCCTATTTGATATCTGCAGACTGTGGAAATGCTGGCCTCTTAATACCTTGTTGAAGAACAACAGCAGCAACAAATGCACAAAGTCACTGTCATTTGTGTCACAAAACTTTCCTTTGATTCTTTGCGTTAAAAAGTCCAGTAGAAGCAAAAGTTTCAGAACATTTTACACCTCTTGGAATTTACATAATTTAACCATCTATAAATTAAATTATTAAACAGTATTAAAGGCAGGGTTCCCAGAGTAAATGATGCATCTTTGCCATTCATTTTGTTTGTCCCATTCAGTTAAATTTAACCAATAGGAAAACCCAGATGAAAACAATAATAGAAAATTACTGCAAATTAGACAGCTGGACTTGAGAGGCACACTGTAAAAACATGTCTCATCTATTTTCCTTTGTGGGTCTAAACTACTTTTCCAATTACTTGGTGAGCTCTCTCCAACTTTAAAAGGACTGTTAAGAGAGAATCTAATTAGAGATCTGTTCACTGAAGTACCTAGAGGGTCATTTTGCCAGGAGCAAAAAAAAGTTCTGTGCTCATGAGTCATGTTTGAGGAAGAATTAGACAGTGGGCTGCCAGATGGAATGAAGATCTCCATGTTCTCCTGAAATAGTCTCAGCCTAGGGAGTAAAACACGTGAGGACCCTTGGTACATATGTAGGGTGGAAGTCCAGCAAATCAGAGGTGTTAGAATCTAGCACTTCAAAAAATTGTTCACGTTTGAAAGCTTTTCCCTTTTCCTCCCCAGTGAGTCTACTTGGAAAATAAATCCAATTCCTTTTTTTTTGAGACAGGCTCTTGCTCCATTGCCCAGATTGGAGTGTGGGGGCTTGACCACAGCTCACTGCAACCTCCATCTCCCAGGCTCAAGGGATCCTCCCACCTCAGCCTCCTGAGGAGCTGAGACTACAGGTGCACAGCACCATACCTGGATAATTTTTGCATTTTTGGTAGAGACAGGGTTTTACCATGTTGCCCAGGCTAGTGTCCAACTCCTGAGCTCAAGTGATCTGCCCACCTCAGCCTTCCAAATCTAGTTCTAAAACAGGTACCGAACACCTACTGTGCAAAGCATATCATGGTGGATACAAAGTAGCAGAAGCCTACTCCGATTTTAAGGAGTGTTAGAAACAAAATGCTTGTTCCTTGGTGTGGCAAAGAAACAGCACTAAACATAAACTTAATGTTCTCAGCAAGGCAATTTTTACTTCTGAAGAAGGGTGCAATTCATGGATGGAGTAATGGCAAGTGCACACCTGGACAAGGGAGGGGAGGGAGTTCTTATTCCTGAGGCAGTTAGCCCCTACTTCTGTGTCGTTCCACTATTGGCTAGGGTTGGAGTGCACAGTCTAAGCTAATTCTGATTGGCTATTTTAAAGAGAGCAGGGGTATGACCTGGAGTGGCAGAGTGAGTAGTTTGGCAGGAAGGGCGGTTACAGAACAGGTAACTCAGGATGATTCAGGTCAGAGCAGGTGACCAGGGGAACAGATGTGAACCACTGATTAGAACTGGCAGCAAAGTTGTTTACTGAAACTAGAGGCAAGGGGGTGAAGAGAACCAGGAAGTTAAACTTTAAAATGGAGAATCAAAGAATAAGAGAGCTGAACATAGTGACATACTGATTCTTTGAAGAGAAACGTGGAGTTCACTATATCTAACAGGAGCATGCAGTCAAATGAAGGAGTGTTTCTTTAAAGGAATGCAAAGGACAGTGACTAATCATTGACCAGTAGGACACACCTAAAATTCCTTGCAATATTCTCCCTAAACATCTGAGTGTTCTGGTCACGTTCATCCTCTTCCATCGAACATGTCCCACTGACACACACAGATTTTCGCCCTGGACACTTGACTTGCCTTCTCTTCTAGGGGACAGACTAAGCCTGTCTTGCTCTCCACTATACCTGCAGTATTTAGTAGAGGCATTCAACACATTTGATAATTAAATGAATGAAATCATTTATAAGCCATGCAGATTTGATTTTTTAAAACCACCTTTAAGTGTATAATTCAAGGGCATTCAGTACATTTACAATGTTGTGCAAACATCACCACTATCCATTTCTGGAACTTTTTCATCATCACAAAAAATCTTTGTACCCGTAACAAAAAGTCTACATTTCCCCCCTCCCCAAGCCGCTGTTCACCTCTATGCTATATTCTGTCTCTAGGAATTTGACCATTCCGGGTACCTAATGCAACTGGAATAATACAATATTTGTCCTTTTGTGTCTGGCTTCATCAGAGCTTCATTTCTTCTTATGGCTGAATAATATTCCATTGTGTATATATACCACATTTTGTGTATCAACTCATCCCTCAGTAGACATTTGGGCTGCTTCCACCTTTGGCTTAACGTGAATAAGGCTGCTATGAACATTGGTGTACTAGACCCTCCTTTCAATTCTTTTGGGTATATACTTAGAAGTGGAATTGTTGGATTATATGTTTAACTTTTTGAGGAACCATCAAACTGTTTTCCAAAGCAGCAGAATCATTTTACATGCCCCCTAGCAAGGCATGAGAGCTCTAGTTTCTCTATATCTATATCCCTCCCAAAACTTGTTATTTTCTTTTTTATTCTTGTGGATTATAGTCATCCTAATGGGCATGAAGTACTATTTTGTGATGATTTTGATTTGCAGTTCCCTAATGCAGAGATGTTACAATGTTAAATATCTTTTCATGGTTCTTATTATTCTTTAGAGAAATACCTATTCAACAGATTTGATCTTTTAATGATAGCTGTAGTTTTATTGGTTTCTAAGGAGTAAAATCTTGGGCAAGTCAGGTGAAACTTTGGTTATCTCTGTGTTGCCTATGGGGGAATGTTCTGGGTAAGATGAAAGTCTGTTCCACTGTAGAAACATCTGTTGTTTTTGCCTATATTGCACCCCTTGCCCCTTCTAGTAACATACTCTGATTTGGCTTTTGCTTTGAGGAATATTTTTTTCATTGTATATCATCTTGGTGGCCCTGTCAATCAAGATAACCAACCCTCTCTGCCCAATAAATAGTCACGTGATCAAGGCTAGGCCAATCCGATATTCTCCCTGGAATGTAGACTCTGTACTGAGCAACCCAAAGGATTTGATTGAAGTTGATTCATCCTGATATATTGGTTTTCTATTGCGACTGTAACAACTTACTACAAACTTAGTGGCTTACAAAAACATGACAATAAATATTGCCTTATATTAATAATTCTGGAGGTCAGAATTTGGACAGGGGTTTCACAGAGCTAAAATTAAGGTGTTGGCAGGGCTGTCAGGAGAAGCTGTTTCCTTGTCTTTTCCAGCTTCTACAGGCCTCCTTCTTTCCTTGGCCCCTTTCCCCTTCCTCCATCTTGAAGGGCAGATCAAATCTTTTCATAGTGCCCCTCTCTGATGCTGCTGCCATCATCACCTCTCCTCTGACTCTGCTCGCCTGCCTCCCCTTTCCACTTTTGAAGATCCTTGTGATAAAATTGAGCCCACCTGGAAATCCACGCTACTCTCTCTGCTTTAAGATCAGATGAGTAGCAACTTTGATTCCATCTGCAACCTTAATCACTCTTCGTTATGTGATATGAAATATTCCCAGGTCCTAGGGAATAGGATGTAAGCATCTTTGAGGAGGGCCATTGTTTTGCCTTGAAAAGTCTGTTACTAGCTCCTTCCCACACCTCAGGAGTACCCTGGTTGTCATCCCAAGGACTGGTTTTTGGAATTCTTTTCTGATTCTGTAAACTACTTTGCATTTTTCCAATAAACTTATTCTTTTTGCTTAATTTAGCTAGAATTTGCTTCTTTTGCTTTTGAAAAAAGAACCCAAATTGATATACATGCTTGTTAGATTCTCTAGCTGATACATAAGGCAGCTAACAAAAGAGCCGATTTCAGCCTTATTCTCCCTCTGTACTTGCTTCGTTTCTGATAGAGGATTCCAGTAAGACAAGGCAGTGCAGAGTCTCATGGCTTAGAATCGTGTACCCTTTAGCAAAAAGATCCAAGGAAGATATTTAGAAATGAGACTTTCTACGTTAAGTTGATGAAGAAGGCTGAAGCTCACTGCACCTCTCTTGTAAGTGACAATGAACAGTACTGGATCCTGTTTGTTCATGCAGGAAGGAAGTGCTGAATAAGAAATATTCAGAACCAAGAGCAGAACACACAAGAAAGTAGGAGTTTCTGTTTGTGTATCTACTGCGTAAAAAAATGCATAAACCATAAAAATTGAGTCCTACAAGCTACTATTGTCTCGAATGGCATCTGTTTTCACTCTCACCTATCTGCTTGTGTGTGGGACTAATACAGTCACTTAGTTTTTTAAAGAAAATAATGTTAACATAATGTATCATTTTTCATCCTTTCAATTTTATCCTACCTATGTGTATATATTTAAATGTGATTCTTACAGGAAGCACATAGTTGCGTTTTGCTTTTTAGAAATCTAATCTGACAATTTCTCCCTTTTAATTGGAATATTTAGACCATTTATTTATACTTCATGTGATTGTTGATATGAATATGTTTAAGTCTCTCTTGCTGTTTGTTTTCTATTTCTGATGGGAAATCATCTGTCTTCCTTCTCTTCCTCTCCATGTAATGTGTTACTTTGAAAATTTTCTCTGTATCAGTTTTAAAATTATTTATTTATTTATTTATTTTTGAGACAGAGTTTTGCTCTTATTGCCTAGGCTGGAGTGCAATGGTGTGATCTTGGCTCACTGCAACCTCTGCCTCCCCGGTTCAAGTGATTCTCCTGCCTCAGCCTCCCGAGTAGCTGGGATTACAGGTGTGCACCAATATGCCTGGCTAATTTTGTGTTATTAGTAGAGATGGAGTTTCACTATGTTGGTCGGGCTGGTCTTGAACTCCTGACATCAGGTGATCCACCCTCCTCGGCCTCCCAAAGTGCTGGGATTACAGGCATGAGCCACTGCATCTGGCCTCTTTATCGGTGGTTTAGACTGATTTGGTTCCCTTTATAAATAGTTTTGACTGCATGTTGTTTTCTTCATGTTTCCTCTGCTTGGGGTTTGTTGAGATATTAGATGTGTTAGTTTATAGTTTTTATCAAATTCGGCAAAATGTTTGGCTGTTATTATTTTTTACTTTGAAAAAAATTTATTTTTTAGAGTAGTTGTAGGTTTACAGTAAAACTGAGAGGAAGGTATGGAGATTTCTCATATACCTCCTGCCTAAACACATGCATAGACTCCCCCATTATCAACATCCCTCACCAGAGTGGTACTCTGTTACAATTGATGAACCTACATTGACACATCATTGTTACCCAAAGTCTGTAGTTTAGGGTTCACTCTTGCTGTTGTACATTCTATGGGTTTGGACAAATGTATAATGACATGTGTCTACCATTACAGTACCATATGCAGTATTTTCACTGCCCTCAAACTTCTCTGTGCACTGCCTATTCATTCCCCGTCACCCCTTATACCATGGATCTTTTTACTGTTCTATAGTTTTAACTTTTCCAGAATTTCATATACTTGGAAACAGACAGCATGTAACCTTTCTAGTTTGACTTTTTTTTCATTTAGTAATGTGCATTTAAAGTTTCTCTGTTTCTTTTCATGGCTTGATAGCTCATTTCTTTTTAGTGCTGAATAATATTTTATTGTCTAGATGTACCATAGTTTATCCATTCACCTACTGAAGGACATCTTAATTGCTTCCAAGTTTTGGCAATTATGAATAAAGCTTATATAAACATCCATGTGCAAGGTTTTGTGTGGATATGTGTTCAATTCCTTTAGGTAAGGACTAAAGAGTGCAATTGCTGTATTGTATGGTAAGAGTATTTTTAGTTTTGTAAGAAACTGACAAAATGTTTTTCCCAAGTGGTTGTACCAATTTTCATTCCCAAAAGAAATGAAGGCGAGTTCCTGTTGCTCCATATCCTCATCTGTCTTTTGTGGTATCGGTATTCTGGATTTTGGCCATTCTAACAGATGTGTGGTGGTATCTTATTGTTTTAATTTGCATTTGTCTGATGATATATGTTGTGCTGCATCTTTTCATATGCTTATTTTCCATGTGCATGTATTTTATGGTGATGTGTCCATTAAGGTCTTTCAACCATTTTTAAATCACATTGTTTTCTTGTTGTGGTTTTAAGATTTTTGCATATTTAGGATAAAGGTCTTTAATCAGATATGTCTTTTGCAAATATTTTATTCTAGTCTATGACTTGTCTTTTTCATCTCTTCATGTTGTCTTTCACTAAGTAGAAAATTTTAATTTTAATGAAGTCCAATTTATCAGTTCTTTCTTTCACAGATTATGCATTTGGTGTTGTATGTGAAAGGTCATTGTCAAATTCAAGAATGTCTAGATTTTCTTCTATGTTATCTTCTAGGAGTTTTAAAGTTTTGCATTTTACATTTAGGTCTCTGATCCATTTTGAGTTAATTTTTGGGAAGGGTATAAGGCTTGTTTCTAGATTCATTTTTTTTTTGCATGTAAATATCCAGTTGTTTCAGCACCTTTTGTTGAAAAGATTATTTTTTCTTCATTGTATTGCCTTTGTTCTTTGTCAAAGACTGGTTGGCTATATTTATATGGGTCTACTTCTGAGTTCTCTGTTCTGTTCCATTCATCTACTTGTCTATTTTTTTGCCACTGTCACTGTTTGGATTCCTTTCATTTTATATAGTGTATTATCAGTCCTCCAACTTTATTATTCTCATTTAATATTGTGTTGGCTATTCTGAGTCTTTGCCCCTTTATGTAAACTTTAGAATCTACAGAATAACTTGCTGGAATTTTGACTAAGCTCACATTGAACTTATATATCAATTTGGGAAGAGCTGACATCTTGACAATATTGAGTCTTTCTATCCATGAACGTGGAATATCTCCCAATTTATTTCATTCTTTTTTTTAAACAAAGTTTTATGATGTTTCTCATATAGAGCTTGTACATATTTTGTTAGATTTATTATTTTTTCTTTTCTCTCTTTTTTCTTTTTGAGATGGAGTTTCGCTCTGTCACCCAGGCTGGAGTGCAGTGGCACAATCTCAGCTCACTGCAATCTCTGCCTCCTGGGTTCAAGCAATTTTCCTGCCTTGGCCTCCTGAGTAGCTGGGATTATAGGCACATACCACCACACCAAGCTAATTTTTGTGTTTTTAGTAGAAATGGGGTTTCACTATGTTGGCCAGTGCTGGGATTACAATGTGAGCCACCACGCCTGGCTGATATTTTGTAGATTTATTTTTAAGTATTTCATTTTTAAGGGGATGCTAATGTAAATGGTATTGAGCTTTTAATTTCAAATTCCACTTGTTCATTGCAAGTATGTAGGAAAGTGATTAACTTTTGTTTATTAACCATTGGTTAAAAAGAAAAAAACTTCAGTCAAATTAAATTTAAAAGAGTTTATTTGAGCAAAGAACAATTTGTGAATCAGGCAGCCTCCTGAGCCAGAGTGGGCTCAGAGAATCCAGCACAGCCACGTGGTAGAAGATTTATGGACAGAAAAAGGAAAATAATGTACATAAAATGGAAGTGAGGTACAGAAACAGCTGGTTTGGTTACAGCTTGGCATTTGCCTTGTTTGAACACAGTTTGAACAGCTGGCCACATTTGATTGGCCAAAACTGGGCAATTGGCACAAGAATAGTCTATAGTCTGCTTACATTATTATAGTTCATGTACAGAGAAGTCTTTAGGTTGAACTTAAAATATGTAAGGAGGCAGCTTTAGGCTAAATTTGATTTAACACCATGCATTCTGAAACCTTGCTGTAATTGCGTCTTAGATCTCGGTTTTAATAAATGAATTCTTTTGGATTTTCTACATAGATGATTATGTCATCTGCAAACAAAGTTTTATATTTTCCTTCCTTATCAGTATATCTTTTATTTTTTATTTAAAAATTAAGTTAATTGACACACAATAATTATACATATTTATGTGGTACCTAGTGATGTTTCAATTCTTGTCCCTAATCTGTATAGTGATCAGATCAGGGTAGTTAGCATATCCATCATCTCAAGCATTTATCAGTTTTTTTTGTCTTGGGAAAATGCAATATTTTCCTTTTAGCTATTTAAAACTATAAATTATTGTTAACTTTAGTCATTCTATGGTGCTTTGGAACATTAGAACATATTCCTCCTATCTAGTCATAATTTTGTTTCCTTCAGCCAATTCGTTTCTATCATCCCCTCCCCATTTCCCTTCCAAGCCTCTAGTATGCTCTATTCTACTTTTTACTTCTATGAGAGCTGCTTTAAGCTTTCACATATGAGTGAGAACAAGCAGTGTTTATGTTCCTGGCTTATGTCACTTAACATAATGGCCTCCAGTTTCATCCATGTTACCACAAATGACAAGATTTCATTCTTTTTATGGCTGAATAGATTTCCATTGTGTGTATATACTACATTTTCTTTATTCATTCATCTGTTGTTGGACACCTATGTTGATTCTGTATCTTGGCTATTGTGAATACTGCTGCAATAAACACTGGACTGCAGATGTCTCTTTTATACACTGTTTCTTTTCCTTTGGGTAAATGTCCAGTAGTGGGATTGCAGGATCATATGGTGATTCTATCTGTGGTTTTTTGAGGAGCTGCTGTACTGTTCTCCATAGTGGCTGTATTAACTTGCATTCTCACCAACAGTGTTTGAATTCCCTTTTCTCCACATCCTCACCAGCATTTGTTACTTTCTGTCTTTTTGATAGTTGGCATCCTAACTATGGTGAGATAATATCTCATTGTGGTCTTGTCTGTGTTTTCCTGATGATTAGTCATGTTGAACGTTTCTCACGTATTTCTTGGCCACTTGTATGTCTTCTTTGAAGAAGTATCTGTTTCAGACCAATAACAAGCTCTGAAATGGAATCAGTAATAAATAGCCTACCAACCAAAAAAAAGCACAGGACCAGATGGATTCCCAGCCAAATTCTACCAGATGTACGAAGAACAGCTGGTACCATTTCTACTGAAACTTTCCCAAAAAATTGAGGAGGAGGTACTCCTCCTTAATTCATTCTATGAGGCCAGCATCATCCTGATACTGAAACCTGGCAGAGACACAACAACAAAAAAGAAAACTTCAGGCCAATATCCTTGATGAGCATTAATGCAAAACTCCTCAACAAAAACTAGCAAACTGAATTCAGCGGCACATTAAAAAGCCAGTCCACCGTGATCAACTAGGCCTTACCCTGGGATACAAGGTTGGTTAAACCTATGCAAATCAATAAATTCAATTCATCGCATAACATAAACAGAACTAAAGACAAAAACCACATGATTATCTCAATAGACGTGAAAAAGGATTTTGATAAAATTCAACATCCCTTCATGTTAAAAACTTTCAACATACATATTGAAGGAACATATATCAAAATAATAAGAGCCATCTTTGACAAACCCACAGTTAACCTCATACTGAATGGACAAAAGCTGGAAGCATTCCTCTTGAAAACTGGCACAGGACAAGGATGCCCTCTTTCACCAATCCTATTTAGCACAGTATTGGAAATGCTGGCCAGAGCAATCTGGAAAGAGAAAGAAATCAAGGGCATCCAAATAGGAAGAGAGGAAGTCAAACTACCCCTGTTTGTAGACCACATGATTCTGTATCTAGAAAACCCCATAATCTCAGTCCCAAAGCACCTTAAGCCAATAAACAATTTCAGCAAAGTTTCTGGATACAAAATCAATATACAAAAATTACCAGCATTTCTATACACCAACAACAGTCAAGCTGAGAGCCAAATCAGGAAGGCAGTCCCATTCACAATTGCCCCCAAAAGAATAAACTACCTAGGAATACAGGTAATTAGTGAGGTGAAAGATCTCTACAATGAGAATTACAAAACACTGTTCAAAAGAAATCAGAGAGGACACAAAACAAATAGAAAAACATTTCATGCTTATGGATGGGAAGAATCAATATCGTTAAAATAGCCATATTGCCCAAAGCAATTTGCAGCTTCAATGCTATTTTTATCGTTACCAATGAGGTTTTTCATGAATTAGAAAAAACTATTTTAAAATTCGTATGAAACCAAAAAAGAGTTCAAATAGCCAAGGCAATCCTAAGCAAAAAGAACAAAGCTAGAGGCATCATGCTACCGGGCTTCAAACTATACTACCTGGCTACAATAACCAAAGAAGCACAGTACTAGTTCAAAAGCAGTCACATAGTTCACCAGCAATGGATCCAAACCAAGAAGAAATCCCTGATTTACCTGAAAAAGAATTCAGGAGGTAAACTGAAACCTGTGTGAGTTTGCTCCAAGCTTTGCCTCATGGAGGGATCAAGGACCACGGAAAAGATTAAAAATAATAATAATAATAAATAAACTACTTGCCCCTTCTGAGCAGGACAATTATTCCCATTCATTTCTAGACCTTCAGGCAGTACTCGGGAGTGACCCCAGCCAATTGCCCTCAATTTCCAAAGAGCTATTGGAAACCAGCCACTGCAAGACTGTAAGAGAAAGACAAGAAAAAAATAAGAAAATGAAAGAGACCCAGGTTCCTTAAGCAAACCGGCGGTGGTGGCCAGGCTTCTCCACAAGGAAACCTCTTAGTTTCACTGGCCATGGCCAGAAACCTGTAGCTGCTTCCATGTTTAGGTGCTGCCCACCAAGGGCCCCAGGTTGGAAATGAAAAGAGATCCCCTTGTATGGAGCGGAAAAGAAAAGCAGAAAGGAGAAGAATAAATTCCAAACTTTGGGCTTTCCTCTTCCTCCTGGCTGGCTCACCAAGATGTGTTAACGGTGGGGGGCATCTAGATTCTTAGTAGCATCTTGAAGAAAGATTTGAACAAAATGCACAAACAAAGCAAGGAAGGGATAAAAGGATTTATTGAAAATGAAAGAATACACCACAGTGTGGGAGCGGGCCAAGCAAAGGGGCTAAAAGGCCGTGTTACAGAGTTTTTGTGAATTTAAATACCCTCTCTACTTGGGGTATGCCCTATGTAAATGAAGACAATGAAGTAAAGTTACAAAGTTACTTACATAGTGTATGCCCTATGGAGAGGATATTTCCTGTTATAACTGAAGTGTGAATTGGACTTATATCCCCTGCTTCCAGACCTTATTTTCCTGCCTCACCACTACAAGAACTGCTAAAAGGAGCTCTAAATCTTAGAAATAAATCCTGGAAACACATCAAAACAGAACCTCTTTAAAGCATAAATCTCACAGGACCTGTAAAACAGAAATACAATTTAAAAAGCAAAAACAATAAAGAAAAAACCAAGGTACACAGGCAACAAATAGCACAATAAATGGAATGGTACCACACATCTCAACAGTAACATTGAATGTAAATGGCCTAAATGCTCCACTTAAAAGATACAGAACTACAGGATGGATAAGAAATCACCAATCAAATATCTGCTGCATTCAATAGACTCACCTTGCACATAAGGACTCACATAAACGTAAAGGGGTGGAAAAAGGCATTCCATGCAAATGGACACCAAAAGTGAGTAGGGGTAGCTATTCTTGTATCAGACAAAACAAACTTTAAAGCAACAGCAGTTAAAAAAGACAAGAGGGATATTATATAATGGTAAAAGGCCTTGTCCAACAGGAAAATATCACAGTCCTAAACGTATATGCACTTAACACCAGAGCTCCTAAATTTATAAAACAATTACTAATAGACCTAAGAATTGAGATAGACAGCAACACAATAATAGCGGGGGACTTCAGTACTCCACTGACAACACTAGATAGGTCATCAAGACAGAAAGTCAGCAAAGAAGCAATGAATTTAAATATACCTTGGGACAAATGGACTTAACAGAGAGACACAGAAACATTTCATCCAACAACCACAGAATACACATTCTATTCAACAGCATATGGAACTTTCTCAAAGATAGACCATATGATAGGCCACAAAATGATCTTCAGTAAATTTAAGAAAATTGAAATATCAAACACTCTCTCACACCACAGTGGAATAAAGCTGGAAATCAACTCCAAAAGGGACCTTCAAACCCATGTAAATACATGGAAATTAAATAACATGCTCCTGAATGATCATTGGGTCAAAAATAAAATCAAGATGGAAATTTAAAAATTATTCAAATGGAAGGACGTTAATGAAACAAGCTATGAAAACCTTTGGGAAACAGCAAAGGTGGTGTTAAGAGGAAAGTTCACAGCCCTAAACGCGTATGTCAAAAAGTCTGAAAGACCACAAACAGACATTCTAGGGTCACACCTTGTTTGAGAAACAAGAACAAACCAAACCCAAACCCAACAGAAGAAAAGAAATAACCAAAATCTGAGAAGAACTAAATAAAATTGGAACAAAAAAATACAAAAGAGAAATAAAACAAAAAGCTGGTTCTTTGAAAAGATAAATAAAATTGATAGACCATTAGCAAGATTAACCAAGAAAAGAAGAGAGAAAATCCAAATAATCTAAATATGTAATGAAATGGGAGATATTACAACTGACATCACAGAAATACAAAAGATCATTCAAGGCTAGTATGAACACCATTATGCACATAAACAAGAAAACCTAGAAAGGATGAATAAATTCCTGGAGAAATACAACCCTCCTAGCTTAAATCAGAAAGAGTTAGATACCCTGAACAGACCAATAACTAGTAGTGAGACTGAAATTGTAATTTAAAAATTACCAATAGAAAAAGGTCCAGGACCAGATGGATTCACAGCAGCATTCTAACAGACATTCAAAGAAGAATTCGTACCAATGCTTTTGACACTATTCCACACATAGAGAAAGAGGGAACCCTCCCTAAATCATTTTATGAAGCCAGCATCACCCTAATACCAAAACCAAGAAAGGACATAATCAAAAAAGAAAACTACAGACCAATTTTTTTTTTTTATGAACTTGATGCAAAAATTCTTAACAAAATGCTAGCTATCTGAATCCAACAGCATATCAAAAAATCTGCCATGATCAAGTGGGTTTCACACTAGGGATGCAGGGATGGTTTAACATAATGCAAGTCAATAAATGTGATGCACCACATAAACATAATTAAATACAAAAATCACATGATCATTTCAATAGATGCAGAAACAGCATTTGACTAAATGCAACATCCCTTTATGATTAAAACTCTTAGGAAAATCAGCATACAAGGGGCATACCTCAATATAATAAAAACCATCTATGACAAACCCACAGCCAACATAATAATGAATGGGGAAAAATTGAAAGCATTCCCCTCTGAGAACTGGAACAAGACAAGGATGGCCACTCTCACCACTCCTCTTTAACATAGTACTGTAAGTCCTAGCCAGAGCAATCAGACAAGAGAAAGAAATCAAGGGCATCCAAATTAGTAAATAGGAAGTCAAAATGTCACTGTTTGCTGACTATATGATCATTTACTTAGAAAACCTGAAAGAGTCCTCAAGAAAGTTCCTAGAATTGATAAAAGAATTCAGCAAAGTTTCCAGATACAAGATTAATGTACACAAATCAGTAGCTCTCTTATGCACCGACAGTGATCAAGTGGAGAATCAAATCAAGAACTCAACTCCTTTTACAATAGCTACAAAAAAAAAAAAATACTCAAGAATATACCTAACCAAGGAGGCAAAAGACCTCTACAAAGAAAACTATAAAACACTGCTGAAAGAAATCACAGATGACACAAACAATTGGAAACACATCCCATGCTCATGGATGGGTAGACTCAATATTGTGAAAATGACCACACTACCAAAAACAATCTACAAATTCAATGCAACTCCCATTAAACTACCACCATCATTCTTCACAGAATTAGACAAAACAAATTTAAAATTCACATGGAACCAGAAAAGGGCCCACATAGCCAAAGCAAGACTGAGTAAAAATAACAAATCTGGAGGCATCCATTATCTGACTTGAAACTATACTGTAAGGCCATAGTCAGCAAAACAGTGTGTTACTGGTATAAAAATAGGTACATAAGCCAATGGAACAGAATGGAGAACCTAGAAATAAACCCAAATACTTACAGCCAACTGAACTTTGTCAAAGCAAATGAAAACTTAAAGTGGGGAAATGACACCCTTTTCAACAAATGATGCTGGGATAATTGGCTAGCCACATGTAGGAGAATGAAAGTGAATCCTCATCTCTCACCTCATACAAAAATCACCTCAAGATGGATTAAGGACTTAAATCTAAGATTCTAGAAGATAGCATTGGAAAAACCTTCTAGACACTGGCTTAGGCAAAGATTTCATGACCAAGAACCCAAAAGCAAATGCAATAAAAACAAAGATAAATAGTTGGGACTCAATTAAACCAAAGAGCTTTTGCATGGTAAAAGGGATAGTCAGCAGAGTAAACAGACAACCCACAGAGTAGGAGAAAATCTTTACAATCTGTACATCTGACAAAGGACTAATATCCAGAATCTACAACAAACTCAAAAAAATCAGCAAGGAAAAAACAAAAAATCCCATCCAAAAGTGGGTTAAGGACATGAATAAACAATTCGCAAAAGAAGATATGCAAATGGCCAACAAATATATGAAACAGTGCTCAGCATCACTAGTGATCAGGGAAATGCAAATCAAAACCACAATGCGATACCCCCTTACTCCTGCAAGAATGGCCATAATCAAAAAATCAAAAAACAGTAGATGTTGGCATGGATGCGGTGATCAAGGAACACTTCTACACTGCTGGTGGGAATGGGAACTAGTACAGCCACCATGGGAAACAGTGTGGAGATTCCTTAAATAACTAAAAGTAGAACTACCACTTGATCCAGCAATCCCACTGCTAAGTATCTACCCAGAGGAAAAGAAATCATTATATGAAAAAGATATTTGCACATGCATGTTTATAGCAGCACGATTCACAATTGCAAAATTGTGGAATCAACCCAAATGCCCATCAATTAATGAGTGGATAAAGAAACTAGTATATATATACCTTGGAATACTACTCAGTCAAAAAAAGGAATGAATTAACGGCATTTCTGGTGACCCGGATGAGACTGGAGACTACCATTCTAAGTGAAGTAACTCAGGAATGGAAAACCAAACATTGTATGTTCTCACTGATATGTGGGAGCCAAGCTATGAGGACACAAAGGCATAAGAATAATACAATGGACTTTGGGGACTTGAGGGGAAAGGGTGAGAAGGGGGTGAGGGATAAAAAACTACAAATAGGGTGCAGTGTACACTGCTTGGGTGATGGGTATACCAAAATCTCCCAAATCACCACTAAATAATTTACTCATGTAACCAAACACCATCTGTACCCTCAAAATCTATGGAAAAACAAAATACCAAAAACAGTCATATAGACCAATAGAACAGAATAGAGAACCCAGAAATAAGGCTGCATACCTACAGCCATCTGATGTTTGACAAGGCTGACAAAAACAAGCTATAGGGGAAGGATTCCCTATTCAATAAATGGTGCTGGGATAACTGGTTAGCCATTAGTAGAAGACTAGAACTGGATACCGTCCTTACACCATATACAAAAATCAACTCAAGATGGATTAAAGGCTTAAATGTAAAACCCTAAACCATAAAAGCCCTGGAAAACAACCTAGGCAATACCATTCTGGACATAGGAACTGGCAAAGATTTCATGATGAAGATGTCGAAAGCAATCGCAACAAAGCAAAATTGACAAATGGGATCTAATTAAACTTAAAAGTTTCTGCATAGCAAAACAAACTATCAATAGAGGAAACAGACAACCTACACAATGAGAGAAAATATTTGCAAACTATGCCTCTGACAAAGGTCTAATATCGAGCATCTATGAAGAACTTAAACAAATTTACAAGAAAAAAAAACTCATTAAAAAGTGGGCAAAGAACATGAACAGACTTTTCAAAAGAAGACATACATGCAGAAAACATTCATATGAAGAAAAGTTCATCATTGATCATTAGAGAAATGCAAATCAAAACCACAATGAAATACTATCTCACACCAGTCACAATGGCTATTATTAAAAAGTAAAAAAATAACAGGAGCTGGCAAGGTTGAGGAGAAAACGGAACACTTATACACTGTTGGTGGGAGTGTAAATTAGTTCAACTGTTGTCAAAAGCAGTGTGGTGATTCCTCAAAGAGCTAAACACAGAACTACCATTTGACCCAGCAATCCCATTATTAGGTATATACACAAACGAATATAAATTGTTCTGTCTCAAAGACACGTGCACATATGTGTTCATGGCAGCACTATTCACAATAGCAAAGACATGGAATCAACCTAAATGTCCACTGATGGTAGACTGAATAAAGAGATGTGGTACATACACACCATGGAATATTATGCAATCATAAAAAAGAATGGGATCATGTCCTTTGCAGGAACATGAATGGAGCTAGAGGCCATTATCCTTAGCAAACTAACATAGGAACAGAAAACCAAATACCACATGTTCTCACTTATAAGTGGGAGTTAAACGATGAGAACACACGGACACAAAGAGAGGAACAACAAACACAGGCCTACTTGCGGGTGAAGGGTAGGTGGAGGGGGAGGATCAGAAAAAATAGCTATTGGCCACGAGGCTCAGTACCTGGGTGATGAAAGAATCTGTAAACCAAACCCCCATGATATGGTACAAATTTGCTAATACAACAAACCTGCACATGTACACCTGAACCTAAAAATAGTTAAAAAAAGATTAAAAGTAAAACAAAACAAAACAAAAACACAAAAAACAAGTGTCTGTTCAGATCATTCTGAATTTTTTTTTTTTTGCTTGTTTTGAGTGAATGTGTAAATCTGGTCTGTGCTACTCTATTTTGCTTGTAGGCAAAAAACCTACTTATCTCTAAGTGAAAAGTTTTGAATATTGGGCTTACAGAGGGTTTGCTAATTTACGACTTGATGATTCTTGGTAACTCATATTAATGGGATTTTTGCTGCATCTTACTGGTAGATAAAATCTCAGGTATTTTATCCAATAACACTTTAGAATTATTAAAGAAAAATACCAGTAAGAATATATTCGAGATAAAACAATAACAAATGACTTATTTTTTCTGGTAATCAACTTTTAAAAGTGTAATAGAGAAATGTTGAGAATGATGAGTTGATATTGAAAATTGGGGCATCTTTACATGTGCTGGGGCCTTTAGGAGAGGAAAACATTATTTATTTATTATTGTAATAAAGAGATATAAACCTAAGCAAGAGGAAACCTGCTTTGGTCCCTGTGCTTTTGAGGGATTCCCTGTCACCTTTCTGGTCACACTTCTCATTAAGGAGAAGGAGTCTGTGGGTCCAGGTAGCCTGCAACCTCCCATCTACCATATTCTAGGTCCCCATGACCCTAGAATCCTTTACACACATAGCCCTAAGATTGCTTGTAGAGCCTGTGTGGGCCTCCTACCTCCACTGGCCTCCCAGGGGTGGACCACAGCTCTGATGTGCACATTTGAGACCTGAGTGGAGGCCAATCTGCTACTCACATGGCCCTGAGATGGCTTCTAGGGCCCATATGGTCCTCTTACCTCCCAGAGGTGGAGCACAGCTCTGATGTGCACATTTTAGGATGAGAGGAGGCCAAGAGCCTGTAGACAGAACTTGAACTTGAGGGTATCATATGCACGTTAGAGAGATATTTCATTTAAAATCAATATAAATATATGTGTATAGTTTTTTCCTTATGATGCAGATAGTAGAAGAGCAGGCAAGGGTCTGGTCTTCCCACACCACTGCATCCTACCATGAGAACCTGAGAATTCTAAATTCAAACCAGGCCTGCTATGTTGTTATTAAAAATATGTTTGCAAAGTTAGGGCAATGGAAGCAATTTTGTTAAACGTTTTGTTATAATTATAATTTTAAGATATTTAGACATATGGAAATGAGCTTCCATTTGTACCCTTGCCTTGGGCTCCACAAGCATCAGGTGTGGCCCCGCTCACAATAACAAGTGGTGTTCCAGAGCTCCCTGTCAATAAAGAATTGCGGGAAAGAAGATGAATGGACCCTCTAGTGCTCTTTTTGTCTGGCCATTCATGAGGGATAACTGTGAATCGCGGGACTTGTAGCCCAAAGCCTGATCAGTCATGTTTAGTGATTGGGTAGTCTTTCCTTAGTACAGAGCTTTTCCCTGAGAAGATTTTGTAAAATAAGATTTTAATGTGCTTCGAAACTTGGTCCAATCAATAGATGTGTGCTATATTTTCACTGGAAACGTGAAAGAAGAAGGGGGCTAGAATGAGGGGTGCTACAACCAATGAATAATACTATTTGTCACTTCAGGAGGTTTGAAGTGACTTTTTCTGTGCGTTACCGCCATTTTGCAAAAGACAGCTCTTTGTTTTAGCAAAAATGGTTATGCTAATTTTTAGTTGTTTGCATTAAAGTTGCTTAAAAATTTAGAGCGCTTAATAATCCAACGCATGAAACCATCTGATAAAATCTACATAAATATATATGCATAGTTTTTTCCCCTTTCAATGACTTATAGCTTATTCTTAGCACGACACATACTTCCTTATCAAACAAGAGGGTCTCATTAAATTTTATCCACAGTTCGAAACTTCAAATGTCTCACCAAAGTTTAAAAATTGAAAACTAACAAGGACAGCACCATACAGGCCTAAAATAATTGGTAATATCGAATGTAATTCATTTCTGAGATTTTCATCCCAGTTAGCTTTTTGTTCGGTTGAAATGTGAAAACAGAGGTTGACTAATAATAAGTTTTTGACAACATTTAAGTACTTAAAAGCAACGTTAAAAATGTTGTGTGTGTGGAAATATCAGGGTCTTTCAGGTCAGGGGAATGAGTTTAAAATGGCATTATAGAATTTGGCATCAGTGGACCTAGCCAGGGTTCACACTTCACACTCAGCTTCTCTCTGACTCGGTTTCTCTTTCTACAGATAATAAATGCACCCTGTTTGGTAGGGTTGATTGAAAGATGAAACATGACAATTGTTTACAAAGTACCTGTAAATTCTAAAATTTTCATTGCATTATACAAGTGTTAATCCTTAATAATGCTGCTTCTTTGGGTGAGGAAGAGAGAAGGAAAAAACTTACAATAAGCATCATCTGTGCGACTGGCCTGCGCCTGGCCTATGTTACAACAATCCCAAGAGACAGGGATTGTTTTCCTTATTTTACTATTGAAGAGATGGAGAGATGGAGGAATCTGCCAAGGACCACAGATTTCATCAATCTGTCTGCCTGACGCCGGAGCTTGCGTGTTCTCCGGCAACACCACTTGGTAATTTATATTTTTATGTGTCACCTTTTCATGGAATACATTCAAGAGAAATATTCTTCCTTTTCCCCTTTCTTCCTTACAATATATGCGGGGTCACAAAAGCCTTTTCAGAGTAGACTGAGTCTTAAAGGATGAATACATTAGCAAGCAGACAGAAAGTGAGAAAAAAGTTCAAGGAGAAGGAAAATCCTTTGCAAATTCCGAGACTCGGGGCATATTGTTCTCAAGGGATTGCCGTCAGTTTAGCCTGACTAGTGCTGCTGTTCTGTCTGTGTGAGGAAGGGGCAGGAAGTAGAAGAGAGAGTTTCAGGAGATGAAGCTGAAGAGGAAGGAGGAGCTAGAAGGCCAGGAAGGGACGTGTGAGCCACATTAAGGACTTGGGAATGGATTCTGTTGGGGATGGGAAGCCTTCATGGGTTCCCCCAATTCTTAGGGAGAATAACTTATTCAATCATGCATTAAAAAGGTATTATGGGGTGGTGTTAGTTACTTTACTATCAATTCTCATCAAATGGATGTTTTAAACTTACAGTGTTTGACCTAGAAAAAGTATAGAAAATGCAAATTCCGACTGGGTGTGGTGGCTCATGCCTGTAATCCCAGCACTTTGGGAACCTGAGGTGGGTGGATCACAAGGCCAGGAGTTCAAGACCAGCCTGACCAACATGGTGAAACCCTGTTTTTACTAAATATACAAAATTAGCTGGGTGTGGTGGTGCATGCCTGTAATCCCAGCTGCTGTGGAGGCTGAGGCAAGAGAATACCTTGAACTCAGGAGGCGGAGGTTGTGGTGAGCCTAGATGGTGCCACCACACTCCAACCTGGGCAACAAGAGCAAAACTCCATTTCAAAGAAAAAAAACAAAAAAATGCAATTTCCTCTGAAGCCCTCCATGGGAATGCCTGATGCCTAATTTTAAGATTTCCAGCCCAGTACCCACGGTCTAGTCTCTATTCAACTCTCTCAGTCTCTCTTAGTATTCACTTTGAGCTTTCTGCTGGGAGTGAACCTCAAACTCATTTTCTGATGTCATAGTCCCCTTTTGCAGTCAACTCTGATTTACTTCAGAATGTCTTTGTTTTAGTAATTTCGTTTGAATTCACACTGACAAAGATGGAACACTTTGGCATGAAATAAAAGTTAGAAATAATCATTTTCTCAGTGGAAATGTATTCTGACCACTGGAAATAAATGTGAACAGTTGAAGATCGGTGTGATGGCTCACACCTGTAATTCCAGCACTTTGGGAGGCCGAGGTGGAAGGATCACTTGGGCTCAGGAGTTCAAGGCAAACGTGGCCAACATGGTGAAATCCCGTCTTTACAAAAAATACAGAAAAATGAGTCGGGCGTGGTGGCTTGTAGTCCCAGCTATTTGGGGGGCTGAGGTGGATATCACTTAAGCCAAGGAGGCGAGGTTGCAGTGAGTCCAGATTGCACCACTGCACTCCAGCATGGGTGACAGAGTGAGACCCTGTGTCAAAAGAAAAAGAAAAAGAAAAAGAAATGTGAATAGCTGTAGAGTCCAGGTGAGCAGGGAATCTGTAGCATGCTTGAAGCCCTGAGAGATGGAACGTACAAATACATAAGGCCAACCGTGTATTAAAATAGAACTCTGACCCATGACCTGCAGCAGCCACCCTGGGAGGCCAAAACTATACACCCTGCACCAACCAGCCCAGGAAGCCAGACCACAACCTCTGTAGCAATTGGCTCAAAACAGCAAGGGCTTGGTCAGTAGCTGACAGCCTTCCTAATGCTTCTCTCCACTTCCAGTGTGAGACCACACAAAGAAAGTCAAATACGCTCCCCTGACCAAACACATAGGATGCCTACTTCTAGTGAGTCGCCCTCAGCTTTCCCACACCAATGGCGTCTGCTCAGCATGTACCTGAAGCCTTCCTTATTTCCAGGATGAAGGTTTTCAGCTCCTCTGCCTGCTTTTGAGTCTCTGTCAAATGCAAGTGACTGTGGCCGACTCCTGTGCGACAGCAAGCTCTGAATAAACAGCTTTGCTTGTTCTCATCTGGGCAGCCTTCATTTATTTCCAAAGGCTCTTTCAGTAAATGAATATTTGCTGACCAGGTAGGTGGTTCTAGGAAAAGGAACCTGTCACCGCAATCTCCCTGGTTAGGATATTTTGCATTGACATCTGATGGGATTCTTTAAACTTAGGTTTTATAATGGCAACAAAAACGATGAAACACAAATGAATTTACACTTTGATTTGAACTATATATGCTAATCAAACCAGGTGACAAGATGAAAAATACATACATGTGTGTACAAAACTACAATGACAACTTGATGTGTATATGGCATTAACTCCAGTTCTCCTTCCCTAGGGGATTAGTGGAATTGTTAAATCTGCCCTGTTCTGTCTTAATTCTCTTTGTTCTTTAATCTCTTCTGTGTTTTGGTCTGACCTTATGCTGTTCTCAGATGCTCTCTGTCAAAATGCTGCTCTGCTGACTTTTCCTTAAGAATACTTCTTTACTTGAGAATGGTAAAGATGATGGGGTTATAGAACTGGAAAAAACCAACAACAAAAACCTTATTGCTTGCTTTACCTAAAAAAAAAAAATCTTCCTCACCATGCAAAAGTAACGGATAATATCTCTTGTCTGGTTCTATTATTAACTGGTTAAAAATCTGGGATTTTTTTTTTTTTTTTTTTGAGACGGAGTCTCACTCTGTCACCCAGGCTGGAGTGCAATGGCACAATCTCAGCTTGCTGCAAACTCTGTCTCCTGGGTTCAAGTGAGTCTCATGCCTCAGCCTCGTGAGTAGCTGGGATTACAAGCATGTGCCATCATAGTTGCCTAATTTTTGCATTTTTGGTAGAGACAGGGTTTTGCCATGTTGGCCAGGCTTGTCTTGAACTCCTGACCTCAGGTGATCCTCTTGCCTTGGCCTCCCAAAATGCCGGGATTACTGGTGTGAACCACCACGCTTGGCCAGAATTCCGGGATTTAAAAAATCTTTTAAATGTCCACTTTTTCTGGGTTGTCATGTGGCTGCTTCATTTCTCAGGGGTTCATAGCTTCCTTAAACGATTTTGCCTTTTCATTCCCTCCTTTTATCTCCACTTCCTGTAGGCCTTCTTTCCATGAGTCTTTTCTTCTTCTCTCCTATAATTGCATTATAAGCAGATGTTAATGCCAGAATTTCATATTCTTATATGTGGTTAAAAAAAAAAAAAAAGGGTCAGTGTTTGCAATAGGTTATTCCACCTGACACAAGGCTGACAATTCTAAAACAATTAAAAACTGAAGAAGGCATTTGCCAGAAGTTTGCAATGTGTTATTATCCTGTAGTCTTGATAATGAAAATGCGGTTGGTACTTTTGGCTGTTGAGTAGTTTTTTTTTGGTTTTGATTAATGTTTTAAAAGGTATATTTTCTCTTTTTAAATATGAGAGCTCTGTGAGGGTAAGGATTGTATCTTACAAGATTAAATGTACAGCAGAATTGCTAGGAATGTAGTGGATGTATGCTTGGTCTTCTCAACACATTTCCTTTGACAAATCGCCGTTTACCCATACTTTTTTTTTTTTTGAGAACTTTATTGCTTTATGCCTGTATTCCTAACCAACCAACGTGTCTCCCTGACCCTCTGCATCATCCCAGCCACAGGAAAACACACGTCCGGCCACCACCAATCACAGCCCCTCCGTCCCTTGCATTAGGGACTGGTCCAAGGCCCACTCTGGAGGACAGGTGGAGCTGGGTGGTTGCCCAGCAGCTCTCAAGTACAAGCCCCTGTCATCTCTTCAGATGTACATCCATGGTGCTCAGTGCATCACTAGGCTCACAGTCAATGCCCCAGGAATGTTTAGAGAATGAATCTTGGAGATGACTGAATGCCATGAGGGCACTGGAATTCTCCTTCCCTGGCACCAAGTATTTCTTTCTTCCCCTCATTCTCTCCATGCCTTCCTGTACTGTCATTTACATTGCTCCTTTGAATTGGCATTTTTTTCCTAGAAAGTTTCAGTGTACAGACAAATACATTGCTTAGGAAAAGATTCGCTTTTATTTTCTCTTTCCCTTGTTGTTGACTCACAGAAGAGGCCCCAGCTGCTGCACTTGGAACTCTGGCTGCCTGTTGGAGCCTCCACTGTGGGCCCAGCACTGTCCTAGTGGGGGAGGAGCCTCACTGTCATACCCCAGCACCTGGCCAAGCTGCAGAGTCTGCTGGTGTCCTGTTACGCTTCCAACTGCTCATCGAACTGGAGATTAAATCTATCTGTGGCTACCCTCACTCACATCACAGATAAAATTCCTTTGAAAATTAAAAAAAAAAAACCTATTGAAAAAGGGAATATTCTTTTTTTTTTTGAAATGGAGTCTCGCTCAGACACCAGGCTGGAGTGCAGTGGTGCGATCTCGGCTCACTGCAACCTCCACCTCCCGGGTTCAAGCGATTCTCCTGCCTCAGCCTCCCGAGTAGGCATGACTACAGGTGCGCGGCACCAGGCCCAGCTATTTTTTGTATTTTTAGTAGAGACAGGATTTCAGCATGTTGAACAGGATGGTCTCAGTCTCTTGACCTTGTGATCCACCCACCTCGGCCTCCCAAAGAGCTGGGATTACAGGCAAAAGAGAATATTCTTTTAACATACAAATGTACTTTTGATAATTTCTTATTAACTTCCTACTGAGCCTAATTTCAAGAGGACGTATTTTAATTTTAACTTGTCTCATACATTCTGATAGGCATTACAAGACTGAAAGATAGTCTAGAAGTATGGAGGGGTGAGAGGATGTTGGGGGTGTGTGTTGCTGGAGAGAAAAATTAATATCCAAAGTCAGAGGCTGTTGTCATCCTTCATCTGTGCTCAGATTCTTAGTGTCTTCCACAGTACATAGCATAGAGCTGGTGCTCAGTGATGAGGCAGAATGAGAGAATAAGACCACCATTGACACAGTTCTATGCCAGGCACTTTTAAATACAGCTTTACTGAGATATAATCGATATACAAATAGCTGCATATATTGAATGTATGTGATGTTTTAAGTTAGGACATATCATACATCCTTGATACCATCACGACAATTAAGGTAGTAAATATTTCCATCATCCCCGAAAGTTTCTTTATGAGCCTTTCTTTTTTTTGTGATAAGAACACTTAATGTAAGGTCTACTCTCTTAAATTTTTAAATGCACAATACTGTATTGTTAACTATAGGCACTCATTTTCTATAACTATAATTTTATGCATATATATATAAAATATATATTTATAATGAAATATTAATCAGCCTTAAAGAAGAAAATCCTGCCATTTGCGACAACACAGATGGATCTGCAAGACTTTACACTAAGTGAAACAAGTCAATCACAGAAGAACAAATGCTGCATGATTCCACTTAGATGAGGTATCAAAAGTGGTCAAGCTTATAGAAGCTGAAAATAGAATAGTGGTTGCCAGGGGATGGAGGCTGGGGGAAATGGGGAATTGTTGTTCAAGGGTATAAAATAATAGTTATATAAGATGAATGAGTTCTAGCAATCAGCCAGGCATGTTTTTCTTATAGTCTCTCTTTTAATCCTCACAACGTCACTTCAAAGCTTTTATCATTATCCACATTTTATAGTCGAACACACAGAGCTTGGAGAGGCTAAAACAGGTGCTGTTGAAAGGCTTTGAATTCAGGGAGGTCTGTGTTAGTATCTGAATTCTGCGGTATTCCAGAACCATGATGTTGAGCAAATCACTTAACCACTGCATTGCCATTTTCCTATTTGTCAAATGGGAAAATTCATAGACACTTTGCAGGATGATGGAATCATTTATGATGGAATCATAAATGCAGAGGTCCAGCAGATGCTAGAAAATAATTGGGACTTTTAAGGCCACTCAACCACTAAGTAAAAGATCTGGCATTCAAACCAACTTCACCTGGCTTCAAAGCTGAAAGAAGGACATGGACCTCAGGGATGCCATAATCTGTTAACAGAGCATTTAAAAGTACTTTATAGGGTTCTAGTGGATGGAAACTATTTGCAGAAATTATGACAGTTGTATTCATGTCCTGTTTATCTTAGAAGATACTCTAGATAGAAGCAACTCTTTGTGTTGTGGTCATCTTATATATCTTTATATTCTTTAATTGTTTAAAATACACAGTATTTTAAATTTTTTTTGCACAAAGTGGTTAATTACTTGAAAAATGTATTGTTTCCTAACATATGCATTAGGGAAATTAACTTCCTGTTGGCTATGTCCTGTTTTGAGCTCTGTGTTTCCTTGGCTTTTCCATTGAGAATCTAGGGTCAAGTAGATGCAAAATAGCTGAATATCTTAATTTGAGATACTGTAATAATTTCTTAAATACCATATATATGTAATTATTTTAGGTTAAAGTATAGCAGAGTTAAAGATAATAGAGATAATGGTACATTTTAAACTGCAATATTCACATTGCCTGAAACCCTTATTTTGTGGAACACAATCAGCAAAAGCTTAAATGGATAAAAATGTTTTCTGAAACAAAGGAATTTACACAGGATTAAAATTTGTGTAAAATGAGTCTCTGGTTTGTGCAAATAAACCCATTCTGTGATATATATATATATCTCCGATACATATACCATTCTCTGATATATATATATACACACACACACATACACATATATACATACATATATATATTTTGGAGGGAATGATGACTTTTGCCTTGATAAATATGAACCAATACTCACTGAAGTACAAAAGAGATTTTCTAGTTGTGCCAGCAACTAATGTAATTGTTTCTCAAAGCAAATTTGTTAAATGTCTCAAATTGAATCGTTGCTGGCTGAAAATCTGACTAGGTGACTTGTGAGGCAGGTCTTTAAAATTGCATGAAACAATGAAGATTCTGGTGTTCAGACAAGAAGCTTGCCAGAGAACTGCATTTTCGCACAAAGCAATTATCACAGAGAACATCAACACAAAGCAATTCTTAATTATAAAATTCATATATCAGGAATTATTTGCACAAATCAGAGGCTCATTTTACACAAATTTCTATCCTGTGTAAATTCTTTTGTTTCAGAAACTATGTTTATCTGTTTAAGTTTTTGCTGATTATGTTCCACAAAATAAGCGTACGCAGGTAATGTGAATATTGCGGTTTAAAATGTACTATTATCTCTTATTATCTTTATCTCTTCTATCCTTAACCTATTAAAAAATTATCTTAATGGATAGAAAAATCCTACCAAGTAAAATAGGAAAAATTACCAGTTTGAAATAAATTGATGATATTTTTTGGTAAACATCAGACTACAAATACAAATTGAGGGCTATTATGTGTAACCCATTGTGTTGAGTATAGTACAATAAGGATGAACATGTTCTTTCCTGATGGACTTTTTTTTTTTCTTTTTTTTTTGAGATGGAATCTCTTTCGCTCTGTCTCCCAGGCTGGCCTACAGTGGCATGATCTCCGCTCACTGCAACCTCTGTCCCCCGGGTTCAAGTGATTCTTGTTCCTCAGCCTCCCGAGTAGCTGGGATTACAGGCGTGTGCCACCACACCTAGCTAATTTTTGTATTTTCAGTAGAGACAGGGTTTCACCATGTTGGCCAGGCTGGTCTCGAACCCCTAACCTCAGGTGATCTGCCCGCCTCCGCCTCTCAAGGTGCTGGGATTACAGGCGTGAGCCACCACATCCAGCCTCCTCACTCCTCGTGGACTTTTAATCTAGTTGAAGAAAGAAGACGTAAATTTACTAAAAGAAATATGACAGTATATAAAGCAAGTCGTTTTTCAGTGCAATAAATAGTACAATAATTGGATAAATACGATAGATTGATAAATTGTAATATAATTTGGCAATCATTTGACAGACAAGAGGGATCCAGAGTGAGGTTTTACTGTGAAAGTGTCTTGAAGAGAAAAAATTTGAATTAAGTCTTGAAATATGACTAGGTTGCAGATAAACTGAGAGGAAGATATTGTTACATTGCTTTTTTCCATTAGATAAAGGCTCTTGTTCCCAGCATAAACATATTCTTAATCTTTCATACACAGTTTTCTGGCTAAATTTTGGCATTATTCTGTTAGCAAATTGTAATTTTTCTTAAGTATGATTTGAAAACATTTGCCACATGCTTTTTAGTGTATTTTTAATCTGATTGCAAAGTGATATGTGCCTATATGGAAAAATAATTGTAAAGAATGTAAACACCACCTAACTTCTACCATTTACATTTTGGCATATTTTCTTCTATTTTTTATTTTTATTTTCTTCTGATCATAAAAGTAATAGGCAGGGCACGGTGGCTCACATTTGTAATCCCAGCACTTTGGGAGACTGAGGCAGGTGGATCACAAGGTCAGGAGTTCAAGATCAGCCTGCCCAACATAGTGAAATCCTGTCTCTACTAAAAATACAAAAATTAGCTGGGCGTGGTGGTGGATGTCTGTAGTCCCAGCTGCTTGGGAGGCTGAGGCAGGAGAATTGCTTGAACCCAGGAGGCAGAGGTAGCAGTGAGCCGAGATGGCACCACTACACTCCAGTCTGGGTGACAGAGCGAGACTCTATCTTAAAAAAAAAAAAAAAAGTAATAATATACATTTGGTATGAAATCAATTATGTATGTAATGCACAGAAAGTAAAAATTTCCTGTGATTCTCTGTGATAACCACGTTAGTATTCCTAGGCTGGTATTAACAAATTTGGAATAAACTTTTCAGAGCATTCAGACTCAATGTGGCAGATTATGCAATGATAGGGCATGGTGAGGACTGTGGCATGCTTCTGAATGCACACTCCATCCATGGTGCTGAAATTCAAACTTTGCTGAACAATGACCAAACAAAATACACTACTGGGCTGTTTGGTCCTGCAGTATTCTGTTTTCAGCACCAATTTAGATAAAATGACATTGAAATTTCTTTTAAATATAATTTTTCTGGCTCCATGATTTCCAAGTTTTTATGTTGTGATTTACTGAAATATTTCCTTTCTACTATTATTAGGCATTCCTGATTTTCTAAATCTCACAGTGTGCATAAAGCTTTCCTACCTGGATGTATAACAGAAACCTCAACCTCCCCAAACTGAACTTATCATCATTTCTACTCAAGCCCTTCCTTTGCCAGTGTTTTCTGTTTTAGTGCAATAGAGTATAACAGAATATCTGCAAACCCCAGGTTATCTTCTGTGTTGAGGTGTTTTTTGCAGGGAAGGATGGGTGGTGGTGGTGTCTATATTTCTTCTAAATCAACCTATAAAGCTGGCCATTTCTGCTGTCTTGTTCCCATTTCTTTCTCTCAGCTGCAGTGACTGCTTTCCACACTTCTACTCCATATTCTTTCTCCCCCCATCCATCCAATGCCACTCTCCAAAACCATTACCATGTACAGAAGATTTTAAAATACAATCAACACTTAAAAATTAAATATTTAGGCCAGGTGAGGTGACTCACGCCTGTAATCCTAGCACTTTGGGAGGCCAAGGCAGGTGGATCATGAGGTCAGGAGTTCGAGACCATCCTGGCTAACACGGTGAAACTCCGTCTCTACTAAAAATACAAAAAATTAGCCAGGCGTGGTGGCGGGCACCTGTAGTCCCAGCAACTTGGGAGGCTGAGGCAGGAGAATGGCATGAACCTGGGAGGCGGAGCTCACAGTGAGCCGAGATTGTGCCACTGCACTCCAGGCTGGGCGACAGATTGAGACTCTGTCTCAAAAATAAATAAATAAATAAATAAATAAATAAATATTTAGACATCTCTGTTTCAATGTTACCTGGCCTTTCCTGCCACAGGGTATTTCCCACTGGTAGACATTCCTTTAGTCCCCATTCACATATCTGCTCTTTTCCCTATTTACAGACCCTGAAGACACTACCCAACTAGGTTGATAAAGTTTGGCTCTGTATCCCCCTTAAAGTCTCATGTTGAATTGTAATCCCCAATGTTGGAGATCCATCCTGGTCGGGGGTGATTGGAACATGGAGGCAGATTTCTCATGAATGGTTTAGCACCATCTCTCTTGGTACTGTCCTCGAGATAGTGAGTGACTTCTAGTGAGATCTGGTCATTTAAAAGTGTGTGGCAGCTCCTCCCTCTCCCTCTTACTCCTGCTTCTGCATGCAAGACTTGCCTTCTGCCATGATTGTAAGTTTCCTGAGGCCACCCCAGAAGCTGAAGCCACTATCCTTCCTGTACAGCCTGCAGAACGTGAGACAATTAAACCTCTTTACTTATAAATTACTCAGCCTCAGGTATTTCTTTACAGCACTGTGAGAACTGACTAACATCTTAAGCAGTGGAGTTCATTTTTCTTGTTTTGCACTCACTCATTCAGACTCATTAAGTGTAAAGAGTCAGATGCTGTACTAGGCTTGAGAGGGGACTGAGAATAAGACACCCAGCCTCGACTTTCTGGAGCTTGAACCTACCTCTTTCCTCACTCTTGCCTCTGTCCTTGTTGCCATGGCCCTTTCCTAAGTCATCATCTTCTCTTGAGCACAACCATAGCGTTCTAGGTGGACCCTTGCTTCCAATCTTGCCGCTCTCCAGATTTTTCCTTCTTGTACTTTCTGCCTTCACTGCTTCAAGGACAATGATTTAAAAATGCAAACCTAGCTGGAATCTCTTTTGCAGGGTTCCCAATGCATGTAGGGTCAACATCCATCCAAATTATGTAAATGGCTTTTAGAGTGCTCTAGAATCTGCCTCTGTCCACTTACCCAGACTTCTGAATGCTATTCTACACTTGTCTCATTCTAACTAAACTGGTTATCGTTTTTTTTTTTTTTTATTTGTATGAATTTAAGGGGCACAACTGCAATTTTGTTACATGAATATACTGCATAGTGGTGAAGGCTTGGCTCTTACTGTATCCCATCACCTGAATAATGTACACTGTGGCTATTAAGCAATTTATCATAAACTTTCAAGTCCTAAACCTGCCCTACTCTCCCCCAGCTGTGAACTGTCCACTGAGGTGCTAGTGGTCTGCACTGCCTTCCACCACATCTTCACCTGGCTCAGACCAGTCCTTCAAAGTTGAAGCATAAACTTGACTTCCTCAGGCACCTCTTCCATTCAAGATTATGTTCTTCTCTAATTAGATGTCCCAATTGAAGTTTATAAGTTCAGTTTCACAGCATTCTCCACACTTAAAATTATTTTCAGAACACTTTCTAGATTTGGAATTTGCCTGGTTTAAGGGTTTAAATACTGTATAGACCCTTGTCAAATGCCATCCAAAGCAGTGATAATTATACTCCTATCAGGAATGGTGTATACTTATGAAGATTTTTAAAAACTTACATTTGGGCTCAATATTTTCTTAATCTGTCCCTTGATTTATGTTAAAATCTCTTCTTCTTGCTACATTTGATGTATATGATAAGGTTTAGTATATAGATGTGTTTTATAATATGTTTTCAGAAAGGCAGTTTTTTTTCTGTGAAGTAAGCTATGGCTGTCAGTGTAGTAAGTCAAAATGAAGCATAAGTTTTCATTTAACACACATCATGTCTGTTAAAAATCTTTAAAGTTATTTTTTTCACAGATATGATTTGTTATTTACAATCATTGTAAAAATACCACTTAATAACTTTTTTCTATGACATTTTTATGCTGTTACTTTGCTTCTATAAATATAATCATCAAGGACTACTTAATGTAACCTTAATTTAAAATATCATAATATGTTACCCTATTGCTGAAAGTTTAGATTTTTTACTGTTTTATGTGATGCTGAGATAAACATCTTCATGAATACAGATATTGACAAATTTGTGTTCTTGATTTCCTAAAAGCGAGATTGAGAGTTACAAGTGCAAGGGTATTTTTATTCTCCTTCAGTTATTTTGTCAAATGACTTTCCTAGAAGAAGTGATACAGCATTATTGGGGCTAAAAGCCTGGACCAAGAAATGAGACAGCCCGGGTTTAAACCCTGCTCCATCAGCTTTTCAGCTGTGTGCCCCTAGGCAAGCTACTGACCTTGTCTCAGTTTCCTCATCTGTATGATAAGAAGATCAAGATAACTTAAAAAAGATTTGCAAGGATAAAGTCCTAGTATGAGAAAAGTACTTGGAAAATTCTTAGCCTGGCACTACTAATGTATAAGAATATGAATTTTATTGAATTTGTACTAAAATAAATTTTATTTGAAACAACTTTTTAAATAAAAAATAATAATACTTCTTTTGATTTATATTTTTCTAATTTTTTTTCCTCTCAAAAAGGTTTTTCAAAAGCTACTTGTATAAAGATCAGTTTCTCAACAGGGAGTAGAGAATGCAGAGGAATTTCTAACACCCTATTTACAAGTAAGTTGAAAGCAAATCATGCCTTTCTAACGAACTGTTTGTGGAGTAATGTCTAGGGGAACTGTTGGTAGCTTAGACTTCAATGTCTTTTAGATCAAAGAGAAGTCTTGGAAACAATGTAAGAAAATGAAATAATGAATGTTGCTTTATTTTAATTTCCACATCTGTTCTTCTCTCATGAATTTGAATTTGTGCTTTTACTGTATTATCTTTTTGTGTGCATTTAGATTTTTTTTCCACAAGGTAATTCAAAGTAAAAGATTGTAAAGGGGAGTGATAGAATCACAGTATTCAGTAGTGGAATGTGACAGCTGTTTCAGAATGGTCTGGACTAATGGGGCTATCATGAGACAGGGTGGGTGGGGGAAGAATGGGCGGTGTCAGGGGTCAGTGAAGGGTGAGGAGATGTGGGACAGTTTTTGCTACCAAAGCTCTTCTAGTCATCAGTGAATAGGGAAAAATTATGTTATGTTTTAGTTCATGTGTGCTGCTACAACAAACTACCTGACATTGGCTAATTTATGAAGAAAAAAAATTTATTTTCTCACAGTGCTAGAGGCTGGGAAGTCCAAGATCAAGGTGGCAGCAGGTTTGGTGCCTGGTAGGGCCTGGTCTGTGCTTCTAAGATGATGCATTTTTTGCTGTGTTCTCAAATGGCAAAAGGGCAAAAAGGGCTTTGATAGTTCCCTCCACTTCTTTTTAAGGCACTTATTCCATCCCTGAGGGTGAAAATCTCATGGCCTAATTACTTTCTAAAGACCCGTCTCTTAATGCTGTTGCCTTGGAGATTACATTTCAACATGAATTTTGGAGGGACACGAACATTCAAACCATAGCATGTCACCATTGAAAACTAAATTTTCAGAAGGTGAAAGCAGACTGTAAGGTGACTGTCATAGAAACGGACTTAAAGAACCACAAAAAGAAGCCCAATACATCCAAGATAAAGTTGAAGAATGAATAGAGAGTATCACAGACTTGTATTAATAGAATGGCAATGTTATGAGGTAGTTTCAAATTGCTATTCAAAATCTTGTGGAAATTTTATTTGGAATGCTCTGATCTATACCTTATGAAACATATCAACCTGGAAAAAACTTACTGAGGCAGTCTGCAAAAGTTTTATGTTACTAAATATGATTCAGGTAATCTAGATAAATTTTATGTTCTATGGCATAAATAACAAAGTTAGATATCCAAAGGAGAAATGTTTCAGGTTTTCTGAGATTAAATGGAAAATTAACACTGTTATTTAAAACTTACAGGAGTTTTCGCTGCCAGAACCAAGATGTTTGCAGAGCTGGTTTTTTCTTTTTACTCTTCTGTCATACCAAAGAAAAGGCCGGAGTTGCTGGGAGCTGGGTGCCAGCGGATGCTAGGCAGAGAACCAAAGTTAATGTGGGAGCTTAGAATGGAGGGGCAAGTTAAGAATTAGAGCAGAAAAGGCACATATTTGAGAGAAGGCGTGCTTTAAGGGTCACAGCAGATAGTAGGGCAGTAATGAAAACGATTACACATTATCAAGTATTGTCTGTCAGAAGACAACAGATGACAAATTCAGGGCAGGCAAGCTAGTTGCAACACGGTATCAATGGTTCAGTTGTCACAGGATGTCCTGATCCTAGGTTTAGTTCTGACCAGCTGAAGGCTCCTATGCATTTTCTGCTGCTCCTAGGGAGAGCTCAAAGCAGATAGACCTTTTCTTGGGATATAACTTGAGCATCGTGAGATGGTTATTGAAAACAGGGGAGCCATCTCCTAAAGTCTGTGTCGTGGCAGATGACCTATCAGGGGCGTTTTGAAAAGGAATAGTGCAAGTCCTGAAGTTGAAGAGCTGGGACCAGGGCCTTCAACTGCCACGCACCAGCTTTGTGACTTGGAGAAGATTAAGGGCTTTGAGTCTCGGTTGTCCAGTTTACAAAAGTGGGATACTAATATATTATATACACACATGGTATTTTCGAAGGCAGTGTAGGCTGAAATGTTTTATACTAATGTGCTGTAAATAGTAGCTTACAATGCCTGAACTTGGGATTTTAGTGAACAGAGGCTTAAGTTATTTGATGTCAGTTTTTATTCAAGCTGTGTTTAATAGCTACTTAATCAGGGTTAAATGAAGGAAATAATGTTCAGTGAGGGCAAGCTGCCACGTGTAAGAACAATGTCCAGAGATTTGTAATGAAAGATTGGGATTCAAGTTCTGAGTGTCACTTACTAGATTAAGAGGTGTGTGTGGTGGCTCACGCCTGTAATCCCAGCACTTTGGGAGGCCAAGGCGGGTGGATCACGAGGTCAGGAGATCGAGACGATCCTGGCTAACATGGTGAAACCCCGTCTCTATGAAAAATACAAAAAATTAGCCTGGCGTGGTGGCGGGTGCCTGTAGTCCCAGCTACTCGGGAGGCTGAGGCAGGAGAATGGTGTGAACCTGGGAGGTGAGCTGGCAGTGAGCCAAGATCGTGCCACTGCACTCCAGCCTGGGCGACAGGGCGCGACTCCATCTCAAAAAAAAAAAAAAAAAAAAAAAAAAAGGGGGGGGCATGGACTTAAACTAGTTCCTTAATCTCTGAGATTCAACTTTCTTCCTCTGCAAATAAAGATAATTATAAATGCTTTATATGCTTTAGAGATGTGTCGATGGGCTTTACCAAGGATGGGTTTACCAAGGAGTTATGATGATGGATGCTACCTATCCATCTCAAGCAGAAAGATACTCTATCTGAATTTCTACAAACGTAGGTGAGTGATAAATTGCCAGAATAGATTAACTAGTTGGCAAGTATGTAGGGCTTCAGCAGCACCAGATATAATAATTACATGTTTAGGTACAAAGAGCAGGTAGGGCAGACTTAACTCTTTCTTGGCTGGGAGTATGATCCACTCTGCCCTTTCCTCTGGGATATTATTCTGTTGCAGGAAATCCCACAAGTCTTAAAATGAAGTGTGCTTTTGGATAAACTACTAATTTTTACTATATTAAAAATCAAACCCCTATATACATATACCCCTGTATGCCTCTTAACTCTTAATGTATCATAGAGTGAAATTTCTGAAGACTACATATTTGTTAGGGTCAACCCAGGATTTGCCCTGCTCTTGATTTAAATACATGAGAAGGAGAGCTGATGTCTCAACAGGCAGGAGGAGCCTTTTTGCTTCTGTGGAGTTTAGAGTATCCAGGTCCAATCTATTTTTTCATTCACTATTAATTTCCCTTGCTTATTATTTGGTTTCCTGGTGGGATTCATAGGTTTGTTCTAGCTCATTTCCTGAGGGTTTACATTCTCTCTTTTGGTTGAGAGCATTTTTATTTCTTTAGGAGCATGTCTTTTGTTTTGTATAACCTCAAATGATATTTCCAACTCTCTTCTGACCGGTTGCATGTTTAAAGGAAAGAAATACTGTACTAAAGCTAAAGAGACTTTGAAGCAACAGGGCATTTATTATTTATGTTGAGGAGGGGTTGACAAGGCCTTCTCTGGGACCAGTGGATTTTAATGCATTTGAAAGCTCAGATTTTCAGAAGGGAATTGCATAAACGTTCTTTCAGATTTGTAAGCTAGATCAATTTGCTTAGATACTTTTAGATAAGAGCACTTTATAAATATCTTTCATTTCAAACATCAAAATACAATTGAAAGTGGGAGCATGTCGCTTTGACTTATTTTTCTCTATGAGTGGAGATCAGAGGGGCAGCTGCAGTGTAGCCAGGGCTGCTTGTCCCTCCTGGCAGAGTCGGTGCTATACCCCATGTCTATCCCTGCCTGTTTTAGGGCTCTCAGCAGAGAAAGGCAGCACAGGCTTCACATTCCTGGACCTGTGGCCACAGGAGAAAGGACCAAGGGCAGTGCTCAGGAGGATTATTTAGGAGTTCTACTTAAATAGAATTTGAGCTGTGGGTGAGTAGGAGTGTGTGCGTGCATGTGTATATGGAGGGGTTGGGGAGCTAAACGTCTGCTCTCAGAGGTCATTTGCACTGAAGATGAAAAAGACAAGACGGCAAGGAGCAACTGTTGAGCACGTACTGAAAGGAGAGCACTGTGCTTTACATATACAATTTCATTTAATCCTCAGTATAACACTAGAAGGTGATATTTTGATGCTGAGGGAGCTGAAGCCCACAGTGTTTGAGTAACTTCCTCATGCTCAGAGAGTGAGTAAATGGCAGCGCTGGATTCTGACTTCTAAGTCCTCACCTTTCTGGGACATTACACTGGGGAAATTCAGGAACAGCCCTTCTCTAATCTTGTGATTGAAAAAGGTCAAGTTTAAGGATAGGAACCCGATCTCTTCTCCAAGGAATGATCCTCCACTGAATGCTGTCAGTGTATTGACACAAATACAGTCTCCCTGATGACAGAGCAGGCACTTCATGTATGGATCCAAATTGCCATGACTTGATCGCTACAAACGAACTTGTCCTCCCTCCTTCTTGTTCTGCCTTCTGGTTTTGTCCCTCAGCAACTCTCCTATTGGTCTACTTTGTCACAAACCATCCTGGCACTCTTCTATAATTACTTGCTTATTTTCCCATATCCACTGCTAGCTCGCTGGAGGAAGAATAACATTTTTGATCACTGTTGCAGTCCCAGCAACTAGAACAGTGCATGGCACGCAGCAGGCATTCGGGGTATCTGAATTCAGGCACAGTAGTTTCAAGGACTTCTGAGAAAGGTGGGTTAGAACCCCACTGTGATCCCAACCATCCC
This sequence comes from Macaca thibetana thibetana, assembly GCF_024542745.1. Classification (NCBI taxonomy): domain Eukaryota; kingdom Metazoa; phylum Chordata; class Mammalia; order Primates; family Cercopithecidae; genus Macaca; species Macaca thibetana. The sequence continues at coordinate 61,760,440 of NC_065595.1, read as the reverse complement.
AAGTAATCACAAGATCTAAGTATAAACAGTGTCCTCACTATGTGAACACAGCTTCAAGACAAGTCCCCTATCTCTCATTCCCTCCAGGGAGTTTCCCTCAGTTCAATACATATTGAATGACACTGTAGTGTCACTTGAGTAGCTGTTCAGATGTACAAAGGGACAAAAGTATAGACTTTACAAATGAAAGTGCCTGTATTTCTTCCTTTCCCTTCCCTTCTCATTTCTTCTCTCACCCTTGTTTTTTTTTTTTTTTTAAAGAGACAGGAAAAAATTATTGCCCTAGGCTTTTGATTTATGAATTCTAACTTAGAGATTATTTTAAAAGATTTGAAGACAATGGCAAAACCAATATTAATTCCTACATCCTAAAATGGATAAAAATACACTGGTATTTGATGTAAATGACAGCTTCAGTTGAACAGGAATAATAATTATTATCAACAAGTGTACCCCCCACCACTGGGTATTGAACACCACTAATGCTAATAAAGTAATTATTAATACATTAATTCTTTGTGTATTAGAGCAAGAGTCTGAGCTTTGGTTCTATCTGGTTCTAGTAATATGGTTTAGATTCTGGGCACAATTAGGATTCCTGGTCTTGTTGGAGGTAATAACAAGGAGTTATTATGATGGATGCTACCCATCCATATCTCCAAGAGCTACAAGGCTCTTGTAACAGCCTTGTTTCCTGTATACAAAGAATCATTTACATTACAAAAAATTTCTTCAGCGAAGAACACTTGATGAATGCTTAATGTCTGTGCAACCCAATCCCCCTAACTACCCTAGATCAACTAGTTTCCCCTCCATATATCTGTAATACTATCTTTCTGTCTTCAGCTTTAAACTTGTGAGAAGATCCTTGTTATTTCTTGGCTCAGAGAAAGGTAGTTTACCTTCTGACAGTAACAAAAATGTAGGAGTTAGTATAAGAAAGAATTAAAAGGGAAAGGAGGACCTGGAAACATAGTCTTGGCATTAAGATACTGCCATCTTTGAATAACAGTTGAATCGCTGGAAAAATCAAAGCCTTAGAAGAATGAAGGGCTGTGAATGGATTTTATTACATTGCCAATACAGTTGACCCTTGAATAAAGTGAGGATTAGGGGTGTGAACCCCCGTGCAGTCGAAAATCTGCACAACACTTTTGACTCCCAGAAACTTAACGACTAAGAGCCTACTCTTGATGGAAGCCTCACTGATAACACAGTTGATTAACACATCATTTTGTATTTTATATGTATTATATACCATATTCTTAAAATAAAGTAAACTAAATAAAACAATGCTATGAAGAAAACCATAGGGAGAGAAAATAGATTCACTCTGCATTAAGTGGAAGAAAATCTGTGTATAAGTGGACTCATGCAGTTCAAACCTGTGTTGTTCAGGACTCAACTGTTCTTCCAATCACAGTTCACAGTTTCACAGCACAGCTTTAGGGCCATTTAAAATTATTATTCTTGGTTGGGCGTGGTGGCTCATGCCTGTTATTCCGGCACTTTGGGAGGCCAAGGTGGGCAGATCACCTGAGGTCAGGAGTTTGAGACCAGCCTGGCCAACATAGTGAAACTCTGTCTCTATTAAAAACATAAAAATTAGCTGGGTGGTGGTGAGTGCCTGTAGTCCCAGCTACTCAGGAGGCTGAGGTAGGAGAATTGCAGGAGAATCGCTTGAACCCAGGAGGCAGAGGCTGCAGTGAGCTGAGATTGCGCCACTGCACTCCAGGCTGGGCGCCAGAGCAAGACTCCATCTCAAAAACAAAAAAAATAAATAAAAATAAAATAAAATAATTATTCTTTGAAATTATGACAGTGATTCTATAATATATACACAGAAAAATAACGTAATACATAAAATTAATGTGACAGAACTTGATACACAAACTTATAATAATAAATTTTGCACTGAAGAGAATCTCAGGAGTAGAGAAATCACACTCTCCCGCACTAAGTACTCACCATGAGGAAAGAATCCTGGGGCTATGTATGCCAGGACAGGGAGCCTAGAGAGTCCGCAGAACCTCTGCCATGGATGTTCACTTGGAATGCTTTTCTTTTTCACTCACACCAGAGTTCCTCTCAGAGCTATCTTCAGGGACCCTGATAGATACCTAAAGGACGGACGTTTAGCAGGATATGATGACCAGTGCCATCTGTGGGTCAAGGTGTCTTAGTTATCTCAGGCTTCTATAATATAACAAAATGCCACAGACTGAGTGTCTTATAAATAACAGACATTCATTTCCCATAGTTCTGGAGGCTGGAAGTCCAAGATCAGTGAGCTAACGTTAACATAATCGGGTTGTGGTGAGGGCTCTCTTCTGGGTTGCCGACGGCCACCTTCTCCTTGTATTCTCATGTGGTAGAGAGCAGACAAAGCAAACTCTCATGTCTCTTATTTTAAGGGCACTAATTTCATTCATGAGACCCCTTATGACCCAGTCACCTCCCAAAAGCCCTACATCCTAATAACCATCACACTGGGTGTTAGGATTACAACTTATGAATTTTGCTCATGTGAAGAATGTTCATAGGAGCATTTATGAACATTAACAAACATTCAATCCATTGTACTGCGTATTGACATCTCATAGATTCTCTCTTCAAGTTGCTGAACTGGAGGGCATCCTTGCTGTTTTTAAGTTACCTCCAATAGGGATGGGAATGCTAGGCAGAGGTGAATTTGACTATCAATACTGGTATTGTGGAGTGAGGGCAGCATTGAGGGGTAGCTGCTCCTGGGGACCAGGGAAGGGTCTTAATGAGCCGTAAAACTGTGAATTTTGAATTTTCAAATGGAAGAATCTACCTTAGATTCAGAACAGAATGATGATTATGTTAATTGTTGATTAGGAGACTAACACCCACCATATTCCCAAAGATGTGGAGAAATGACTTGAAATTTTGCATGCCACTCAGAAACTGTTAGATTTGAGCATCTCAAGACTTCCCCCTTGGTACACAACAATCTTTCAGAACATAGTTTTATTTCATTGATTTTTGTCAACATATTGGTTTAGATTTTGTCAGGTAAAAGCTTTGGAACTGCAGAACAGGGCCTTTGTTCCTTTTACATCATGCTGCCTTTTATTTTCTGTTATGGCATTCTGTCTAAATGATGCGCCTTAAGATTCATTCAGAATGCCACCACTGACAGATGGCATTCTCTCTGTCTGACTTGGTGCAACACAGCTTGGCACTCTGTAAAAACTGAGAAGTCAGAGCTCTCCTGATTCTTTGCTCAAAACTGAATACCTATTGAGGAGCCTGGCTGCCGCTTAGCAGCTATAGTGTGGGGTTGGGAACTGGTGTTCAGGGTTAACAGATATACGTGGGCACAACAGCCCTGCTCTAGGTTTCCTTTGCCATGTTCCGGGATGGGCTACGTGGTGGTCTCTGAGACCAGTCAGCAGAGGCAATGTTTCCCTGTGGTGATACATTTCAGTGGCTTACAACATCCAAGCCTTATTTTCTACTCTCATTTCATGTTCCTTGAGGGTTGACTTTGTTACACAAGTCCCCATTCCAGGACCCAGGATGATAGACAGCCCCTAATTGGGACATGCCAGGGCTGTGGCAGAGTGAAAGGGGCTAGAATAACTCATGAGGGCTTTCAAAGAATCTGCTCAGAAGGGGCTCGTGCCACCTCCTACATTTCATAGGCCCAAATGGACTTGGTCAATGTGGGAAGAATTATAATCTTCCTACACAGATGGGCTGCCGACAAATGCTGGATAGTAAAACAAATGACCACAGGCTTTCTCCAGCCTTATCTCCTACCTCATTCTCCTGTACCCAGGATTCTAGGCCCATGGTGCGACTTGTGCTTTGCGAGAGCCTTGTGTTCTCACGACTTTCCATTTGCCTTCCCCTGCCTAGAATGCCCCATTCTCTTATTCACCTGGAAACCTTCTTCTCCTTCATGTGCCACCTCTCCAGGGATGCTTCTTCTCTTTTTTTTAATTTTATTTTATTTTGTTTTTAGAGACAGGATCTCACTCTGCCACTCAGGCTGGAGTGCAGTGGTATAATCCTAACTCATTGCAGCCTCCAACTCCTGAGCTCAAGCAATCGTCCCTCCTCAATCTCCCAAGTAGCTGGAACTACAGGCATGCACGACCACACCCACCTAATTAATTTTTTTTTTTTTTTTGTAGAGACAGAGTCTCAGTATGTTGGCCAGGGTGGTCTTGAGCTCCTGGCCTCAAGCGATCCTCCCGCCTTGGCCTCCCAAAGTGTTGGGATTACAGGCTTGAGCCACCACACCTGGTCAGGGAGTGCTCTTCTAATCCTTCCAAGGAATGTGTGGTTCTTTTTCCCCTCTCTACCAGGGCTCCTGGTACACAATTCTGCCCTACTGTTTTATAACCATAGGTTATCTACCTGTTTTCCTCAAGAGACTGTGACATTTTTGAGGACAAGCTATATGTTTTGTTCATCCTTGATCCTAGCTCCTAGCCCAGGGCCTGCTGTGCATTCGGCATTCAGCATTTTATTGAGTATTAAATAAATGCAGTAATGCAAAACCAGATGGAGAAAGCTATTTTATACCCCAGTCCTTGTTGAGACTAGTGCTTCTCAAACTATCTGTGATGAAGGACCACATCTGTAAAATTTCTAATTTGATGCAAACTGATACTCTTGTAAAATACAATAAAAATTAAGTTCTGGGGAAAAGACCAAGCACATGTCAAATTGTTATCAAAGATGGTAAATGCTTACTCTTGATTTCTATATTTATCTCATTGCAGACCAGTAATAAACATTCTGTGGTCAGCAGACCATGCTTTGGATAGTGCTATGTTAGATTCATTCAAAGACATTTACTGAGTTCCCTCGTGTGCCAGGCAATGTTCGAGGGGCAGGGGATTCAGCTATGAACAAGACAGACAAATTCCCTGCTCACAAAGGGCCTACTTGCTAGTGGGACAAGTGGAAAATAAGCGACAGACAAATCAATAACTAATGTGACTTTGAGTAATGATTGGTGCTACCAGGGAGGTAAAAGCAGATAATGAGATAGAGAGATTATTTATGAGTCGTCAGGGAAGCTCTCTCTAAGAAGGGGACATTTTAGCAGAAACCTGAGCATTCTAGGCCAAGAAAGCAGAATGTGTTGAAGTCTTGAAGGAGAAAAAAGCTTGGGGCAATTAAGGAGCCAAGCGGCCAGTGGGACAGATGTTCAATTATCATGGAGAATCATGGGAGAGGTGGAGTCTGAGAGTCAGGCCAACGCCAGACCATACAGGACTTTGTGGGTCACGGTCAGATGCTTTGATTTTATTAAAAGTGAAATGGAAGCCATTGAAAGATTCTAACTGGAGATGCATCATGGTCTGGTTTATTTAAAGCAAATTACTCTGTTAGTCTATGTGGCAAACAGGCTGTGTGGAGAAAAACCGATTAGGTAGAAGGTTATTTCAGAAGTTCACATGAGAGATGGAGAGGACTTCACTCAGCAGCAGATGCAGGATGTCTTCTGAAGAGAGGGCTGCTGAGACCCACCGGCAGGCTAGATATTAGATGTGAGGGAAAAATAAAATTAAAAAAATGACTGCTAGTTGAACCAGGTGTGGTGGCACACCTGTAGTTCCAGCTGCTTGGGAGGCTGAGGTGGGAGGATCAGCCTGGGCAACATAGCAAGACCTCATCTCTTAAAAAACAAAAAGAAATGATTACTGCTAGAGTTTCAGCTTGGCATTTGGTATTCAGTTGGTGAATATGTTGTTAACGGAGATGGGGAAGATGGGAAAGGAGGTACAATTTAGGTGACAGGAGGGACTGTGCCTGGAAATGAATGAAATTCATGTAATGTTTCTTTATTAAATATGTTTGCAGTCAGTTTTTATAATATAACCTCTATCAAATTACAGAAATTTCTTTCATTTTATTTCTGAGTGGTATTTAAAAAATCGTAAATAGATGCTGAAATTTATTGAATGTTCCTTATAAGCTTCCTAAATAATTTATTTTATTTTTTTCTTAAGTTTTATATTATATTACCTTGAATGACTTTCTAATATTGAACCAAAATTTGCTTTCCATGATAAACGCTATTGGTCATAAAACATAGTAGCACACTGTACAAATAATTGGAGGATACACGGTCATGTAAACACACGCAGAACTTACTTATGAAAATTGGCCTTGTTTTAGGTCATAATCTTACAGAATTGCTGTTATACATTTTATGATGACAATAAAATTGAATTAGAAATAAATAACAAAATGATAAAAAAATTCCACTTACATTTGAAAACTAAGACATGCTTACAACTAATTTAGATGAAAATTAGAAAATACCTAGAACAGAACAGAAATGATCATACTGCATATCAACATTTGTGTGATGTGGTATAACCTTAAATATTTTTATTACAATTATTGGCTTGCAAATTTTAGGCCAACTAAATATCAAGATTCTGAGTTAAAGCACACAAAAAGTCTATCATTTGCCATAGATTCTAAGAGAAGTCATTTAAAATTTTATTTGTTTGTTTTTTAAACAACCCATGGGCAGTTATGCCTAGCTAGAGAATGTTCCTTGCTATTTTTTTCTGGGCTTTATTTCATGTTATTATTTTCACATCTCACCTTTGAATCCTAGCTTTTTCTGGTGTGGCCTCTAAGCAAGGTTTGGGCTTGCCCAGGACCAAAGAGGCTGGTTAAACCACAGCAAATGAAACTGGGGTTCACACTGGCGACTCCCCTCACACACTGAAACTGTAGGTCATGGGGGGCATATGTTTGTATATACTCCCAAGTCAGCCAATGGTTTCAGTGTTTATTTACTTTCCTGGACTGATGTTCTGGTTTTGTACCAGGATTAAATTTTTCCTGTCTTTTCTTCCAAGCTCATCCATTTATTTAAAAATTTACTCATTTTCAATATTTTCTTCTAAGCACTTAAAAGCGTTACATAGCAACAAAGTTTCAATACTTCTCGCCTTTTGCTCTACCAGAAACTTCAATCTATCCCACTATTTTTGACATATACTGCCTTTCAGTTCTAAATATTTTATTATTTCCATTATGCTTCTTTCTTTATATTTCATGATGTGGCTGCATTTGCAGCATGTGCGGTTTTTTCCCCCTTTTTATTGAGTTTCATTTTTATCACATGATGACAACATCATTGGGTTTGTATTAAATGGTCCCTTTGATATTCTTGGAAACAGTTTAAAGGGAATGTGTGATCAATTTTTAAAAATATTCAATTATTCACTTAAAATATGCACTCTCCAGTTTGGGGGTATAGGATTGTATTCATGTAAAGCTTGTTAATCGTGTAATCACATTTTTATATCTGTGCTAATTTTTGCATTCTTGACCTATCAACTGCATAGAGAGGTGTGTATCAGTATTTCCCTGCATGCCTGTGGATCTGTCAATTTCTTATTATTCTGCCACATTTTCATTCATATATTTGAAGCTCTCCTTTTGGATCTCCGACTGGAGTTGTTTGATAATTTTACTCCAAGGCAGTGATATCATTAACTCACTCGTTTACCTCCGGCGTTCCATTTCCTCTCCCTTTCTGGCATTCTTTATCCATTTGAGCTTCAGTTAATACATTCAAAATCATTTTACACATTCCATCTAGTACTTCTAAAGGCTTGAAATGGGAGAGTTGTCATACCGCCAGAGCCTGAAGTTTACAGATTTCATTTAACCTATAAAACAGGATGAGATCACTTAGGGAGAGAGTGTGAAATGAAGAGAAGTGCAGAGAGGAATGATCCACAGGAAACTCCAATATTTAGAAGATGAATGAAATGAGATAAACTGGAGTATGATCTCCCTTTATTCTAGAATTTTTGCAAGCTCTCTTCCTGTTAGAGGGTTCATGAATTCTCAACGATGTCAAAAAACAAATGAAACGTAGGTAATAAAACAGAGGCCAGCCTTCTACAAACACTCATTAATATCTTAACCAAATATTAAATGTGATAATAAGAGCATTGGCAAATATTATGTCTTTGGTGCATGAAGGCAGCTAGTTTTTTCTTGTACATAGAGATGTGTCAAAATCACTCTTCCTTTTATTGAGTGTTAAAAATAAGGAAAGCTTCTATTGCTGGCATATTATAAAAGTAATGTGATGTCTACTTTCATTTGTTTTATATTGAACCCTCTGGCAAAGCATAGTCATTGCTTCTTGTCAATCTTCAGATAGGGAGGAGAAAATGCAGAAAAATTTTGAGCTGGTATCCTCTGAAACAAAAAGTAATAGAAAGAATGGCAAAAACAGATAAAAGACGAGCAGATATACAACCTTGGTATGGTTTGGCTCTGTGTTCCTACCCAAATCTCATCTCAAATTGTAATCCCCGCATGTCCAGGGAGAGACCTGGTGGGAGGTGATTGGATCATGGGGGTGGTTTCTCCCATGCTGTTCTCATGGTAGTGAGGGAGTTCTGACAGGAGCTGATGGTTTTAAGTGTGGCACCTCCTCTCTCTTTCTTTCTCTCTCCTACCGCCATCTAAGACATGCCTTACTTCACCTTTGCCTTCTACCATGAATGTAAGTTTCCTCAGGCCACCCCAGCCATGAGGAACTGTGAGTTAATTGAACCTTTTTTCTTTGTAAATTACCCAGTCTCAGGTAGTATCTTTATAGCAGGGTGAGAATGTTTAGGGATGAGAAAACATGAAGAGACCCATAGTACAATGAGATGAGAGTAAATCCTGAAAGTTTTGAAAGATTTCAGAGCTCTATGAAGCTTCTTGGGTCAAAAAAAAAAAAAAAAAAAATCAACCAGAAATGTTATGAAACAATTCCTCTCACAACATCTAGAATGCTTCTGCAGTTCCCAAGGTTAATCATTACATTATGCAGAGACAGAATTAAAAACAAAAAATTATCTAAGGGTATAGAGTGAATGTGCTCATTAATAAGAATTTAAATTTGGGAAAGATATAAGGGAGCTATAATGCTGTGACTGATACTATTTCTAATGGAAAAATACCAACAAGTTGCTTTAAAAAATGAAGAAAACTTCTTTGCAATGACTGAGTTTTCAGATGTACACATCAGTTCTCCAACATTCTTAAGTATATTAAACCCAATTTGCATATGGTTATATTAAATCAAATTACTGAATAATACTTAAAATATTTAATTTGGAATGTGTGCAAAAAAAGGCTAAAAAACAAAAAAATGTATAATTCTATTCCATTATTACAATTTATTACAAATATTCTCTAATAGAGAAGTAGTATTTTTTTCAAATTTACTTCTTTAAATTAACATATAAAATTGTATGTATTTCTTGTGAACAACATAATGTTTAAAAGTATATATACATTGTGGAATTGTTGAATATAGCTAATTAACAAATGTATTACCTCACCTAGTTATCATTTTTGTGGTGAGAACATTATATCTAGTCTCAGCATTTTTAAAGAATACAATATATCATCATTAACTGTAGTCACCATGCTCTACAAGAGATCTTGTAAAACAATTTGTCCTATCTAACTATAAATTATTTGACCAACATCTCCCCAACCATTCTTCTGCAACCACCACCCCAGCCTCTGGTAACCACCATTCTGTTCTCTACATCTATGAGACCCACTTTTTAAGATTTCACACATGAGTGAAATCATGTGGGATTTGTCTTTCTGTGCCTGACTCATTTCACTTAACATAATGGCCTCCAGGTTCATCTATGTTGTCAGAAATGATGGGATGTTTTTTCTTTATTATGGCCGAATACTATTCCACTGTGTATGCTATGTTTTCTTTATCCACTCATCCGTTGATGAACACTGGGTTTATTCCGTATCTTGGCTATAGTGAAAGGTGCTGCCACAAACACGGGATTTCATTGACATACTGATTTCCTTTCCTTTGAATTATCCCATTAGTGGGATTGCTGCATATAGTTCAACAAATTTATGGGGGAATTAGCATTAAGTGCTTCTTGCAGCCTGGGAGTGGGGCTTTTACTAACAGCAGATATTTTCCTCCTGCTACTGCCTGAGTGTTGAACACTCCCACTTCCTGGTTCTGAGCTTCTTGCACTTGAGCAACACTGTCACTCTTACTCCCTTAATATTGTGATAACTGGTCCTCAGAGAGGACCTTCTGCTGTTGTCTACATTTGGGCCTACTTTCCTTCCCCAGACCCTGCCCAAGTCTTGGGGATATATCTGTTTCTAGACTGTAGACACTTCCATTCTGCCTCATCCTACCATCAACAGTCCTGTGCCAGGTCATGCTTTTAGATCCAAAGCCTTTGTACATCCTGATCTCTCTGCTAGAATACTTTTCTAGCCTCTTCTCCTGCTCTCACCAACTATTCCTTTGGATCGAGGCTCCACTTTCTCTTCCCCAGACACTTCACTTCCAGAACAGGCTTGGTTCATTCTTATTCTATAACAGCAGCCTGTACCTTTCCTTCATAGATGTTGTCTCTATTTTTAATATATATTCCTTGAATTGCTTGATGAATACTTCTCTCTGTCAGTAGACTGTGAGCTCCATAAAGCCAGTGTCTAATGGCTTTATATCTCCAATGGTTAGCACCAAGGGTGGCACATAGTAGATATTAATAAAAACATCAATTGAATGAAATGTATGAAATATGACACTTAATATTGGCCATTTGCTTTGGATCATGTCCTTAGCCCACTTTTTGATAGGATTGTTTGTTTTTTTCTTGCTGATATGTTTGAGTTCATTGTCAATTCTTGATATTAGTCCTTTGTCGGATGTATAGATTGTGAATATTTTCTCTCACTCTGTAAGTTGTCTGTTTACTCTGCTGACTGTTCCTTTTGCTGTGCAAAAGCTCTTTAGTTTAATTAAGTCCCAGCTGTTTACCTTTGTTTTTATTGCTTTGCTTTTGGGTCTTGGTCATGAAATTCTTGCCTAAGCTGATGTCTAGAAGGGTTTTTCAGAAGTTATCTTCTAGAATTTTTACAGTTGCAGGTCTTAGATTTAGTCCTTAATCCATCTTAAGTTGCTTTCTTATAAGGTGAGAGGTGATCATCCCATTTCATTCTCCTACATGTGGCTAGCCAATTATCCCAGCACATTTGTTGAATAGGGTGTCCTTTCCCCACTTTATGTTTTCATCTGCTTTGTTGAAGATCAGTTGGCTTTAAGTATTTGGGTTTATTTCTGGGTTCTTTATTCTGTTCAGTAGGCCAATGTGCCTATTTTTATACCAGTACCATGCTGTTTTGGTGACTATGGCATTATAGTATAGTTTGGAAACAGGTAATGTGATGTCTCCATATTTGTTCTTTTTGCTTAGTCTTGTTTTAGCTATGCAGGCTCTTTTTGGTTTCATATGAATTTTAGAATTGTTTTTCCTAGTTCTGTGAAGAATGATGGTGGCATTTTGATGGGAATTGCATTGAATTTATAGATTGCTTTTGGCAGTATGGTCATTTTCACAATATTGATTCTACCCATCCATGAGCATGAGTTGTGTTTCCATTTGTTTGTGTCATCTATGATTTTTTTCAGCAGTGTTTTATAGTTTTCTTTGTAGACGTCTTTTACCTCCTTGATTAGGTGTATTCCTAAGTATTTTATTTTATTATTTATTTATTTTTTTTTTGAGAGGGAGTCTCGCTCTGTCGCCCAGGCTGGAGTGCAGTGGCCGGATCTCAGCTCACTGCAAGCTCCGCCTCCCAGGTTCACACCATTCTCCCGCCTCAGCATCCCGAGTAGCTGGGACTACAGGCGCCGCCACCTCGCCCGGCTAATTTTTTGTATTTTTTTTTTTTTTTTTTTAGTAGAGATGGGGTTTCACCGTGTTAGCCAGGATGGTGTCGATCTCCTGACCTCGTGATCCGCCCGTCTCGGCCTCCCAAAGTGCTGGGATTACAGGCTTGAGCCACCATGCCCGGCCTATTTTTTTTTGTTGTTGCAGCTCCTGTAAAAGGGGCTACTTCTCGATTTGATTCCCAACTTGATTGCTGTTGGTGTGTGGGAGAGGTACTGATTTTTATACATTAATTTTGTATCTGGAAACTTTGCTGAATTCTTATATCAGTGCTAGAAACTTTCTGGAGGAGTCTTTAGGGTTTTCTAGGTATACAATCATACCATCAGCAAACCGTGACAGTTTGACTTCCTCTTTACTGATTTAGATGCCCTTGACTTCCTTCTCTTGTCTGATTGCTCTGGCTAGGACTTCCAGTGCTATGTTGAAGAGAAGTGGTGAGAGTGGGCATGCTTGTCTTGTTCCAGTTCTGATGGGGAAAGCTTTCAACTTTTCTCCACTCACTATTATGTTGGCTGTGGGTTTGTCATAGATGGCTTTTGTTACCCTAAGGTGTATCCCTTGTATGCTGATTTTGCTGAGAGTTTTAATCCTAAAGGGATGCTGGATTTTGTCAAATGCTTTTTTATGTCTGTTGAGATAATCATGTGGTTTTTGTTTTTAATTCTGTTTATGTGATGTATCACATTTATTGACTTGCATATGTTAAATCATCCCTGCATCCTTGGTGTGAAACCCACTCTATCATGATGGATTATCTTTTTGATATGTTGTTGTATTAGGTTAGCTAGTATTTTGTTAAGGATTTTTACATCTATGTTCATCAGGAATATTGTTCTGTAGTTTTCTTTTTTTGTTATGTCCTTTCCTGGTTTTGGTATTAGGGTGATATTGGCTTCATAGAATGATTTAGGGAAGATTCCCTCTTCCTCTAAATCTTCCTATTCTTGTGGAATAGTGTCAATAGGACTGGTACCAATTTTTCTGTGAATGTCTTGTAGAATTCAGCCATGAATACATCTGGTCCTGGACATTTTTTTTATTGGTAATTTTTAAATTACCATTTCAATCTGGCTGCTTGTTATTGGTCTGTTCAGAGTATCTCATTTTTCCTGATTTAAGCTAGGAGCATTATATCTTTCCAGAAATTTATCCATCTCCTCTAGGTTTTCTAGTTTATGCACATGAAGGTGTTCATAGTAGCCTTGAATGATCTCTTTTATTTCTGGGGTGTTAGTTATAATAGCTCCCATTTCATTTCTAATTGAGTTTATTTGGATTCTCTCTCTTTTCCTGGTTATTCTTGCTAATGATCTATCAATTTTATCTTTTCAAAGAAGCAACTTTTTGTTTCCTTTATCTTTTGTATTTTTTTATTTCAATTTCATTTAGTTCTGCTCTGATCTTGGTTAGTTCCTTTCTTCTGCTGGGTTTGGGTTTGTTATTTTCTTGTTTGTCTAGTTCCTTGAGATGTGACCTTAGATTGTCTGTGCTTTTTCAGACTTTTTGATGCAGACATTTAGGGCTATGAACTTTCCTGTTATCACCACTTTTGCTGTATACCGGAGGTTTTGATAGGTTGTGTCACTATTGTTGTTCAGTTGAAATAACTTTTTAATTTCCATCTTGATTTCGTTCTTGACCCAGTGATCATTCAGGAGCAGGTTATCTAATTTCCATGTATTTGCATGTTTTTGAAGTTTCCTTTTGGAGTTGATTTCCAGTTTTATTGCACTGTGGCCTGAAAGAGTGCTTGACATAATTTCAATTTTCTTAAATTTACTGAGGCTTGTTTTGTGGCCTGTCCTATGGTCTATCTTGGAGAAAGTTTCATGCACTGATGAATAGAATGTATATTCTGCAGTTGTTGTGTAGAATGTTCTGTAAATATCTGTTAAGTCCATTTGTTCCAGGGCATAGTTTAAATCCATTGTTTCTTTGTTGACTTTCTGTCTTGATGACCTGTCTAGTGCTGTCAGTGGAGTATTAAAGTCCCCCACTGTTATAGTGTTGTCTATCTCATTTCTTAGTTCTATTAGTAATTGTTTTATAAAGTTTGGAACTCCAGTGTTAGGTGCATATATATTTAGTATTGTGATATTTTCCTGTTGGACAAGGCCTTTTACGATTGTGTAATGTCTATAATGTCCCTCTTTGTCTTTTTAAACTGCTGTTGCTTTAAAGTTTGTTTTGTCTGATATAAGAATAGCTACTCCTGCTCACTTTTGGTGTCCATTTGCATGGAATGTCTTTTTCTATCTCTTTCCTTAAGTTTATGTGAATTCTTATGGGTTAGGTGAGTCTCTGGAAGGCAGCAGATAGTTGGTTGGTGAATTCTTATCCATTTTGAGATTCTGCATCTTTTAGTGGAGCATTTAGGCTGTTTACATTTAATGTTAGTATTGAGATGTGAGGTAGTGTTTTTTGCCTGTAAACCTTGCTTTTTGTGTGTGTGTTTTTTTAATGTGTATTTTTGTTTAGGTCCTGTGAGATTTATGCTTTAAAGAGGTTCTGTTTTGATGTGTTTTCAGGATTTGTTTCAAGATTTAGAGGTCCTTTTAGCAGTTCTTGTAGTGCTGGCTTGGTAGTGGTGAGTTGTCTCAGCATTTGTTTGTCTGAGGAAGACTGTATCTTTCCTTCATATATGATGCTTAGTTTCACTGGATACGAAATTCTTGGCTGATAATTGTTTTGTTTGAGGAGACTGAAGATAAGGCCCTATCCTCTCTAGTTTGTAAGATTTCTGCTGAGAAATCTCCTGTTAATCTGATACATTTTTCTTTATAGATTATTTGGTGCTTTTGTCTCACAGCTCTTAAGATTCTTCCCTTGGTCTTAACTTAAGATAACCTGACAACAATGTGCCTATATGACGATCTTTTTGTGATGAATTTCCCAGGTGGTCTTTGTGCTTCTTATATTTGGATGTCTTGGTCTCTAGCAAGACTGGGTAAGTTTCCCTAGATTATTCCCATAAATATGTTTTCCAAACTTTTAGATTTCTCTTTTTCCTGAGGAACGCTGATTATTCTTAGGTTTTGTTGTTTAACATAATCCCAGACTTCTTGGAGGCTTTGTTTATATTTTCTTACTTTTTAAAAATTTGTCTTTGTTGGATTGGGTAAATTCAAAAACCTTGTCTCTGAGCTCTGAAGTTCTTTCTTCTGCTTGTTCAGTTCTGTTGCTGAGATTTTCCAGAGTATTTTGCATTTCTATAAGTGTGTCCATTATTTCCTGAAGTTTTGATTGTTTTTCATTTCTTGTATCATTCTTTTGATTTCTTTAAATTGGGCTTCGCCTTTTTCTCGTGCCTCCTTTATTAATTTAGTAACTGACCTTCTAAATTCTTTTTCAGGTAAATCAGGGATTTCTTCTTGGTTTGGATCCATTGCTGGTGAGCTAGTGTGATTTTTTTTTTGTGGGGTGTTAAATAATCTTGTTTTGTCATATTACCAGAGTTGGTTTTCTGATTCCTTCTCATTTGGGTAGGTTCTCTCAGAGGGAAGGTCTAGAGCTCAAGGCTGTTGTTCAAATTCTTTTGTCTCACGGGGTGTTCCCTTGTTGTAGTACTCTCCTCCTTTTCCTATGAATGTGGCTTTCTGTGAGCTGAACTGCAATGATTACTATCTTTCTTCTGGATCCAGCCACCCAGCAAGTCTGCCAGGCTCTGGGCTGGTACTGGGAGTTGTCTGCACAGAGTCCTGTGATGTAAACTGAATGTGAGTCTCTCAGCTGTGGATACCAGCACCTGTTCCAGTGGAGGTGGCAGGGGGCATGAAATGGACTGTGTGAGGTTCCTTAGTTTTGGTTGTTTAATGTTCTATTTTTGTGCTGGTTGGTCTCCTGCTGGGAGGTGGTGCTTTTCAGGTTTGCAATTCTAATCTCTTATATTTTTCTCTGTTATCCCAAACTCATCCTCTTCCCCCCTTTTTTGTTCATGTATCACCCCATTGCAAGACATGTCCCTAGGTCAGCCACTGCACTACATCCTGATTGAAATATTTAAAAAGTTTGTTTTTAAAAATGACCCGTAATTTTCTACTGCAAGTTTTTACTTAGGTTGTTACATCCATTTATTCTCTTAGGACTCTAGAGTACTTTTCCCCATAGAGGGGATTCATGAGGAAATTTTATTAGATTTGATTTTATGAGAGAAATCAGTTCTGTTTGGTTTGTGAGGAAGCCAGTAGACTCAGGTTGATTAACCACCCCCCGCCTCCGCTTTTTTTTTTCCCCAAAATGCCGTTGCAAGAATAGAAAATGTAATAAAGCTGAAATCAGAGACATAACTTTATCTTTACTTTTTGTTCATCACTACAATTTTCCTCCTGGAGTTTGCTTCATCAAAGTATAGTTTAATCTACTTTGAATAAGGACTGATACAGGGCAGGATGGCTGACATATTCCACAACTCAGCAGAGCAGGAGCAAGTTACTGATGGAGCGAGACCATCCTGCTTCACTCTGTGGCATAGGCATGGTGACCAATGGGTTGTACACTATGTTGACAGTGAAGGCTGTGGGCACTGCTGAGGCAATTAGTTTCTTGGCTGACCATAAGCTACTAACAGAACTTTCATTTTTTCTATTTGTACTTGGCAGAACACCTTACTTATGTAAGAATCCCTGGGCTGCTGTGAGGAGTGCCTATGGCAGCAGAATAATGGTTTCCCAAAGCCATACATGTCCTAATCCCTGCAACTTGTGGATACTACTTTCATGGCAAAAGAATTTTGTAGGTGTTATTAAGTTAAGGTCTTGCTATGGGGAGATTATCCTGGATCATCCGAGTGAGTCAAGTGGGATTACAGAGGTCCTTCTCTATGGTACAGGGAACACAAGGAGGCAGAAAGATCTGTGTCCCAGGGATGTGAGAAGAGAAAGACACAATGAGCCACTGATGGCTTTGAAGATGGAAGAAGGAGCTGCAAGCCAAACAATGCCTCTAGAAGCAGGAGAAGGCAAGAAACAGATTCTCCCCAGAGCCTCCAGAAAGGAGCACAGTGCCAGCACTTTGATGCTAGCCATTTTTAAGGTGTAGATTTCTCTTCCACATTCCATTGGCATGGTGAGAAGTAGGCTATTTCCCCTTTATTGACAATCTATAGATTTGTGGCCTAGAATTTCTGTGGTCTTGAAGTATTCAGTGCTGGGCAGAGAGATGTTCTCTGATTCCATGTCCCTGTGTTTTTGTCAAAGATTCTTAAGTGGTAGGAGAAAAGTAGGGAATTGGACTGGGGACATGGGGGTGCACAAGGAAGTCTGGATTTGGAACTGTGAAGATGTAATGGGCACATTTGTTGGACAGCTGGGTCCAACACGTTTGTCTTTCATGTACATGAGTATGTGTCCATGATGGAGCTTTCTTCTAGGAAGTTTTTCTTAATGCCCAGGTTGTATTGAATGCCCTTTTTGTGTACTGAGTGCGTATTTCAACCAGCCATTTACGTTTCATGGGTCTGTACTCACTTCTAGACTGTGAGCTTCTTGAGGGTAGAGGCTATGTTCTCTTCCTCTCTGTGGGTGACCAGTACCCGGCCCAGTGATGGCGTCCCTAAATGCTAGTCGAACTGAGCTGTTGAAGTGACTACGTGGCATCAGGAAAGCCTGTGGTTGTCTATACTGATTGTAGAGACCAGACAACTAACAATGGAATGAAATGCTCTGAGAAATTGACTTGGCAATGTCTTCTCATTTCTGCTTACTTTTTATTTAGCAATTTAGAATAGTGAAATATTAGAAATAAGCTAAATGTTAAATATGCTATTGTGCACCGTCTCAAGAGAATTTGACGTAATGATTTTACCATTTATATCACGTTTAGTATACACAAGTAACAAGAAAAGAAAAATACCATAATACCAATTTAACTGAATGCTATGGCTACATAAAAATATAATAACACAAATCTTAGAACTACTTTTCAAAATTACCTAAATGTGTTATTACTATTTCATAACTAAGAAAAGATAGATTCTGAAAATCAATCTTGTGCAGCATGATTATGATCGTAGGTTTTAAGTGTTAATTTTTCTGTTTTTATTACAACATGAAACCATGTATTGTTTCTCAGTCCTTGCTGTTGTACACATAGCATGGTATCTGCTCATAATTAAAAAGCCTGAAGGTTACTGACTGATGGATTAGTATTTACTTATTTTGGACATACTGCAGTAGACTAGCTACTTACATCAATCTGAATTGATTTCAACATCATTGTGATTTGTGCAGGGCACCTCCTTGTGATATAGTGGCATTGCACATTAAGTGCTTAGGCTCTGGAATTAAACAAACCGGGGCTTATATCCTATATTGTCACTTATAAGCTATGTGACCTTGGGAAACTTCACTTTTCTAAGCCTGTTTTTTAAAAATTTGTAAAATGGGGCTGGGTGCGGTGGCTGACTCACTCCTGTAATCCCAGCACTTTAGGAGGCCAAGGCAGGTGGATCACCAGAGGTCAGGAGTTCGAGACCAGCCTGGCCAACATGGTGAAACCTCGTCTCTACAAAAAATACAAAAATTAGCTGAGTGTGGTGACACGCACCTGTAGTCCCAGCTACTCAGGAGGCTGAGGTGGGAGGATCTCTCCAGCTCGGGAGTTGGAGGTTGCAGTGAGTTGAGATTGTGCCACTGCACTCCAGCCTGGGTGACAGATATTGCAACCTTAGAGAACGAAATGAACATCTGGATTATTTAAGACCCTTGCGTGGAAATTTGTTAGTGTGTTTTTCCTTCTTTATGTGCATCTGAACTACATTGCAGAACATTATTATTCTTTAAATAAAAAAGCGGGTTTTATTCCTCCAAGGCTTTTATCAAAGGTCCAGAAACATCTTTGTTTTGGAGACAGAGATCAACTACACGGGAAGATCTAAAATCAAGGTGTGAAGAAGAGTGAGGCAGCTGGAAACGATGTTTTCCAGGAAGGTAAATTCAAGTCTGAGGATGCGTTGGTGGAATATCTCTGCAAATAACCCCGAGGAAAGGAGAAGAAGGGAAGGGAAAAATCACACAGGAAGCCTGGAAAGTGAGGAGGTAGTCTCCGATCAGATGCACTGTAGAGCCTATGTCTAGGTAAGGGCATAAGTGAGACCACGTGCATTCCTTTTCTTCCTACCATGGTGTGTTTGCCTTTATTTCTGGGGCTTATGCAAAAGACTAGCGTGTATGTATTATTAGACTTTGATAAAATAGGATGACTTCTGTTTATTTTTCTTGCTGTTTATAGACTTGTGGCAGCAGCAGCTTATGGTATTGACAAAGGACATATTTCTGTTTTTTCAAGTGTCTTTAAGGGATCAGGGCGGATGAGCTCTAGGCAACGTAATGCAGGCAGTGCTGCTAAACAAGAATGGGCTGCCAACTCTAGTCTGGTTATTACGGAAATCAATTCCATTGAAAGATCAGAAAACTTTAAAATTGAGAGACAATTGGAGGATCACTGTTATAAAATACTGAGTTTGATTTGGTTGGAAATGGCATGTAGGGAATGAGGGATGGGAAAAGCAGACCAGCTCTCATTTCTCTTCTTTTTTGCTCTGTGTGTGTGTGTGTGTGTGTGTTAAATAATTAGGCTCAGAAGTTAAACAAAACAAGAGGGAAAACTAATGGCAATAGTGAGTTTTCTGCCCTTCCTTCACCATAGGCAATTCTGTCTACCACAGCTGCAATAGCTGAGTCATAGTTTGGGTTTTCTTTGTAGCTATTTTGTAGATGAATAATCAGGGTAATTTCCAGCATCCAGGAAACAATATATACAGTAAAAACAGGCCAATGTGTCTTTAAATTTTTCCCTCCAGCCCTCCTATCTCTGCCCTGGAGAAAACGTCCTATTCATGGAGAAATGATGTCTCTTTCTGCTATACTAGCATAGACTTCAGATCCCTCTAGCTGCGCTTTCTTTCAGAAGTGACTCTCCAGGGGAGCTGAAATCCATGTATTTGGGCACACACTTGAACAATATTGATAGAGAAATTTAAGCAAGAGCACAAGGGTATGTGATTTTACAAGCTCTCAATGACTATATGACTATAGAGCTGATTCAAGTTTTTTTTTTGAAAACCCAAGAGCCAACTGAACCATGAGATCACTTGGACTCAGGAAGGGGAACATCACACACCGGGGCCTATCATGGGGAGGGGGGAGGGGGGAGGGATTGCATTGGGAGTTATACCTGATGTAAATGACGAGTTGATGGGGCAGCACACCAACATGGCACAAGTATACATATGTAACAAACCTGCACGTTATGCACATGTACCCTACAACTTAAAGTATAATAATAATAAATAAATTAAAAAAAATAAAAAAAAAAATAAAAAAAATAAAAATTTCCCAACAACAACAACAACAACAAAAAAAAAAAAAAAAAAAGAAAACCCAAGAGCCTGTTCGTTTTCCTTTTAAGTGTCCTTATGTTTTGAGTTTCCCCAAGAAAATGCCTTTTGTGGTTCCAAGTTTCTCATTTTTAATTCATTCTACTAAGTTTTTATATAGTTCCAGGATGCACTGTCAGCATGAACATATCTTAGAATCCCTGATCCCCTCCCCTTTCTTACAAATGGAAGTTTTATTTGGGAATTAAAAAAAAAAACCTTTTCATGCAGATATTGCACATCTGGTTCTTTTGATGCTTTGAAGAACTATTCCTTGGGAAATGGACTCAGGATGCATCATTTTGGGGGTGTGGGGAAGTTCCATTTGGAACCATGAGTTAATGAACAAGGGGACCAACCAGCTTTGAGGGAAGTAGTCCTAGTTGTTATTTTGTGTGAGGATTGCTACAGTGCCTTTATCATCTGTGCCTTGCAAAGTTTACAACAATCAATATTTTAAAACATCTTTACAGAAAATGAAACTGTGAACTCATACTGCATCTGAGAGCTGATTTGGCATTTTATAAATAGGCATATGATGTCTAAATTACTTGTAATATAAACTAAGAGCATCCTCAGCATTGATGATGGTCGCATATGATCCAGAATTATAATGATGAATAATGCATTGGGTTTCATTGTCTTCTGTGATTGCCCACTGGTTATGCAGGGACGGATTTCCACTACAGTGTCTCAGATTCGAATTGTACAGTGTTTTTTTTTTTTTTTTTTTGGTAGCAGCTTCCCCAGAATTATGTAAGCTCATTGGAAATATTCATAGAAATCCTTGCTCTCTGTGCTTCATGGAGATGCAGTCTCAGAACTTTCTCCAAGGACTGGCTCATCAAGTATAATTTAACATGTCTTATGACCTGGATCGCCTGTTTGGTGTGGATAGAGCTTGTCAAAACACAAATCCTTGCATCCTTGATACACTCGAACAAATAATAATATTTTACTCATTATTTGGAGAAGAACAATATTGAGTTTTTATACAAATAGGGTAAAGCATATAAAAGGACTGGGTGAACCATATGTGTCACTCAAACATGAGGCATACAGTGTTTTAGCTTTGCATGTCCCCCAAGGAGCCTGTGTCTCCCTCAGTCTCAATTATGTTCAGGGCAAGGGTTTGTTTCAAGGACCCTGTAAACTTGATTTTGGAGCCACAGGGTAGGTTAGGGGGTGAGCAACAGGAAGGATGGCTTAAAGCACGGTGCTTTATATTTCTCCTTTACAATTACTTTAAAATTTATTATATTACTATGACTGAATAGGCTCTAACATCTGGACCAGGGCTAGCCTAGAGTTAGGGTAAGATAGCTCCTGCCCTGGAGGCTGAGGAAACACCAGGCGGGAAAGCAGGTTGGTAGTGGGGCGATGGTAGCGGAGGTGAATAAACGGCATTTCCTCCACCCCCATCCAAAGTTTGGACTAATTGGGAAATAGATGGAGGGATCGGGTAGATGTAAATCAAAGCATCAGCTTTATTACTGAAAACATCTGGGTTGAAGAAACTGACTTATATTTGCAGACAAAGGAGATTGTTTATGCTCCCTCACATTAAATTTGAGATGAATTGGATACAGAAAGTGAAGGGAGAAGAGGAAGCAAGGATAATTCCTAGATTTTTGGGTTGGCACTCAGATAGACTACAGAGCAGTGGCATCACCATGTTGGACAAACACTGCCATTTTAAGTTCCCCTTGATTAAAAACTGCCTAAATCCAGCCCCAGAAAACATCCGCATAATGGCTAATGTCAGCGTGACCATAAACCACACGTGACACTCCGGCCAGAAATATTCCAACCTGAGATGAGCCCCCTCTGACCGGAAACATGCCGGCGATTCCGACCTAGCAATAAAACTCTCCTCCACACGGAAACATTCGGAGCTTGCGATATGCTCTCCCTCCCCAGACCCTTACATACCCTTAGTCTGTAAGAGAGAATGCTTCTGACTGAAATCGGCCAGAAGCCCCTTTCAGGTTTATTCTCCAAAATAAGCCTGTCTTTGACTGTTGAGCCACTTTTTGTGTCTTTCTTCTCTCTTCAACTCTTACAATAGACACTGGTGGTATATTAAGATGAGAAGGAGTAGGTTTTGAAGGGTTTGGAGGAATCAAAGACTGTTTTGGCTATGGTAAATTTTGAGATGCTCATAAGACCTTTATGTGGAAATGTCAAGCAGAAAGTTCGTCTTTGATCTGGCAGTGCACGCTAGTTCTTTATGGTGTAGGGAATTTACAAGATTCAAAGAGTAACTGAATTGCAGAACTTGAAAAACGTATTAAAAGGCATAGAGTTCATTTTAACTGGATTCAGATTGGTACAGGCATCACTGAGCACAGCCAGTATTGTTAAGATTATAAACTGGATTGTCTGATCTCTAGACCCTGGTGTAGGGTTTGCTGTTTTTTTAGTAATGAATTTTTAGTAGACACATTTTTTCCCCACCTACCAAATTATCTCCTAATAAGCCATTCCAGTCATTACTGGAAGTCACAGTGAGCAAGCTGTGATTTTGGTATAAGAGATAGTGTAATAAGACAGCAGGAAGCAGCAGATCTTTTACATTCCTATTTCTAAGGTAGTGTTTTTCATCTTGAAAGTACTATTCTTGCAATTGGAAATAAGGAAAAAGAAAATAAGAATATATGACATTTCTTTCATTTTTTAAACTACATGTTTATTGTTATCATATGTTGAGTCTGTTTTATGAAACTTTTGTATTGGAATTATTCCTTTCTGTACAATTAATTAGCCTAGTATTTTCTTTTTTTTTTTTTTTTTTTTTTTGAGACGGAGTCTGGCTCTGTCGCCCAGGCTGGAGTGCAGTGGCCGGATCTCAGCTCACTGCAAGCTCCGCCTCCCGGGTTCACGCCATTCTCCTGCCTCAGCCTCCCGAGTAGCTGGGACTACAGGCGCCCGCCACCTCGCCCGGCTAATTTTTTGTATCTTTTTAGTAGAGACGGGGTTTCACCGTGTTAGCCAGGATGGTCTCGATCTCCTGACCTGGTGATCCGCCCGTCTCGGCCTCCCAAAGTGCTGGGATTACAGGCTTGAGCCACCGCGCCTGGCCTAGCCTAGTGTTTTCTTGATATTTGCTCTTTGCAAAATATTAGACTGAATGTCTAATAGACATGTTCTAAAATGCTCTCAAGACAAGCTCTAAAGTTAGAGCATTCTGACTTTAGTCAGTTGCCTAAGTAAAATTTGAAGACTAAGGAGAGAGAATGAGTATGAATCAGCTATGAATTGAGGTGTCTTTGATGGACCCAGCTATAGCTGGGAAGATGTTTACCCCAAGTTGGCCTGGATATTCCCTAAACCCCTTCCCTATCTGGTGCAGCCCATTTTATAGACAAAAGTCAGGAGAGGATAGCTGAACAGCAAAAAGGAGAGAATATTTCTTCTGCAGTAAAGGGAAAATTCTGAGACATTTTAGTGGCAGAATGATGACTGAATTAGAGATGAGCAATTTGAATGCTTTCCGTCATAAATCTCACTCAGAAGGGAAATAAAGACAGATAGTTTCACTTAGAGACAAGACTACAGCAATCCTAAGAGACAGGACATATTGATACCAAAATGACAAATGCAATTTTAGCTACAAGGATGCTCTG
The DNA here is from genome assembly GCF_024542745.1 of Macaca thibetana thibetana. Taxonomy (NCBI): domain Eukaryota; kingdom Metazoa; phylum Chordata; class Mammalia; order Primates; family Cercopithecidae; genus Macaca; species Macaca thibetana. The sequence continues at coordinate 61,736,684 of NC_065595.1, read as the reverse complement.
TCATCTGCCAACTGAGCCAATGACTTGGCTAAAATGTGGGAAAGAGTAAAGAATTGAAATGAAAGCGCTAGCAGGGAAAAAAAAAAAAAAAAAAAAAGGTTTGCCAAACAAAATCTGAAGTCACCTCAAGCAATAAAGTCTTGGACTAGTGGTTTCTCCCTTAATTGCATCTAACTTTGGTATTGCATCTTGCATTTTATACTGACTTGTTGTCACATAGTTATTTTCAGGGTAGAATAAGAAGTTAAAAAATGGATGGAAAAATATAGAAACCTGTTGTAAAGTTATATTGCTTGCTTCTGCCCAGGAATAATGCATGACATTTAATCTGTATACTAGTTCAAGGTCACTGTGGGTCATTTATATCTGTCTTTATCAACAATACCTGTCTTAGGTTGAAAACTACATGTTAGAGATTTTGCCTACTGCCAAATTGCAAAGCAGACACACAGTCCTTTTGATAGTTTTCTCTCTTTTTTTTGCCATTTCTTTTTTACTGTCTTTTGGGTATCAAGTGCCTCCTTCATTCCTTTATTCATTCACTCATAGAATTTTAATGGATTATGTGTAATGTGCAAGGCTCTGTGTTGATGGTTAGGGGAGATGCAAATGGAGTGGGGTAAATGTGTGAGAGAGGCATACTGCAATGCAGGAAAGCATGAAGGAGGCAGAAACTAACTTGTTGGTGATTCTCCCAAAACTGGTTTTTATTTGCACTTTGGTGTCATTCCATTCACTTATCCCAGGAATTGACATGAAAGCTGCCTCACAAAACGGGATACAATGTAAATTGTTGGTGATGCTGCTAATTGACTTTCTCATTGTATTTTTTATGAGAATCCCCAGAAGGTGGTTCCATCTGCTCTTAATACCAAGACAGTTCTTCTGTGTTTTAATTGGTAAGATTTTATCTTAGGGATAATGTAATACTGTAACTGACAATGCTTCCTTTTCTATTCAGCAAACCAAGCACAGCGTATAAGTCATTTTTATATCTGTCTGTCTACCCAGCATCTATCCCATCGTCAATCTATATCTATCTCAGTCTTGTTTTGCTCAATACCTTCACATTTGTATGTTTTTAATTTCATTTAAAGCATGGCATATACATAGAAGAGTACAAAATTATAGGGATGAAGCTCAATGAATTTTCACAAAGTGGTTTTCATACCTGTGTAACCACTTCCAGATCAGGAAATAGAACATTACCATACACGGAAGTCTCCCTTGTTCTACTATGGTCATGATCCAGCCCCTCCCCAAAGTTAGCCACTATCTTGACTAGTATTGCCTTTCTGATGAATGTAGATTGGTATCTAATTGTGATTGGAATTTGTATTTGCTTGGTGAGAAATGATGTTTAGCACTATATATTGTCCAGTGTATGTATTGAAAATAGCTTCTCATCACGCTGTGGCCTGCCTTTTCACCCTTTTAACGCTGCCTTTTGATGACCAGGAACTTACAGATTTTATTTGGTCTTTTCGAGAAATCAAATTTTTGCTTTGATATTGTTTTCTGCTTTTGGTTTGCTTCGTATTTTATTCTTGTCTGCTCTTATGTTGTTTATTTTCTTCCTCCTGGGTTCTCTGGATAATTTGCTGCTATTTAAAAAATTTTCTTGAGGTGGATATTAGAGCACTAGTTCTTCAGTCTTTTTTCTTATATCTTTAAGATTTACAAATTTACTTTTAAGTAAGTTTTAGCAGAATTGTACAAATTTTGGTAGTATTTTTGCTATCATTAATTTTTTAAAAAATTTGAATTTTTAATGACATTTCTTTGTTTTCCAGAAGTGCCTAATTTTCAAATATTTAAACATTTTCTGGTTAACTTTTCTGGTTGATTTTTAGTTTAAATTTATTGGCATCAGAGAAAATATCTTTTATGATTTCAAATTTCTGAAATTTGCTGAGGTTACTTTAAAAATACTACTTGGTCAATTTCGACAAAATAGTCTTTATTCACTTGAAAAGACTATATTCTACAGTTATTAGAAACAATAGTTTGCATATCTCAGGTTAATTTTTAAATCATATTACTAAGTCCTCTGTATCTTTACTGTGTTTTTACTATTACATATTGATAGTGTTGTGTTAAAATGTCCTACAGTGATTGTAAATTTGTCTCTTTGTCCTTTTGCTTCTGTCAGTTTTGGTTTAATAATTTTGAGGATACATTTAGGTGTACATAATTTATAATTTTACCAAATGAATTGAAACTCTCGTGTTTAAGAAATGATACTGTTTACTTTTTTTTTTTTTTTTCATTAGAAAAAAACAACTAATCTAGGTAAGCTGTTGTATAGTGTTTATATGAATGGAAGGTAGGGAAAAAGTCTGGGAGAAAAAAAAGCTACTGAATATTTTGGTGAGAGGAGTCATAGGAGCAGAGATGAGATCTAAGAATCTTAATGTGGCTGGTTGTATCATGTGGAATGGATTTCACAGAAGAGAAATGGAAGCAGACCAGTGGAGCCTGTTGTCGTAGTTCAGGCCAGTACTTCCCATCAGTGATTAATAAATCAATAGGGGAAATCATTCTAAAGCAGGTACTGGAGACCATTTACACATATCAATTAAGAAACTCATTATTTGAATTTTTTTATTTTCTGTGGTCATATTGAAAGGCTTCTAGTTTCTGTCAACTGAACACATGAGGGAATTAGTGGAGATCAGATGAACATGTTGATATCTCAGTTACTCTGAAGATTTAGCATTCAGTTTTGTTCTTAATCATGTGTTGTTTAATTCATACCCCAAATTGACCACTGGTTAAAGTCAGGAAATAAAAAATGTTGACATTGAATTATAACAGTTTGATGAAAGACATACAATTATGATATGCAAATTCATCACCAGATGATTTTTCACAAACCTGTAATTTGGTAGGTATCTGATCAAAGTTCCTACCTAGAATATAAAAATCTCACCAACATTTCAATAAGCAATGTTAAAAGAAAAACGATAAGGATGATTTTATTTCAGTTATCGTGTCATTGATTGGGAATAAGGATCTTTCACTGCCTTAACATCTTATTCGTGGAAAGTCCTTACAAACAGGATACTGAAACTTTGTCTCTCATCTCGCTATATAGAAACGGCTACACTGGGCCACTCTGCCTACTCTGCCCCACTATGTCTATGGAGTAGCCAAAAAAAAAAAAAAAGAAAAGAAAAAAGAAAGAAAGAAAGAAAGAAAAAAGAGAATCAAAATACACCTGGCTAACACAGTGAAACCCCGTCTCTACTAAAAAATGCAAAAAATTAGCGGGGCGTGGTGGTGGGCGCCTGTAGTCTCAGCTACTCGGGAGGCTGAGGCAGGAGAATGGCGTGAACCCGGGAGGCAGAGCTTGCAGTGAGCTGAGATCCGGCCACTGCACTCCAGCCTGGGTGACAGAGCGAGACTGTGTCTCAAAATAAATAAATAAATAAATAAATAAATAAATAAATAAATATAAAATGAACTAGTTGATTATTTTAAATGCAAGATTCACAAATGTGATATCAGGATTTAAAAACGTATCATTGATATTGTACCACATGGTAAATTTCAATGCACATTTTAAGACAGAATTCATTCTCAAACAAAATATAGCATATGAAGGATTGACTCTAAACTGAATCAAAGACCCTGTTGCCAGTTTTCTTTGTGAACTCAGTTCAGTGGAACAAGAACAAAGGTCTGGGAATTATGCTGTACATGAATGCTCTTGGGCCAGGATATGTTGACCTGGGGAGAGCTGAATTGTGTTGGCTTACACTTTATTCTCTAGGGCTTGAAATGCATTATATTGGTAACACAGAAGCGAATGAGATGTCTGTGACCCTGATCAATGGCCCGTGGCACATATCTAGTTAGCCTACAGGAATAATTTTTTTTTTTTTAATCTGATTCTCCCTAGAGGGGTTAACCTTTCAAAAAGTCTCCTATGATTCTCATTTACTCAAATGTTATAATCTACAACCAACTTCTCCTTAGTAAGAATTCTGGCTTAAGGTATAGTGCTGATCTCTCTGCTATGTCTGGAAACATCTTCATTTTGCCTTTAGTTTTCAGGGTATGTAATTATAGGTTGTCAGTGATATTCTTTCAATACCTTAAATATATTCTTTCATTGTGTACTACTTCCATCATTTCTCTTCAGTAGTCAGATGTCAGTTATATTTTTGCTCTCTTTCTAAGAAATAGGATCTCACATCTTGCCCAGGCTAAAGTGCAGTGCCTATTCACAGGTACAATCATTGTGCACTACAGCCTTGAACTCCTGGTCTCATGCAATTCTCTTGCCTCAATCTCTTAAGTAGCTGGAACTATAGGTGTGTGCCATTGTGCCCAACTGCTCTTTTAAAAGTAATGTGTATTTGTTGTTCTGACTGCCTATCAGATTATTTTGTCCTTAGATTTTAGTAGTTTTACTCTCAAACTTGGAGTGTTTATCTTACTATTTGTTCTGTGTGTAGATTATCACACTTGCTGAATAATTCACTTGATGTATTTCATCATTCTGGGAAAGTCTGAGTCCGTTATCTTCTTACATATTGCCTCAATCACATTATTTTATCACGGTTCCCCTCTTGGAAGCCCTTTACATATATGCTAGAATTTCTCACGGTGTCCTGTATAGCTATTATTGAATATTTTGTCAGGTTTTCTTTTTCTTTGCTTCAATAAAGACATTTTACACTGACCTACATCCAGTTTATTAGTGCTGCATTCCACTGTCAAATATGCTGTATAATCTTCTATTTGCCTCAACCTTAGTTTTTCATTTATAGAATTTCGATGGAATATTTTCATATATTCTTCATCATACATTTCTTTGAAAATATACTATTTTTACTTTTTACTTTAATTAAAAACACTTTATTGAGATATGATCGATACACAAAAAGCTGTACATATTTCTTATATACAACTTGAAGAGTTTGGAGAATTTTACTCTCTCTTCCACATCTTATATTGTTGATGTCAGAATGTACTTCTTTTTATATTGTGTGTTTATGAAAACATTTTTGTGGTTATATTTATTCTTAATACTCTTGTCTTCTAACTTTTATATTAGGGTGAAAGTGATATGTATACTAGGTCAAAAATTACATTGTTTTGCATTTTTCTATAAATTTACCTTTGCCAGTTATATTTATACTTTCATATGCTTTTATGTTTCTTTTTAGCACCCTTTCATTTCAACTTAAAGAATTCCGGCTGGGCATGGTGGCTCATGCCTGTAATCCCAGCACTTTGAGAGGCCGAGGCAGGTGGATCACCTGAGGTCGGGTGTTCAAGACCAGCCTGACCAACATGGAGAAACCCCCGTCTCTACTAAAAATACAAAATTAACAAGGCATGGTGGCGCGTGCCTGTTATCCCAGCTACTAGGGAGGCTGAGGCAGGAGAATCACTTGAACTTGGGAGGTGGAGGCTGTGGTGAGCCGAGATCTCGCCATTGCACTCCAGCCTGGGCAACAAGAGTGAAAGTCTGTCTCAGAAAAAAAAAAAAAAGAATTCCCTTTAGCACTTCTTGTTAGGCAGGTCTAGTTGTGATAACTCCCTGTTTTTGTTTGTATGGGAAAGCTTTTATGACATCTTCATTTTTTTAAAAAAATTATATAATATATGGTTTATTTGTAAAAGTCACAAAATTGCACATCATGAAATTATTTTCCTGGGATCTGTTTCAAAAATTCACTTTTAAGAAAAGATGAACACATTTTATTATTGTTGTTGAATTTCCAAACAAAAAATGTTGGAACTTGCCATTTATTACTGAGAAAGTAGAGGTTAATTTTTTTTTTTTTATTTCAGTTGGTTTTTGGGGAACAGGTGGTGTTCAGTTACATGAATAAGTTATTTTGTGGTGATTTGTGGGATTTGGGTGCTCTCATCACTCGAGCAGTGTACATGGTACCAGTGTGTAGTCTTTTATCCCTCACTCCCCTCCCATCCTTTCCCCGCAAGTCCCCAAAGTCCACTGTATCCTTCTTACGCCTTTGTAGCCTCATAGTTTAGTTACCACTTATGAGTACAAAGTTTGGTTTTCAATTCCTGAGTTACTTCACTTAGAAAAATGGTCTCCAATTCCATCCAGTTTGTTGCAAATGCTATTATTTTGTTCCTTTTTATGGCTGAGTAGTATTCCAAGGTATATGTATACCGCCTTTTCTTTATCCACTCATTGATTGATGGGCATTTGGGCTGGTTCCATATTTTTGGAATTGTGAATTGTGCTACTATAAGCATGCATGTGAAAGTATCTTTTTTTTGGATAATGACTTCTTTACCTTTGGGTAGATATCCTTTTGAAGGACAAATTTTCTTGGTTGGCAGTTTTTTCTTTTTAACACTTTGAATATATCATCCCACTCTCTCCTGGCCTGCAATGTTTCTGCTGTGAAATCTGCTGAAATTGTTATGAAGGTACACTTTTATATGTCAAGTTCCTTTTTTTCCACTTCTTTCAAAATTCTATCTTTCTCTTTGAGTTTGATGATTTAATTATAATGTGTTTCAGTATAGACCTCTTTAGGCTTAACCTATTTGGTATCTTTTGAGCTCCATGAAACTGGATGTTCATTTCCCTCCCCACATTCAGAATATTTTCTACCATTATTTCTTTAAATAAGCTTTCGGCTTCTTTCTGTTTCTCTTCTTCAAGTTCCATAGTGTGTATATTGACTCATTTGGTGTCTCATAGGTCCTGTAGGCTTTCTTCACTTTTTGCATTTTTTTCTTTTTGCTCCTGACTGGATAGCTCTAAAAGATTTGTCTTCAAGTACACTGATTTTTTTCTTCTGCTTGATCAAGTCTACTGTTGAAACTTTAATTTTTCAGTTTAGTCATTGTGTTTGTCAGCTCTAGAAGTGCTGTTTAATTCTTTTTTATAAGTCTGTCTCATTGTTGAACTTCTCATATTTTCATATATTATTTTCCTGATTTCATTTCGTTGTCAATGTTCTCTTATAGCTCACTGAGCTCCTTTAACATTATTTTAATTATTATTATTAATTTTTTGAGACAGAGTTTCACTCTTGTCACCCAGGTTGCAGTGCAGGGGCACAGTCTCTGCTCACTGCAAGCTCTACCTCCTGGGTTCAGGTGATTCTCCTGCCTTAGCCTCCCAAGTAGCTGGGATTACAGGCATGCACCACGACACTCGGCTAATTTTGCAGTTTTAGTAGAGACGGGGTTTCTCCATGTTAGCCAGGCTGGTCTCAAACTCCTGACCTCAGGTGATCTATCCATCTCGGCCTCCCAAACTGCTGGGATTACAAGCATGAGCCACTGTGCCCAGACAATTATTTGAAATTCTTTGTCAGGTAGTTAGATCTCTATTTCTTTAGGGTCCATTACTTGAGTTTCATTTTAATACATTGGTGATTTCATGTTTCCCTGATTTTTGTTTCTTTTCTCTTTTTTTTTTTTTTTTTTGAGACAGAGGCTTGCTTTGTCACACAGGCTGAAGTGAAGTGGCATGATCTTGGCTCACTGCAGCCTCTGCCTTCCAGGCTCAAGCAAACCTTCCACCTCGGCCCCCCGAGTAGCTGAGACTACAGGTGCATGCAGCCACGCCTGGCTAATTTTTGTATATTTTGTAGAGATGAGGTTTTGCCATGTTGGCCAGGCTGATCTCCAACTCCTGGACTCAAGCTATCCGCCCACCTCGGCCTCCCAAAGTGCTGGGGATTACAGCTGTCAGCCACGACACTCGGCTGTTTCCCTGATTCTTCATGACTTTTGTAGGGTTGCATTAGTGTCTGCTCATTTGAAGAAGCAGTTATCTCTTCCTATCTTTACAAATTGGCTTTGGCAGGGAAATCCATTCACAAATCAGGCTGACCAAAGATTCTTGGTGGTCTGGTTACTAGGGCCTGCAGATGGGCTGGCTTGTAGGATCTGTGATTAGCCCTGGTACCAGGGTCTGAGGGTTGGTGGGCCTAGTGCCATGATCTGTGGGTGGGCAGGCCTTGGGCCAGGGGCTGTGAACTGGCTGTTGAGATCTCTGAACTGGCTGTTGAGAGCCCTCACCATTTTTCTTTGTTCTTAGCTACCCTCAGGTGATCTAGTCATGCTACTTCCCTCAGTGTTATGGATGAGGCACAACAGAAGCAAGCCTCTCAGGCAGTGCCCCAAAGGCAGAAGCTAGATGCTGACTTCACCCTGTTTCCCTGGGAGAACTTGCAGGCTGAAGTTTTCTTTCTTGGTGCTATGTTATGCTAGCTTAGGGGAGGGATAATACAGGTAAAATGATACTGTTCTTTTTCCTTCCCTTCAACATGTTTTTTTTCTCATTTCTGCATTCCACCAGTGTGCTGTAACCTCTCACTTGGATTTGGAGCTCCCATAAAGATATTCTCATCTATGGAGGCTGTTAAATTGGTGCTTTTGCAGAGGGCCAAGGGCTGAGACCACTTATTATATCATCTTGTTGATGTCACTCCTCAATAACAGTTAGTTTAAAGTCTATTTCTGAAAACTCGAATAATACCTTGATTACCTTTAGATATGTCTTCATTGTCTGATTTTTTTTTCTCTTGGTCTTGGTTTTCTTCATATGCCTGTTAATTTTTGATTAATGCTGGCAACTGTGTATAAAAATTACAGAGGCTCTGCATGAAACTTTATCTTCTAGAAGGCAGTTTAAATAAAAGAACACCTTCCTCTAACCAGGGAAAAATTGATTTGAGGCTGTGTTTCAATTTTCTTAAGGCCTGGACTATTTGGATTTGCCCTTATTCCTATGGTGTAGTCTTTTAGGGGGTCCAACTGAAAGTCTGGGATAACCATGGCACATCCACTTTGATAAAACTAAATTCCATATTTTACCTCCCTACCTCCATGAGATTGATAAATGTTTTTCTTAGCTTTCAACTTCTTAACTTAGTTCTTTTGGAAGGCCGTCTCCAGTTCACAGCCCATGTGGCTTAGAAATAAATACATTGTTTTTGAGGAAAACAGCAGCAAAATACCAGATTCACTTCAATGTTTTTGTTTATCTCTGGGATCTTGAACCTCAGATATTTTGGTAGCTTTCTAAGGACTTCAAATAGGTTTTTCTCTGGTATGGGTTTGTGTGTGTAGCTGTTGTTAGTAGGTTTGTATGCTATAATAACTTTCACTATATTTATTTCTTTATTTTTGGTTTGTGTGTGTTTCAGATGTCCTTATAAGTTACCTCAAATGTTTTCTGTAACAAAGCTAGAGTATGGAAATTCAAAGGAGACAGAATAGCCAAAAAAATCTTGAAGAACTAAGCTAGAGGATATTTAGATTACCAGGTAGCAAAACTATTTATAAAGCTATAGCAAATAAGACAGTAGAATATTGGCAGAAAGATAAGCAAAAACACAATGGAACAGAATAGGGTACAGAAACAGAACCACATATAGTTACTTGATTTTTAACAAAAGTCTCTTTAAAAAATGGAAGCACATTTGAAGAAAGGATGACCTCCTTCATAAAAGATGTTATATTAATTTGATGAAATGACAAAACAATGTTGATTGTTATCTCACACCATAAACAAGACCCAATATCAGATAACATGTTCATGTAATTCTTATGGGTATAAGAGTCCTTAAATAAATTGAGTAAAATTTTCTTCATGACCTTGTACTAAGCAATGATTTCCTTTTTTTTTTTTTTTTTAATCAAAGAACTATTAGATTTATTTAGAAATTCCTGGCAGTCTCTTAACAAGTTGAATATATTATTAAAAACTTAAAAAACTGTCTTATTGTAAATATGCGTATATATATTTTTTAAACTACAGAATAGTAGCATCAGGGAAAAACACAAAAATGTAACCATTACATTTATTTAAAAATTCATGACAGTCTCCTAACACCTTCAAATGTATTTACAACTAAAAAAAGTTGTCTTATTATAAATATATATATGTGTGTGTGTATATATACATATATATGCATATTTTAACCACAGAATGTAAAGTATAACTTTCTTCTAATAGATTTAAAACTTGAAGGCCAGGAAGTATTATGCCAGATAAACAAGACAAATAGGAAAACTAATAGTTAATTTTACATATTCCTCGGTGAGATGGATTACTCATCATTAAAATTGAACTTTCATAAGTCTGCTGCTTCAAATACCTTAAATAAAAGAAAGGATGACCTCCTCCATAAAAGATGTGTTAATTTGATGAAATGAAAAAACAATGTTGATAGTTATCTCACACCATAAATAAGACCCAATGTCAGATAACATGTTCATATAATTCTTATGGGTATAAGAGTCCTTAAATAAATTGAGTAAAATTTTCTTCATGACCTTGTATTAAGCAATTGTTTCTTAAGCAGGGCACCAGAAGTGTGAATGGTAAAAGAAAAACAAAATAAATTATATTAAAATAAAATACCTCATATACCCCAGAATACATTAAAAAGGAAATGATATTTGTAATTTTTACATGGATATTTGTAATGGCAAGACTTGTATGTTGAATATAAAGAAATCTTTCAAATCAGTCATAAAAAGAAGAAATTCAATAGATAAATAAACCTGAATGGGCACTTCACAGAAACAAATGTCCAAATTTCCAGTAAACATGTGAATGTTCAAATTTCCAGTAAACATATGAAAAGTGCTCTACCTAACTAATTATTCCAAAAACCCAAATTAAAATTATGATGATATATCACTGTGCACCCAAGAGGATCAATAAAAAGAAAAAAATGGAAGACATAAAATGTTGACAAAGATGTGAAGGAACTGGAACTCTTGAACTCTGCTGGTGATGCAGAAACTGATGTAACTACTTGGGAAAACTGGTAGTATCTGCTAACAACGAATTTTCTCATACCCTATGACTAGCAATTTTACTTCTAAATACATGATGAACAGAAATATGAATATAGGTCCACCAAAAGCACCATTCTTAATAGTTTGAAACTGGATACTGAATAAATGTCCATCAATAATAGAATATATAAATCAACTATGATGTATTCATAATTGCATACCATGCAGCAATGATAAACTCTTGCTATATACAATAATATTAACATATCAACAGAATGTTGAATGCAAAAGGCCAGACATGAAACGTAACTTCTATATGATTCCATTTAAATAAAATTCAAAAACAGGCAATAGTAATTTATTGTGTTAGATGTCAGAGTAGTGGCTACCTTTGGGATGGTAGTGATATATTACATTCAAGAAAAATCCATTTTAAAATAGATTTTAAAATAAATGCCCCTTTAATGGAGATAAAAAGTGTAAATAAAGACATGACATTTAAGTTATAATTTGAAGAGTGATTTTTGGGTTCTCCAGGCAGATCATTCCAGACTAGAGAAAATATCGTTCTGGTATTGCAGCACTATATTTTTCCTCTTTCTTTTTCCTTTCTGCATTATTTGTTCCCATTAAAACTTACCTATTTTGCATATTTTTTCTTAAGAGACTATCTACCTCTAGATAGTTTAGCAAGTTTAATATGTTACACCACCTAGATTAGCTTGTAGACTTAATAGTTTATTCTAAAAAGTAATTGATGTGGAACTTTTTTATATCTAAGCAGGCAGGAGGGGAATTTAAAAAAAATAAGACCCCCTTTAAAATTACACCATATAGAGCACGACTGGTGTAGTTTAAGTCAAGGATGGATTTCTGCAGTGCTTGGTATGTTGCTATATATAGATAAGCACTTCTAAATACTAAAATGACAGTTACCATTACTAGCTTTGTTCCCAAAAGACCTCAACATATTCCTAATGAGTAAATTTTACCATCATCACAATGTTTACCTCATTTGCAGTGACTTATTCATAAAATTCAGATTTCCAAAGATAATTTAAGCAAGTAAAGTAATATCATATAGCTCTTGTTTAAAAAATGCAGAGAGGCATTAACGTTGTGTAATAGCATAGTTTCTATTATAGAACATAATAATGGTTCTGAATTAATTGGATTTCATTAAAAATTAAAGAATTGAATGATCAGAGGAAAGAAATCATAGTTTTTCTCTCAGGCTACTTTGCTAAGTTGGAAGTGAGGATATAAGACAACCAGGTAGATGGTATCAGAATTAAGGAGTCAATTCTGACAACTGAAAATTCAAATAATGATCTATTTAAAGAGTGATTCATTTAAAATAAGCTTCTTTAGGGCCAGGTTGCATTTAATAGAAATAATCTTAAGCATAATCCAGAGGTTTGAAATATGTCTGCTTTTCTATGCATATGTACTTGCTACACTCAGTTTATTTTAATTTCTCCAGAGAGTCTGATTTTGCAGGGTAGTTTAACCTGATGGGGGCAGTGTGTGCCTGTTAGTCCCAGATAGAGTCTAAATTATTTTAAGGGAGAAAGGTAAGATTAAGGGAAAAATGACCTACACAGCTTAGAGAAAGGCCACAATAGGCTGCTGATGACTTTCCTGGCTCTGAAATGGCAGCTTGCATATGAACAAAACAAATAAAGAGATCAAAATGAAAAATCAAAGTTTTGTCAGGTTTTCCACAGTCCACTAGAAGAGCAGCTTGTGAAAAGATTATTTTGTAAAGCTCTCTAATAGGCTTTCCAAAGCTGCTATCTTAATGCAGTCAAAACAGATAATGATGTCTTCCCAAACAGCTAATGGATTTGTAGGCATTCCCCATTGTCATGATTTGCTTATTAGAAATATACAGTTCTTTGCACACGGGCTTGTCTTTATCTCACTTCTTCAACTGGAATGTGAGCAGAGAACTCTGTTGCATTAACTTGGAAACTTTTGCTTTTCTGAGGAATGTTCACTGTCCAGCCATGGTTATTCTGAATGTGTGTGGGAAGGCTCTAATGATCAGTCTGGATAGCTTGTTTTTTTTTTTTTTGTTTTGTTTTTTTTTGCCTTTGCTTAAGACAAATATATTTTCTCTTTTAGTCTCTTAGGTATGAGGCATAAAGAAAAATGGACCTTGTCTAGGCAGCTCTTTCAGATCTCTCTTTTGTTCTTATATCCCCTTCCTCACAATGCCCAAGATGGCTCACGATGGCCAGAACTGCCTGTTTGGAGTCCACTAATTTTATTTTCCAAAGCAAAGAGGAGAAGCTATTTACAGGAATGAAATGCTACTCCAGTTTCCGTATGCTTTTGAAGTACTTCTAACTTCAAATGATTAATGTGATCAAGACTCATTTATTTATATTTTAAGAATATTTTTAAAAGCTGTTTTGTTATGAAATTTAACAAATGTGCAGATAAATGTATAACAGAATGATATACAGTGTAATGGTTCATGGTTTATCACAAACAAGCAGGTTAAATAAAAATATAGAACATTATTCGTATCCTGAAAATCTCCCTCATACTTCTTCTGAATCACTAACCTGTCCTCCTCCAAGCATAACCTGATTATCATAGCAACCACTTCCTTGTTCTTTTTTCTAGTTTAACTTCCTGGATTAGTCAGGATTCTCCAGAGAAACAGAACCACACACACACATATATAAAAATATATATATATATTTATATATAAATACATACATATATTTATACATAAAATTTATACATAAAATTCAAAAACAGGCAATAGTAATCTATTGTGTTAGATGTCAGAGTAGTGGCTACCTTTGGGATGGTAGTGATATATTACATTCAAGAAAAAATATATATATATATATATTTATATGTGTGTGTGTGTGTGTGTGTGTGTGTATATATGCGTGTGTGTGTTAAATAGAAATTAGCTCATTCAGTTATGGAGACCGGAGACCGAGGAGTCCCACCATCTGCTGTCTGCAAGCTGGAGAACCAGGAAGGCTGGTAGTGTAATTCAGCCTGAATCCAAAGGCTGAGACCAGGGAAGATGATGGGGTAAACCCTGGCCCAATGGTGAAGAACTGAGACAGCAGGGAGGGGTACTTGTGTAAGTCCTGCAGTCTGAAGGCCTGAGAACCAGTGATGCCAATGTCCAAGGACAGGAGGAGATGAATGTCTTGGCTCAAGAAGAGAGATAGAATTCACCCTTCCTCTCCTTTTTGTTCTATCTGGGCCTCAGCGGGTTGGATGATGCTCACCCACATTGCTGAGGGTGATCTTCAATAGGTCAACAGATTCAAATGTGAATTTCTTCTGGAAACACCATCACAGACACACCCAGACATTATGTAATACCAGCTATCTGGGTATCTTTTAGCCCAGTAAAGTTGACACATAAAATTAACCATCACACTTCCTAAGCATGCTCTCTCAGAGATCCTTGTACGTAATTTTTTGCAATCTTGTTGCTGTCCAATCCCTTCAAGTGGATATATTTTTAAAAAGTGTTCAAGTTTTCTAGTTGTTCTTAGTAGAAGGCTCAGTTATGTTAACCAGCCCACCATTCTTGGAAGTGGAACCTTATTTATTTATTTATTTATTTATTTATTGAGACAGAGTTTCGCTCTGTCAACAGGCTGGAGTGCAGTGGCACAATCTCAACTCACTGCAACTTCCACCTCCCAGGTTCAAGCGATTTTCCTGTCTCAGCCTCCTGAGTAGCTGGGACTACAGGCATGCACCACCATGCCCAGCTAATTTTTGTATCTTTAGTAGAGATGGGGTTTCACCATGTCGGCCAGGTCATTTATTTTTTAATTCAAAAACTACTTATTAAGTGCCTACCAGCCAGGTGCTGCTCTGAGATCTGGGGACACAGTGGAGAAGAAAAGTGCATTTTCTCTTTTACAGGAGGGTTGTATCCAGTTGAGGGATTTGGATAAGAAAATGTTACAGTGCTCTTCTTTAAAACTCCTGCATAGCTACAAAGTAACATTATCATCATAATAGACATTAGACAACTCATTAAAATGGGTAGTGATGATTGGTTTTACAAAAATGTTTCCCTTTACAATAAGACTTATAGTAGGATTTCTTTATAAGCAAAGTATTTCAGAATTTTGGAATAGATATTACCTCCTCATCCCATACCCTGCCCCCCAGCACCCCTCAGGACTACTCAGAAATGCCGTTTGTAGTATTTCTAGTTTTATGTCCAGGATGGGCTTGAGCTGGGATGTTCTAGATGCTATGCTGGATGAAGAAAGATGTTGGCTGACTGTAGTTTGCTTTCTTTTAGCCTCACTATCTCATTCATTTCTTTTTCATTTTTAATTTTAAGCTCCTCTGCCTTCCCTGTGTCCTGTGTGATTCATTCCTTTAAATCCTTTGCAAATCTAGAAGGAAAGACCACACACGTCTCAGGGTTGTTCTTGTTGCTCTTCATTTCTCTATTTTTGTGGGTACCTGGGCTCTGCTTTTGGTGGTTACAAAGAGCTAAAACTTGTCTAATCTCCATGGCAATTTCTTATTAATAGCATTCTCCCTTGAGATTATACTCATATATTTTCCTTCTCTCACTAGGTCAGGATTTTAAAATCTGAAATAGGTTTAGCACTATATAATCCCCCCTCAAATTGTAAGCAAAATATGATTTCTATTTGAAGGTATTAATTTTCCGGAAAGAATGCATATTTTAAAGAATATTTTTTATTAGGGGAATTTTCAAACAATCACTGAAGTAGAGACTCCAGGGGAAGTTATACAAATTCCCCTGGAGTTAGTATGAACAGTTTACAATGCTTATTTTACTTATCCCTGCACTGTATTTTTCTGGAGTATTTTAAAGCAAATCCCTCATATCATGCCATTTCTTCTATAAAATCTTTAGTGTGAATCTTCAACTGTTAATTTTTTCCTTACATGGTCACCATGCCTTACGATAACTAGTAAGATGAACAGTGATTCCTTAACCTCATTTAATTCTCAGCCCATCATCAAATCTCCCCAATTGTCTCATATGTCGTTGTATAATTGAGCTATTAGATTTTGTCATTCAATTATTCTAATTAGGACTTAAACAAAGTTCACCTTTGGATTGGTAAACATCTAAAGTCTATTTTATTGTAATGATCACCCTTTCTCCTTTTTATGTTATTAAATTATTGGAGATTATTTGTTCCATAGAGCATCTCATAATCTGGATTTGGATGACTGCCATTTGGTATTGTCACTTAACTTCTAATTCTCCTTTCTTTGCATTTTCTGCAAATTACTTGTAAATTTGTGGATGATCTCTAGGTTTGATTAGATTCATGTTTTACACAGTTATTACTTTTTAAAAACACAGTTTTAATTTTCCAAAAATAAAACCTGAGGGTTCAAAATTTTGACCCCCAAAAGTTTAAAAGGCACTATAATAGAAGCAACTATTCAAGGGAATGTATATTTGATAGTCATCATTAAATTATTTCTGTAGTATGCACAATGTTAACCACACAGACATTTCTGAGTGAATACCTAAATGAATGTATACAATTTTTGAATAAGTTAATGAAAGAATAATTATTTACAGTTTTTTCTCTCATCACACTGAATTTATTCACACAAGTTAAATAATTTTAGAGTCTAAGCAGATTTAGAAATGGTAATATAAAGATAAATAAAGTAAATACATGCTTGCCCTATTGACCAAAATGAATACGAGTTCAGTTCAATGTATTTTTTCAAGTGGTGTATTTTATTTTGTTCAACAGTTTTTATGGTACTGAGAAGAGAGTGAAGATATCTACTTATTTACAAAGCTGAAATTCAGAGTATCATAGAAATCACAGAGAAGTATGGAGATTATGGCTGAAAAGCCTACAGAAGTTTTAGTCTACTTTTTCACCAAATGTATACATCTCCTCTACATTTTCATTGACTTGTGATATTAAACCTTTAATTGAATACGTAAGCAATGGGAAACTCTTTTGTTCTTACATCCCCTTCCTCACAATGCCCAAGATAGCTCACGATGGCCAGAACTGCCTGTTTGGAGTCCACTAATTTTATTTACTTTTGTAAGACAGTCCATTCTATTTCAGGATGACATTAATTGAATAATCAGTTTGATTTTGCTCTCTGAAGGGATGACATCCTAATGTTTATTGAGTGCCTATTATTGACTGGGCACTCATCACAATTTGTGATTTTTTTCAACTGATTAATTTACTTATGTAAAGTCTGTTTCCACCATGTGACTGTAATCCTCAGGAGGGCAGATGCCATGCGTGAATTATTCAGTGTGTATCTTTGGCACTCAGTTCATGTATTTGTTGAGTGAATGAATAAAGAATCAAGTAGAGAGAAATTAAGTATTTTTCTTATGATCACACAGCAAGGCTGTGAACTCTGATTTCCAACCTTAAAGCTTTTTAGAATTGTAAATATACCTATAATTAGACTTAGTCTAATTCAGTTTTACATGGAGGCTTTTATTTTCTTTTTTAAGTATGAAATCATGAGTCCTGAACCTTCTCTTTTTAAGATTGGATCTTTAGTTTTCTCACCTGTTACTCACAAGACATAATGACCATAAGTCTTATTATAGCATACATCTTTAGCCCATCCTTCATAAAATTTTGTTGGCAGTAGTGAACACATGGTCTGACATTACAAGATGAGTATTATTCTCTAATTTTGCTACTATCATTGTATCAATGTAGTCTAAGATTGCATTTATTTTTTGTTTCCTAGCCATGTCTCATTATTGCCTCTTAATTTGCTTGACATCATCTAAAATCCTCAGTTCTCTCCATATGTAAAGCTGTGATTTTTGATGACTTTTTGCTACTCACTCTCCTCTACCATATTGTGCTAGTAAATTATATTGTTTTTAATACAACCACGGAACATTGGACTCAGTAATGAGTTTTACATCTTTATTAAATGACATCTTAATTGAACATGGTTGAATATAAGTCTTTGCAACTGATTCCAGAAACAAAACAAAATCTAAAACCAAAAAAGCAGAAGCAAATAAGTGCACAAATAAAGGATGGAGGGGATGTTGTTTAGCGACAACGTATGGGAAAATGACTTAAGAACTTTAGTCGGCTCCCTAAGAGCTGGCGTATCAAATGATTGCCAAAAATTTATGTCATCTTAGGATGTGTTAGTATCTAACACCGGGATGACAATTTTGTTTCCTCATTAGTGCCAACTGTGATCATGTGGTAGTGATGGCCTAGAGGATGTACTGAGATGATTTAAGATGACTCCCATCTCAGTGCCAGGAGTTATTAGGGATATCTGCTATGGGGGTGGGAGAGGAGAGTATTCATTTGCGTGTTTGCGCCTTTGCTTATGAGTTTGAGGGATAGCAGAGCCAATCTATATTGTGACTGCCCAAATGTGCAAGATATTAGACTGAAAATGTTTTCATAAGGCAGAGCCAATCAGGGCGAGAGGTCTCTGAATTCTCCCATGTGGAGAGCCTGCAAGAACTGAAACTGTCCAGCCTGGAGAAGCAAATGCTAAATGGCTGCTGTGTGCAAGAGAGATGGAGTCTGTTGTTACCTGTGAACTTATGGAAGAGCTGGGTTCTGATAACCTTCATAGACGGAAAGAAAAAGTTGTACACAGATTTCAGTTTAGTATAAGTAGAACTTTCCCAAAATTGAATCTGTTCTAGGATGAAATAAAGTAATTGAACTGTGATGAGTAATTGCCATTGGAAGTTTAAGAAAAAAATTCAGTGACTCCATGCTGACAGTCAATGTGGGGGCTGTGTGTGGCCTCGGTGACTTTTATGTCCCTTTTAGTTTAGAGATTCTGTTTATTCATTCATTCAAAAATACTTATGGAGTGCCTACTCAATGCCAGGCAATTTTCTAGGAAAGAGGAAACTGTGGGGAATAACAGATAAAGTCCCCATTCTCATAGGCTTCAAGGTCTCATAAGAGTTGGAGAGCCAGATAAGTAAATGGGTAAATGAGCAAGGTCATTTTAGATAAATGCTCTACAAAAAAAATCAAATGTGAGTGATAGTAGGAAGCTGAAAGAAAGGAGAAACTCTCTAGGCTGGATTGCCCAACAAAGCTCTTATGAGGAAGTACCACTTGAATAGAGAATTAAATTATTACAAGTAGGCATTTATGCAGAATTCTGAGGGAAACTTTTGGTATATTTTTGCATAAACTAATGAAGTTAGGTTTCTGTGATCTGCTCTTGAGTAAACTCACGCTGGCTCCTAAGGTGACAACTTTCCTTTTAAACTGCATATATCTCTCTGGTTTGATAAACAATTCTAGAATTTTCTTGGAAATTAATCATTATCTCACCACATTGTATTTACACTATTTTTCCTGTTTTGAAAATGGCAGAAATTTTTACCAGTCTTCTTTCACCTCTCTCATTTTGCATGATGTGCAGTCAAATCTGCATGTTCTTTTTGTATTTGGAATATATCACACTGTACTTCATTTGAGCTAGAGGCAGAAGCTCCTTTAAAGTAGCTGAATTCTCTTTTACTCAATTCATTGCCTACCTTGGCTTTAATTCCCCCCCCCCTTTTTTTTTTAAATTTCTCAGTTTAAATGAGAGAAATAAAATTTAAAAATTTTAGAGAAAAAGGGAAATGGGGTGTTTTGCCTTTTCTGCGTCTGTTAACATTTTACCATCTGCCCCAAGTACTGGTCCAATTCCTTCCTCATTCTACTTTAGTTTCAAACTTATTGAAAATGCATTTCTCCCCTTTATTGTTTTTATCAGTTTCTGCAAGTTTCTGCTTATTCTGGATTTCTTCCTTTTCAAGTGTTTTCAAGGATTTTTATTCTTCTTTTGTATTCCCCCTGATTATGTGACCATTTCGCTATCAGTTAATTAGAGAGTTTCCTGGCAGACCAGTTGATGTCATCAGTTGCCTTTGCCCTTTCTTCCTCCTCAGGATCATTTGTGATTGTATTGTTAGATTTATAGTTATAGGAACTTCTTCATCATTTGCATCTTTCTACTGTTTTGTACTCTGCACTTGTTAATATTTTCCTTTTCCTTGTTTTTTTTTTTTTTTTTTTTGTTGTTGTTGTTGATATCTGCACAGCACAGTAGGCATAGAGGGCATGTCTGGTCCTACCCACTATTACCTCCTTTGTTTTTCTTTTTAATTTTGTTTTTAACTTTCATTTTAAGCTCAGGGGCACATGTGCAGGTTCGTTACATAGGTAAACTTGTGTCATGGGGGTTTGTTGTACAGATTATTGCATTACCCAGGTATTAAGCCTAGTACCTATTAGTTGTTTTTGTTTTTGTTTTTTGTTTTTACTCCTCTCCCTCCTCCCACTTTCTGCCCTGTGACCGGCCTCAGTGTGTGTTGTTCCCTTCTATGTGTCTATGTATTCTCATCGTTTAGCTCCCACTTATAAGTGAGAGCATGTGGTATTTGGTTTCCTGGTCCTGCATTAGTTTGCTAAGGATAATGGCCTCCAGCTCCATCCATCTCCCTGTAAAGGACATGATCTCATTCTTTTTTATGGTTGTCTATTATTCCATGGTGTATACGTACCACATTTTCTTTATCCAATCTATCATTAGTGGGCATTTAGATCTTTGCTATTGTGAATAGTGCTGCAGTGAACATGTGCATGCATGTGTCTTTATGATAGAATGATTTATATTTGTATCAGTCCATTCTCACACTGCTAATAAAGACATACCCAAGGCTGGGTAATTTATTAAGTTGGTGCAAAAATAATTGTGGTTCTTACAATTAAAATTGCAAAAACTGCAATTACCTTTGTACCAACATATGTAAATGAAAGAGGTTTAACTGACTCACAGTTCAGCATGACTGGGGAGGCCTCAGAAAACTTATAATCACAGTGGAAGGGAAAGCAAACATGTTCTTCTTCACAGGGTGGCAGGAGAGAGAATTATTGCCCAGCAAATGAACCCCTTATAAAACCACCTGATCTCTGAGAACTAACTCACTATCATGAGAACAGGATGGGGGAAACTGCCCCCATGATTCAATTATCTCCACCTGGTCCCTCCCATGACATGTGGGGATTATGGGTAGTACAATTCAAGATGAGATTTGGTTGGGGACACAGCCAAACCGTATCAATATTCCTTTAGGTATATACCCAGTAATGGTATTGCTGGATCCAATGATAATTCTGTCTTTAGGTCTTTGAGGAATCTTCACACTGTCTTCTACAATGGTTGAACTAATTTACACTCCTATCAACAGTGTATAACCGTTCCTTTTTCTCCACAATCTCACCAGCATCTGTTGTTGTTTTTTTGACTTTTTAATAATAGCCATTCTGACTGGTGTGAGAGCCTTCTCAGTTTGTCTAAACCCACAGAGGATGTGGTCACTTTCCTTAAAGGCTCCTGTTTTTTCTAGAGTTAGAGTTAGCATAATGATTCTTTCTTGCTGGTCATAATTTAATAATTATCACCTTCACATATCTTTCTTTCTTTCCAATATTTTGATACTTCCTCTCTTGTTAGAATAGATCTAGAGGTATCTCATAGGTAATTTTCTGAGGATATATGAGGGCATTAGATAAAAAAATAGAATCCAGGATAGTCTGAATCAGTCAGATATACTGTAACATATCTGCATTTTAATAGAAGAATTGTGGACAAAATATTTTAACCCAAATAAGTTATTCCAGTGTGGGTAATTTGATAAATCATGGCAGGTCAATGGGATTTAGTAAAATTTTAGTGAAAGAAGAACCTTTGAGAATATTTTAAATCATTCCATAACTTTCTCCATGATTATGAGAAGAACTGAAATAACCAAAGTGAGTTGTTCCAGCTGAAGAGGTAAACTTTGGCTAATGATTTAATTTAAAAAAAATCAGTCAAAGTTAAAGTCCTGGGAAGTTTTTGACATGAGGAGTACAGCTGTAAGTAAGCTCCATTCAGCACCCACAATCCTATGTTACGGAGATAAAGGGTTCTATCATCTGTACCCTTGTCCTTCTCTTTGAAAAAGGAGCACAGGTCACTTTGCTCTCTCCCATTATGCTATTGTTGTCTTATATCTAAATATTTATGGTTCAAATGTCATAAGTCAATGTTATGAAATTTGTTTTCAATTGTCTGACATATTTTTAAGAATTCAAGAGAATAGCCCATTATGTTTACCAAGATATATGCCATTTTATTGTTTTTTTTTTCTTGTTCTAAGTTTCTTTCTAGTATCATTTCCCTTTATTCACACAGCTTCCTTTAGAAATTCTTTTAAAGAAGATCTGCTGGCTATAAATTGTCTTAGTATTCCTTCATCTGAGAATGTCTTTATTTCACTTTCATTCCTGAAGAATATTTTAACTAGGTATAGAATTCTATGTTTATAGTCATTCAGTACTGGAAAAATATTGTGCCGCTTTCTAACAGTCTCCATTATTTCCTTTGAGAAATATACAGTGATTTAAATCATTATTCTTGTATATATAAAGTGTTGTTTTTCTCTGGCTCCCTTCAGAAATTTATATTCTTGTCTTTAGTTTTTACCATTTTGATTACGCTGTGTGGGCATGGATATTTTGGATTTATCTTGTTTGGTGTTTGTTCTTGTATCTAGCCAAATTTGGGAAATTTTCATTATTTCCTCAGATATTTTTTCATTACTACACTCTTCCCTTTCTCCCTCTGGCACTCTGAGGACATGACATAAGACCTTTTGCTATTGTCCCACTGGCCCCAAATGCTCTGCTTATTTTTTCTTTATGCTTCATGCTCTTTGTTATTCAGACTGCATAATTTCTATTACTCCATCTTCAAATTCAATGACTCTTTCATCTGTCATCCTCATCCAGCTATTGAGTCTATTCAATGTATTTTTTATATCAGTCATTTTGTATTTACTTGCCAAGATTTTCAGTTTTTACATTTGTCATGAGAGTATTCACAATTGCTAGTTTGAACATTTTAGTGTTTGTCAGATAATACAACAATTGTGTTTTCTTGGCATTGTTTTCTATTGATTTTCTTTTCTTATGTGAGTTGACATTTTCTTGGCTTATCAGATGTTGAGTAATTTTAGATTACATAATGGACATTTTGAATATTACTTCATGAGACTCTGGATCTTATTTAAATTCTATGGAGAATGTTGCTATTTCTGTTTTAGCAGACAATTAATCTAGTTAGATTTAGATCTCAGATTCCTATCTACCTTGTATGGTGACCTACGGTTTCAATGTCATTTCAGTTGTCAAAGCCATTATAATGTTCTTTGGATATGTCCTGGGTGTCTACGATCTAGGCAGAGGTCTATATGTAACTTCAGTTCTCAAGGGGTTTGGAAGGCTGATTAGGATCAGAATCACACATGTGCAGGTCAAGAGTGAGCCCAAGAGTTTAGAAACAACTAACTTCATGGGGTTACCTTCCCAAGCTTCTCTTTCTGCATGATTTCCTGAGTATTTATTGATTCTCTGGGCCACTCTTTTTGGTCCTCTGTCCAGAAACTTGGGGCTTTAGTGATCCCTCTCTGTGTACACTTCTCTGATTGGGCTCACATTCTAGCCCAATAAGAGGGAGAACAGAGAGGAAAAAAAAACAAAAGAGAAAGAAAAAGGCAGTATTTGTTTGTTTGTTTGTTTTTCTTACCTTCTTTCAACTACAGTTTCACTGAGCAGAGAAGGTTCCCCTTTCTCAAAGTTTCGGCTTTTACAGAGTCTCATAGTTGTCACTGTCAACATTGATATGGAATTGCCTGGGGGCTGGGCCTGGTAGAAAGGAGAAGTAGACTTCTTCCCACCATGAGCATTAAGAGCTTCTTTCCTAGTTCTCAGCCAGGCCTGTTGTGCTTCTCCTGGAGTTCAGTTTGTCTGTGCTATAAGGGCTTGCTTCTGTGTTTCAGGCTGCACTGAATTCTAGTCATGGGCTAAAGGAGGGGGGAAATGGTAAATTCACTACTGATTCCATGGTGCCTTGATGTGCCTGCTGTGATTTACTTTACATAGTCTTCTCATAGCTGCTATGCAGTCTTTCTGGGTTTTATAGTTGTATTAAGTGGGATAGAATGAGTGCAGTGTGCTTACTCCCTTTCATCTGGAACCAAACTATGTGGATTTCCCAAATTTATTAGACTCTATTATCTGGGTTCCCTGGGAGGGTAGAACATGCCTAGTATTAAATTATTAATCAAATGTTGCCAGGAGATCATGCAATTCTTTATAAAACAGACATGAAAGATCTGAAAACATAAAACAAATGTCATGATTTTCAGAATATCATGTTTATAACAAGGTATTAAAATCTCTTATTTTAAACTCAAGAACGTGTAAAAGTATATATGGAGAAAATAGGAAAATTTGAATTGTATATTTGCATTACAAGAGAATGATGTTCATCAAACAATTTGCCAATAAAGCAGTTATCTAAGGGACTAGATTTTGATGTAACTCTGAGCAGAAGAAATTATTAAACATTTTAATGGATGCCATTTCAATAGTTTTCTGGTTGTTTCATCTGTAGCACAAGTATGCAAATATAAAACTTAATAGGCAATGAGTTTTTATGTGCACTAATTCCGAACTTAGCTTTGTTTCAGGTAGAAACTTTTTACAAAGGGACTTGGTAGTAAAATGCAGGTACTGTCACACTTTTGACTCCTAAACCCCTATTTCCTCTATTTTTTTTTCTTAGCAAACTGCTGAGTAGAAAACATAATAGATGATGGAATTCATCTTCATTTTCAGGATGCCACTAAAATACTTTTTTTGATATAATGTTTGGAGCCTTGATATAATGTTATGTTGAAGGTTAAGACTGAAGGATAACTTACATGTAATGACTGCTATAACTTTTTAGTAGTTAAATCCTCTTAGGAATTAATGGTAAGTTCAATTATGCTGAATTCAAGGCTATAATTCCAGATACTATGAGAATATTTTTAGCCTGATACTTATGATTAGATGTTCACCTTTAAAAACAGATATTTGTTTTTTCTTAAGTAAATTAATATCAAATATGTATTCATTATTGGCAATTTGAAAACATCAATTTCTATTGTCAAATTTCAGCAAATCTAGGGGAAGTAGAAGTTATCTCTTGGATAGTTTTTATTGCTTTTATTTTGATATTGGAAACATGTCCTCATTTTCCTTTTCATTTGTTTTAAGTTTTGTACAAAGAGTTTAATACAAGCATATAAACTCAGACAAAAGTTAATATCTCGAGAAGTTTAGTTTCCCCATAACTCTACATTAGTCAAAATTTATTTTGTGGTTCTGTAGTTTGCCTTGACAATTACAGAAACCCAAGTAATGTGGTTTCCTTTGAATGGTTATTTAAGGCAAAGATGCTGCTGGACAGCACAAGTCACACTTAAAGAGTTTCTCTGGAAATCTTTGAAAAATTTCCAAACTTTGGAACTTTGGAAATCTGAAATCACCTCTAACTAAAATATGCCTGTCTACCAAGAGCAATATTCTTCTGTTCCAAAAGTGTTTATTGAGTGATTACTCTCTTCTAGACAATGGGGATATTGCAGTCAATAAAACTTGACAAAATTCCAGAGCTCACACTCTAGTTTTGCAGTTTACACATTTTGGCATTTGTGGTTGATTGTTGAACCTGATCAGACTGGGCACCAGAAGTACTAATGATCTGAGAAGAATTGCCACTCACCGTTGTATAGCACAATTTCTGGAGATTAAGCACAGGTTGCTTCTTAAAATTCTAAATTGTCTCAAGATGGATGTTCTATACATTTTTTGTTATATTTTTTGACATCTAATTTTTCAGAATGAACCAGTGTGATTCTTTCAGCATTGGTCTTAACTAAAGATCTTTCTGAGACCCCATAAAAACCCATTTATAACGTTATTTTGTGTAATATGATACATGAAATATGTATATAAACATATATATGCAAGATGAGAGAGGTCTTGCTACTCAGTATAAACTAACAAAATGGTCCTGAGAAGTGAGATCCAGAATGTCAGTACCATACTGTAGTATAGAGCATAGAAGGACTATGCCATAATCATTTTTGCCTTTATCCATCTAATGGTCATCGTCTATGTTATAAGCTCTTAGGACACTAACATTCCCTCAAAGTGTAAATGCAGTCTATTGCTCTGTGAGGATGTCTACGTTTTAAGGTCAGTGTATTTCTTTTTTTTTTTTTTTTTTTTTTTTTTTGTTTTTGTTGAGACAGAGTCTCGCTTTGTCGCCCAGACTGGAGTGCAGTGGCCGAATCTCAGCTCACTGCAAGCTCCGCCTCCCGGGTTCACGCCATTCTCCTGCCTCAGCCTCCCGAGTAGCTGGGACTACAGACGCCCGCCACCTCGCCCGGCTAGGTTTTTGTATTTTTAAGTAGAGACGGGGTTTCACCGTGTTAGCCAGGATGGTCTCGATCTCCTGACCTTGTGATCCGCCCGTCTCGGCCTCCCAAAGTGCTGGGATTACAGGCTTGAGCCACCGCGCCCGGCCCACGTCAGTGTATTTCTCTAGTACGAAAGTTGTGAATCATGTGAGGTTCCTGACATTTGCCTAATTCACAGAACTCCAGCCTGGATGGATAACCTGCTGTTGTTGATACAGAGTAGAGTCCTCAGAGACTAGAAAGTGAGAGTCTTTTTTACACCACGTGGGAGTGCTGCCCCTTTGATCTCAAGATGACAAGAAAGCTGTGCATCCCTCTTTTATAACTGGTACAGGCAGGGAAAAAAATGAGCAGGTGAATCCGAACTTTGGTGTCAGAGGGAAGTTCAAGTAGACAGAAAGTTCAGGTGGGGAAGCTTTGATGGCAGGTACCAGCAAGCTGGCTGTGTGTTTTTCAGGTCTAGAATAAAATGCACATTCCTGGAAAGGCTTTAGTGAGAGGAGGAAGGTAGGTTCCCAGTGCTGGATTTGCAGAGATACTGAACAACGCAAAGACCTACTACAGCAGGACAAGATAATAACCTCTCTTCTAGAAGTCCAGCTACTAGAAGAAAGATACGATATTCCCAAAACATATTTTTGAGTATCTGTCCTGTACCGGGCATGACTTTAGGCGCTGAACAAAGTAGGCAAAATGAGTCTCCTGTGAGGCTGACATTGTGGAGATGAGAGACAGAAAATAAACAAGATAAATAAGTGAAATGTTTGGCATTTTAAATGGCGATAAGTGCTACTGAGCTAAACAGAGAAGGAGAGTAAGTCCCATGTGGGGAGGTGTGTGTGCAACTATACATAGTGAGGCTAGGGGGGTCCTCACTGAGGAAGTGCTGAGGAAGATACAAGGTCAGAGAGTGATCAACCTTGAGTCAGATCAGGCTGAGCTTCTTTGGGGTTATTAAACAGTTACCTGACCATAGATAGCATTCGTCTCAGGGTCTGGCGTGGTGATAAATCTTGGGGTTCTTAAGTGGTCCAAGGTTTGGAGATCAGGATCTGTGGCTCATGGAGTTGAGGATTCCTATTTATATCTAGGTGACGACCATGAAGGAGTGAAATGACGTAGGAGTCCATTTGAGGCTCAGCACCTGGCCATGTTGGGAGCTGATAGACCTGGAGAAAGCAACACCAGGCAGATCAGCAAGGTTTAAGTCAGAGACTGAGATGCTGTGATAACTAAATCAGACAGGCTAAAGTCGAAGTGGGTATCAGGGCATCTGCAGGAATATTTGTCTGTGCTGGACTTTAGAAGCAACACCCAGGCTGATCTTTTGGTCCCAGGCCCTAGGCAGAACTTCTGGAATAGCAAACATACCCGTCAGTGTAAGGTGAACTTTGACACTCGTGTTTATGTGTCACCACATGCTCTAGTCTGACTTGAGTGGGGTTGCCAGATAAGCTACAGGATTCACAGATGAATTTGGATTTCAGAGAAACAGTAAATAATTTTTCAGTATAAATCTATCCCAAGTATTGCATGGAATATACTTATGCAAAAATTTTATGTCATTTTTCTGAACTTCAAATGTAACTGAACATTCTTTACTTTTACTTGCTAAATCTGGCAGCCCTAGATCTGAGGCTCATCTGCAGGCCCACATCATGGGTGGGCCAGTCTTTTAGGTGTGTGGTAGAGCCAAAGACCTCCTTCCTCTTCAGAAGCATTTTGGTTCTTAGGGATCCTAGTATCCTTCATGTCAGGGATCCTAAAATGAATACTTAGGGGCTTTTCAGAAAACTGTTATTCACAGTAGTGGTATAAGTAAATGGCTAAAGAATTTTAGGAGTACGTGACCAGCCTGGCCAAAATGGTGAAACCCTGTCTTTACTAAAAATGCAAAAATTAGTGAGGCATGGTGGCACGTGCCTATGTAGGCACATAGCCTATAGTCCCAGCTACTTGGGAGGCTGAGGCAGGGGAATTGCTTGAACCCGGGAGGCGGAGGTTGCAGTGAGCCGAGATCGCACCATTGCACTCCAGCCTGGGCGACAGAGCGAGACTCTGTCTCAAAAAAAAAAAAAAAAAAAAAGAAAGGAATTTTCTTTCCCCAGAGCAGGTGTTAAGCTTTTAACACCACAGAACAGATGTAGAAAACATAAAATCAGAGCAGTGCCAGGAGTCTTGAGCCATGCCTAATGGGTCTCCTCTGTTTTCTGTGATGCTTCCAAAAGCCTGTATGTGGAAATCTGGGGATCCTACATACCCAGTTGGAAAACCACTTCTTTAGAACAAAGAATTAGCTGAAAAGATCAGTAATGATTAAAAAACTCCCTGTGCTCTGTGTTTTTGAGCAAGCATTCAAAGTACTGGAGTTGGGAGGGGAGGACGTATGCAGTGCTGTGGTTTGAATGTTCCCTAGGTTCTGGGGGGAATGAAAATTCAATCTCCAATGTGATGGTATAAGGAGGTGGGGCCTAATCGGGACGTGTTTAGGTCTTGAGGGCTCTCCCCTCATGAGTAGATTCATGAGCACGTTATTAAAAGTGCTCATGGAAGTGGATTCGTTCTCTTGCCCTCTTGCCTTTCCACCTCCTGCCAGAAGGAATGCAGCAAGAAGGCACTCACCACACCTCATGCTGGTGCCTGGATCCTGGATCACCCGCCTCCAGCACTGGGAGCCAACACATTTCTGTTCATTTCAAATTACCCAGTCTCAGAGATTCTGTTCCTGGACTAGGATATGTAGATATATTTTTTTTTCCTAAAGAAAAGGAATTTGAATGGGATCTATTTCTAATGGTGAGACTGTTTGGGAAAAGTATATTTGCTTGGTACCATATCCCACATACTTTTTTTTCTTGCCATGATAACCCTCATCATAATGTCCAGGTTATTTTTCTCAAAGGGTATTAGTCTCCATTTTATTCCTAACACAAAAGATGTAACATGTCTTTTTATTTGCGTTTGATTCAATTCTTGCCAGGTTTCAAGATCTGCAGGTAATTACTCAGAGAGTCACAGGTCAGTTAAGAATACTGAAGAAATACATCCAGGCAATGCATATGGTATTTCAATTAATTGTTATCTCTATCAGTTCTTTTTTTGTGCGCTATTGTAGTTTTGAACAGTTTAACAACCCTAGGAGCATATCCAATTAGAGTTGGCATCAGAGTGGGTAAGGTCACATGGAAAATGCCATCTTAAGGAGTCAGATTTATAATGTGATTCTTAAATTCACTTCAAGACTCACTTGTTAAAATCAAGTGTACTCCCAAACGAGGGATACCATCTTTGTTTCTGAATGCTAGTAGACTTGAGCTGAAGTGTATCATCACAGAATAGGCCTTGACAGTTCTTACTCAGGTGAAACCCCATGCCGGAGTTTCTTCAGGCTTGGACCAAGGCTTTTCCCTGCAAACTCCCTAACCTTCATTTCTTCCATCTTATTCTCATTTGTTTCCATCCTGCCCTTTTCCTTTCTCACTTGCTCACTAAGTGATCTTGTACATTCCTGTAGGCTCCTTTTCTCTACCCAAGATAAATATTCCTGAAACTTGGTTTTATCTTTTCTATCAGCAGTTGGAATATGGGCAGATAGACTTAGCAAATAACATACTGGTACCTTGGTTTGAATTGGAGGTTGGTAAATCAAAGAAGCATGGAGCACAGAGAGTTCATCTGAGGGTAAATGAGCAGCATTCACATTCCAGGGGCAGTAGTGCCAGTGGCCATGGGCAGTGTCCAGGGCCAGCAGTGATGGCTGCCATGATCTCACCAGAGAATTCTGATGGTGTGATTTTTCAGTGTTCTCGGCCAACCAGCATTCTGTAGTTTCTGCTTCTTTTCTGAGTTTGTTTCTCCAAACATCTTGGAAATTCTGTGAGCTGTCCAAATTCCATTCAATAAATGTCTTTTCTGCTGAAGTTAGCCAGAGTTAGTTTTTATTGCTTGTTGATTGCCATGATGCTCGGATTCATAGCTTTAGCCCAGACCTCTTTTCTGCTTTTCTGAGCTTTAAATTTAAATGTTGGACTTTTTACCTGATGTCTCACACATCATCTCAAATTAATGTGTCAAAACCTGAACTTTATAGTCTTCTCCCAGGCTTGATATTTCCCCAGTCTTCCCCATTCTACATTATTGGCTACTTCGATCATCTGATATCATCTTGTATGGTTGATTATTGACTTCTATATGGCTGCACTAGGCCAGCAGACCAGCACACAGCCAGAACAGCCGAGTGGGAGAATAAAGACCTGCCGAGAAGGGCTGAAGGGTAACTTCTCAAAGGGCTGCTTTATTTGCGTCTGAGGGTATGTCTGTGGCCATTGGCATCACAATGTGGTACCCACACTCCTCCAGCCTGGCCTCGTGCCAACTCCTGTTCTGGCTGACTGTGCTGTAGACCCAATGGCCATCTTTTAGTTCCCAGAACATGCCAAGCTCTTTCTTTTCTTGGGCTCTTTGCACAGGCTGTTTACCGTGTTTGGAAACCACTTTCCTCCTCTTCACCTCTTGGATTCTCTCCCATCCTCTAGCTTCAGTAACATTTCTTTGCCTTCTCAGATCCCCCCAAATTAAATTATATGTCCCCAATATCATCTTCTATTTTTCCCAATTTGAAAGTTTATATTTATGTGGGTCTGTAATTATTTGTTTAACATTTGCCTTCTCCACTAGACTATATGCCTCCTGAAGGTAAGGACATTGTATGACTTATTTATTGTATCCCCAGCACCTGAATAGCATGAGGCACATGGTGGATATTCAATAAATATTTGTCGGATCAATGAATGGATGAAAGAAAATCCTACATTTGGTCAATGAAGGTGAGGAACAGAGGATAAATTACAAAGGAAGATCCATTGCTTTTCCCTTTAGTGAATTTGTCGAACTAAGTCTCCATCCTGTGAAAGGTTTTAGTTTTTGTTTTTTGACTGGGCAGCATTGACAGTTCAAGACAAATATTATCTGGGAGGTCTTTGTGTAGAGTAATCTAGGCTTCTTCCTATTTTTGCCTTGTTTGGCCTCACACATATGGGTGCAACCAAGGAGTGCCAGTCTCCCAAGCAGCTCCCTCTGCAAGCCTTGGGCAGCATTTGTGAACTCCATTATTTGCCCACTGTGGTACCAAGTTGCCCATCTTTCTCACCACCTCTGCTTCTCTTCTTGGGGGCTTCCCTGTCTAATGTTGAAGGCGGGCCCTAGATCAGCTGTGAGTTCCCTCTGTAGCCACCATCTGTCTACCACTTTAAACTCATACTTTCATAGGAAACCTTGCTTTTCAGGTTGCCCTAAGGTTCATTTTTAATGACAGTAAATGCTTTTACTGATGTGGATCTTTCCAGAGGTAGTAAGGACCCTTCCTATTTATTAGAAAGAAAAAAATGCCTATCCATGGTACATGTACACCTGGTGCCTGCCAGCTGTCTCCCATTCTCAGCTCCATAATGGATTTAGAAGACAAACCACCTGTGTCATGGTCATCCTATTTCCCACTTTGGGCTTTTACCTTGACCTATTAACTCAGCAGGAAACAGCTAAGAGGAGCCACCTGTCTGCAAAGAAGCACAGAGTATGGTGTCTGATAAAGTTGGATCTGTGTCCCTGCCCAGATCTCATGTTGAAATGTAATCCCCAATGTTGGAGGTGGGGCTTGGTGGGAGGTGATTTTGTCATGGGGATGAATCCCTCATGAATGGCTAAATGCTGTTCTCATGACAGTGAGTTCTCACACCTCCCGACGTCTCTCTTGCTCCTGCTCCTACCATGTGAGATGCCTGCTCCTCATTCACCTTTGCCATGAGTAAAAGCTTCCTGAGGCCTCCCCAGAAGCAGATGCCAGTGCTACGCTTCTTGTACCACCTGCAGAACCGTGAGCCAATTAAACCTCTTTTCTTTACAAATTCTCCAACCTTAGGTACTTCTTTATAGCAATGCAAGAACAGCCTAACACAGCGTCCCTTTGATTTCCTGGCTACCACGCCTTCTCTAAGGGGAAAGACATCCTCTCAAATCATCTTTGGGTGACTGTTCATCAGGAAACCATAGTATATACCTATTTTCCCTTTCGTCCTACAGCCTGACCATTCAGAAAGAGGGAAATCCTATTCTCTTCTGTCACCCTACCATGTGCTTGTATGTTGTCAGTCTCCCAGGCAAACGTGCGGGTCATCTGAGGTTGTTTGTACCATAACTTCCTTGATTCCAGAACTGCATTAGAGCAATGAGTTACCAGTATGGACAGAGTGTTTAATTTGTCAGTGTCTTGGAAGCATCAATCCTTTTACAACATAACCTAATAACACTTCTGTCGTTTTTTTTTTTAATGTGAGGAAATGGATTTTCTGACAAATAACTCGTTAGGAAGTTGCCTGAAACTTTCGGAAAGGGTTAGGCTGAAGAGACACGTTCTTCTGACTTAGTAAGTTTGTAAAGTGCTGGAGTGGAATTTTCCCTGATGATAACACAACTGTTGGAGTTATAATCATGCCTGCGTCTTAAACACCATAGTGCCATACTGTACCCTGCAATACTCAGGATGGTGATTTAAATAACTGCCTTGAACATAGAGCACTTCTGAAGCACACTTGATTACGAATTTCAAGGCTTGAAGCTCTTAGAACTCAAAATATAATCCTAACACATTTTATTCTAACTACTCTAATCAATATTTTTATGGATTATATTATTTTTCACTCATTTGGAAGTGTGGTGAAGTCCATAATACCAGCACTGATGGGGGTGGATAGTGATACGAACAACCCTAAATAATGAATTGTGTAAAAATCAATGGGAAGCTCTCTGTCTTGTCATGTAGCAGATCTAACCTATCTGTTCATGCTCTGCTTGGGCTAACATTAAAGTCAGTTTACAATCCTGGGACACATACTAATGAATGCTAAGGCAAATGGCATGCAGATGTTTTGTATTCCTCCTAACTCAGGATGGCTTCCTATTTTTTCCAAGTCTGGCACCCGACCATTTCTTCATTTTTCCTGAAATACCTGATTCATCAAGCATCATCTCATTACTCTTGCATCTTCAGAGTTCTACTCTCCATGGACTCTTTCTTCTAAACCTATAGACATATTGCAGTGTCCACAAATCTAAAAAGTAACAGACAGGCACAATAATTCTTCTTTTGAACTTGATTTCTCTCTAAGCTGTCTCAACACTCTTATTCCATTGCTGGCAACCCTCTTGAGATCATGATGTATA
Source organism: Macaca thibetana thibetana (assembly GCF_024542745.1). Taxonomy (NCBI): domain Eukaryota; kingdom Metazoa; phylum Chordata; class Mammalia; order Primates; family Cercopithecidae; genus Macaca; species Macaca thibetana. The sequence goes on along the minus strand of NC_065595.1, from coordinate 61,703,365 downwards.
CACTAAGTTTTCACTTAACTTCTTTGGTAGGTTCCTAGAAACTGCAACTTTAAGCAAAATAACATAAAACAGGTTCTCAAATAATTTTTTTTATTGTTTAATGTTGTTTTGTTGTAATGTTGAAGAGAAAAAGATGGCCTTGTTACATGTTGTTTCACTTAAAGCTGCAGTTTCCAAGAACCTGTCAACGAAGTGAGAAATTAATATTCTGCTTATTACCTTCACTTTTTCATATTTTACTCTCTTTTCATATATTTGAAATGTGTTTTCACCTTCCCTTCTGAATTAGTTTCCTAAGACCACTGTAACAAATCACCAAAATTGGTGAGATAATACAACGTAAATTTATTCTCTCACAGTTCTTGAGGCTGGCATTCCAAAATCACATTCACTGGACTGAAACCAGGGTGTCATCAGGACTGCATTCCCTCTGGGGCTTCTAGGGAAGAATCCATTTCCTTGCCTTTCCCAGCCTCTAGAACTGCATTCCTGGCCATTTTCAGCTCCTAATGACCATCTGTCTTCCTTGGCACTTGGCCTCTTCCTCTGTCTTCAAAGTCCACAGCATAGCATCTTCAAATCTCTCTCTCTGCTGAGGTCGTTGTCTTCCCTTCTCCCTTCTGTGTTAACTCTTTCTGCCTCTTTCCTATAAGACACCTGTGATTGCATTTAGGACCCACCCAAATCATCTAGGATGATCTTCTGATCTCAAGATCCTTAACTTAGTCAAACCTGAAATGTATAGGGGTCATTATTCAGCCTACCACACCTTCCAAGGAATCTGTTCATCAGAGTCCTAACCACAAACCTGATTTGTGCTGTTTCTCATCATTTTTCTGCCCAGCCTTTAGGTAGCATTGACCATGACCTTGCCTTCTTGAACATCTGTTCATGTCTGGCTTCTGTGTTATTACTCTCATTTCTCTCATGACCCTACTGTGTCTGTTTCTTACTCCTAAATGTACACTTTCTCTAACGTTCTCTTCTTCATTTTATTTTTCTTGCTTTCTGTGCTTTCTTGCTTGACAATCTCATCTGTATCCATGGCTTCTCGATCTTCATCTTTTTGTCAGATCCTCTTTAGAGATCCAGCTCTCTTTTCTAGCTGGTGCTGAATTTTCACACAGATGGTCCTGAGGTTTAGAAAGAAGACTGAATTCATTACCCAGCCTTCTAATCCTTTTCTTCCTCCTTAATCAGCATGGCAGTTAATGACTGCAGCATCCCGAGGATAATTAAACTTCTTTCTCTTTTTCTTTGTCTACACCACTACCTTATTTCAGGCCCCAGTTGCCTCTGGTATGAACTGGATCATTCATTTCCTAACAGATTTCATCCCTGTTGTGCTTAGCCATTCTTTGCCTCCAGAATCAGCTTTCTAAAGGCTAGCTATGATTTGTGTAAGGTTTGTATTAAAAATCCTTAGTCTTGGCCCGGCACGGTGGCTCATGACTGTAATCCCAGCACTTTGGGAGGCCGAGGCGGCTGGATCATGAGGTCAGGAAATGGAGACCATCCTGGCCAACATGGTGAACCCCATCTCTACTAAAAATACAAAAATTAGCTGGGCATGGTGGCATGTGCCTGTAATCCCAGCTACTCTGGAGGCTGAGACTTTGTCTCAAAAAAAAAAAAAAAAAAAAAATCTTTAGTCTCCCCTCCCACCTCTTCCCACCAGCATGTTCTGATTAAAAGCCAGACCTGTGGCCTTCATGGTTCTCTCCAAGTTGATTTCAAGTGCAACTTACAGATTCATCCTTACCCTCTGTACTCACCTTGGGCGCCTGCTACCACTTGCCAAATATGTGAACTTCGTGTCTCTGCACCATTGCTTATTCTATTATATCTGATTCTTCTGTCATCTTTATGAAAATCTCTCAGTGCAGACCTCCAGGCAAAACATAATATGCAATAGCGTGACAGTTAAATGCATTTTAAATTTAAATAATTTTAAATTTTTTCCTTGAGTTGTCGTTGCAGAGAACTAGTATTCTCTGATAGGCCTCAGAAAGTAATGCTCCTATCAGAACTAGAGGTCGTGACTTAATTTTTGTTAGTGAAAGAAAAGTGTTACTTAGCCAAAGTCCTAGTCTAAATAGTTCATTTCACTCATTCATTCTGTCTTTATCTTCTATGTGCCCTTCACAGCTCTTATTGAATATCTGCCATGTGCTGGATGCTGTTCTGGGAACTGGAGGGTAAAATAATAAGCAACGCGAACATGGTTCCTTCCCTTCTGGAGCTTGTAGATTCGTGGGGAAACAGTATTAATCAAATACAGTCAGGAGTCACTTAATGTTGGAGATATGGTCTGAGAAATGCATCGTCAAGTGGTTTTTTCATTGTGTGAACATCACAGAGTGTACGTACATAAACCTAGGTGGTATAGCCTGCTACATACCTAGGCTGTATGGTATGGCCAGTTGCTCCTAGGCTACAAACCTGCACAAGTTATGTATTGAACACTGGAGGCAACTGGAACACAATGATATTTGTGTATCTGAACATAGAGCAGGTACATTAAAAATACGATATTATAATCTTATGGGACCACTGCCCTGTGAGTGGTTCATCATTGATGGAAGCACTGTTAGGTGGTGCATGACTGTGCAGTAAAAGTCGATGATATCTGTTTCAAGTGCAAGAAAAAGAGGTGCTCAACTTCACTGGAGTGTATCAGGAGGTGCTGACAGAGTGTAGGGGTTCAAAAAAGCCTTCTTTAAGGAAATAATGAATGAAAAGCAAATGGAAGTGGGACATTCTCCAAAGACCTGATCCACATATTATACAGAGATTAATTTGGGAGAAAAAAACTCATCTCTGATATACATTTAGCTCCAAGTTGGGAATGTGCAGGTTGTTAAATATAGAAATTATATCCTTTAACTGTATATCTGAGGATACAAAACTATATTAGGGCCAAAAGTAGAAGAGGAATCATAGTAATTTTACTGAATATATGGGGGTGTAAATGTCTCTATAAAGATAACTGGAATCCCAAAAATAGCCTTGTGAGAAAGGTTGGTATGTTTTGCTTCTCCAAAGTGTGTTTCTAAATCATTCCATAGGAGCAATTCTTACTTCCTCTGGAGCACTTGGCTTCCTCGTTGTTTACTCAACACCTGCAAAACAGCTTGTTCCCTTTTTATTTTAGCCCCAGAATTTGGAGACTTAAGTGTTAATCATGCCCCTCATTTACCATCGCTGTCATCATCAGTCTGCACACATCTCCTTTCACTTTTTTGTATATTTTCCTCTTTCTTCCTTGATTCTCCTGCCCACCCCACCTATCTCTTTGTATATAGATATATTCTATTCAATACATCTAAATGTGAGTTTGCTCTCCCACACAACCTGCTCTCTTTCCTTATTTCTAGCCTCATGGATCAGAACTCTCCTATTGGAGAGTGATTCCACTCTGAGATATCTCTGGACTCCACCCTTCTCGCCAGCCATCCTGCTACTCCCTGATTCAGACATTTCCTGTCCATTTCCTGGTCTATTGTAAATGGTCTCTCTCAGTGGTCTCCCTAACCTCAGTCTTTTTTATTTGCCAAATGTGGCCAAGATGACCTTCCTAAAATACACATTTTTAAAACTTTCGATGGCTCTTTGTTTTTAATGAAAGTTCTTAAAATGGTGTCACAGCTCTTTCAATTCTGACTCTGCCTGCAATCCTGGCATTGCTGTGCCCTCTTCATGAGCATGCACTTTCACTGCCTATTGAGCTACTTCCAGTCTTCCAAATGTCCCTCTTGCTTCTTGCCTTCATGCCTTAGCACATGGTGTTCAAAAGACAAAGATGGCCAGAAAAAGATACTTCAACTACAGAATCTGGCAAGAGCAAAGGCACAGAGGACAGTCAGGTAAAGAAGGTTTAGGAGAGTGTTTCTAAAGAGTAACCAAGAATAAAAGATTGTGCATTTTAAACTATTTCTATTGGAAAAAGCCAGTAGAACCATTAGGGTGGGACACAGTCTCTACATGAAAGGATTAGGGAATGGAGGAGCTTGGGAGAATAAAGGGGAAATCATTGAAGGTTTTTGAGAAGGGGAATGATATGAGTGTAACTGTTGGCTAGGTACGTCCTGTGAGTGGACTGCATGGAGAAGATATTGCCAGTGAAGTCAGTAGGTTATGAGCCTATTGGAACAGTTCATGGTATAACTTTTCTTTTCTTCTTCTTCTTCTTCTTTTTTTTTTTTTTTTTTTTGAGATGGAGTGTCACTATTGTCACCCAGGCTAGAGTGCAATGGTGCAAACTTCACTCACTGAAACCTCTACCTCCTGGGTTCAAGCGATTCTCCTGCCTCAGCCTTCTGAGTAGCTGGGATTACAGGCACCTGCCACAATGCCCGGCTAATTTTTTTTGTATTTTTAGTGGAGACGGGGTTTCACCATGTTGGCCAGGTTGGTCTCGAACTCTTGACCTCAGGTCACCCGCCTGCCTCAGCCTTCCAAAGTGCTGGGATTACAGGCATGAGTCACCACGCCCAGTGATGGTATAACTTTTCAAGTGATAATATTTAATCTAAGAGACTAAAAATTTCAGTTGGGATGACCTCGGAGTTTACTACCACTGATTAGAGAACAACCGGGAGCTCATCCTGAAGACAGCCATGGAATGTGTTTTCATATCCCAGTGAATAAACTATTTGACTTTTTCCCTTTTAAAATGCCTCAGTTTGAAGGCCTCCTAGAGTTTCTCTAGCACCTATGTGTAAAAATTATAGATTGGGTAGGAATTTATCACTTAGTTTTAAGTTGGTTTATATCTAATCATATGTTGTTTAATTAACACACTTCATGCTACACTTAATGCTTTGTATAGTCACAAAACATTAAGAATGTTGATGTCAATATTTAAGAATATGATGAAGAGCATGAAGTTTTAATAAGCCTTCAAATTTATTTCAAAAAACTTTGTGATGAATCTGTATTTTGGCAAGCATCTAATAAAAATTCTTATGTAATGCAGCAAGATCTTACCAACACTTCAGAAATCAATGATAAGAAGAAAAACAAAGATAGCAATGATCATATTCCTTTTATGATTTCATTAATTGGGATGAAGCCTATTTTCAGCCCCAAAGTGTCACTTGTCCACTTTATCCCATGGCTCTTTCACTTTATTTACAATCAAAGCTCAAACATTGTAAAAATAATGTAGCTGAATTTTATAAAGGCAAACATTTTAAATAATGAAAACATTTTAAAACCCATTTTCAATATTGAAACACATGTGGTATGAAGATAACCCTGAGAGAGATGGAGCAACTGTGGATCCAGGTGAGCTGGACCTGGGGCCATCAGATTAGCTAATCTATGGCAGTGCTATGCCTCCAGTCTTCTTCTTCCTGGAAAGTGACCTTCCAGAAGGGGTAATGGCTCTCAATTAACATTACCGACAACCCTGGGCTCCCAACTGGGACTTCCACTCTTGAAGATATTAGTGATTACTCAACTGGTATCTTGACTATTCTGCTTCTGTCAATATCCTTCTCTATAGAAAGCCTGTTTAACTCATTCAAGTTGTAGCTGGGTCTAATTTTTCTGTCAGTCTTAGTCTACTGTTGACATGGCCAATTCAGGGACAGAGCATTATAATGTCAGTTAAAAACGTGTGGATTGAATCATGCTTTCTCTCAAATAATTAACTTAAAAAATTTAGTAGTATGTGTTATTTATTAAATAGTAAGAAGTCAAGATTTGTCTTCATATCTTGAAATAGGATTAAGTGCATCAAAATTCATAACACATTCATTTAAAATGAAAACGTGCATTTTTACTTAAAATCACTTATCTGTCAAACAGAAATGATTAAAGTTCCCATGAACGTGGACAAAAACTATTTATACACACAAAAGTTGGGTCATACTGGCTCCGGGGAAAGACTTTTGGGAAATGAAAGGTGTGCCTGGAAGTGAGAGACCTTTTCAACAGTATTACGTTTCAGAAATGTCTAACAAAGCATCTAAGGGACGATCTCCTACAGGTAATTAGTAAGATTAGGCTCCAAAATTCACCTACACATTTTTTTTTTTTTTGTACAGGAGCAATGCTGATTGCAAAATCATCACAACATACTCAGCCCAATGCAAACACAGTGAAATGCTAGTTCCTATAATTTCAATGTGCCTGTTGTCCTAAATGTGATTTCAATTTTAGGCAATTTGACAGGAATAACTAGTATTGGTGTAATATTGTTGACGTCCATTATAATAAATGATTTGCACTGATGCCAAATGTATCTCCAACCTTCATGTTTTTATTCACTTTCAAAGAGCTTATGAAAAATTGGAAATTATCACTCTAAAATATGAATAAAGATACCCATTAACAAAAGAACATCTTGCAAAGTTAAACTTTGTTTTTTAGGGCCCCACAAATTGGCCAAGCCGGGTAGAAAGGTCAGAAAGAGGTAGCTGCACCTCTGTGAGGACTTCAGAGTCTAATCAATAAATGTAACATTTTTGCAGTTTTGCTTCACCTAGAACTAGAGATTATATTTCAAATGCTTTTAGAAAAATTCTACTTTTCTTTTAGGAAATAAGACCTAGCTTATGGAAAACACTGCAGCTGATGTTCAGTTTTTGAAAGCCAAAACCTTTCACTGAGGACAATGATATGAGATATATTATAGTTCTTGATAAGCACAAAGCAGATTTTTGAATTTAAGGCTGGGGAATGGGCAGTGAGTACTGGAAAGAGTGGAAAGAGGACATCAGCTCATTACTAAGTGTTTTAATCATGAAATGTACCTGTCAAAGCTGGGCTGAGAAGTGACAAATCATATAAAATATATTAGTCGCTCAAAATTAATATCCCCACTCATCTGTAAAAGGAGATAGAAAAGTAAAAAGGCCTGATTTCATCTTTCCAAATAAGGTAGCACCTCTAGTAGGGGATTGCAAAGTCCAGAATTAATTTGGGAATCAACCATGGTTTGTAGTTTCAGGAAAAATAAATAAAGAAGGTGGAATGTCTGCAGTCCCTCCTGAAATTTAGTGAATGAAATCCATCTTCACTGGAAGAATATTACATTGCTTCAATTACTTTTCATGCTTCCTATGTCTGTCTCTTCCACTGCAAAAGGCCGTCTGACCCCTTGGTAATGTTCTTATCTGATCTGACAATCCTTTACCACTTTAGAGTCATTTAGAACATTTTGAACATCAGATTGCTATAGCACTAAGTGGACTTTTGATCAGTGTTGCTGATTGATCTCATTTGATTCTGATTGCCCATGCTAAACACATCAAAATACTGGGTAAAATATTTTAAAATAGGCATTAAGTTATAAAAATGTGTTTAAAACACATAGTGAAGTTTAAAACAAGATAAATGAGATTTCCCTGTGCCTGAGATGAAGCAGGAATCTCCAGGGGTGAAAGGAGTTGCATCTGCCTGATACACATCTCAGATGTTAGGGTAGACTTTTTAAAGGGAACTGGAAATATTTGCTCACTAACTTAGCATTATGACTAAAAGGGTGCTGTCCACTCCAGGCCAGTAGTGTGAAAAAAGACATAAAAACACCTGGATTTTCGTACGTGGATGCGAGGGCCACATTTGCGAATGTTTTGTCATGGCCCTATTTTGGTGACTCCAAGTAGATTTGATCTTGCAATATCAGGATCAGCTTCATGAAAGCTTCCAGAAAATTTCATGTGCCCTTAATTCCATGAGATGTGTCATTTAACATGTACCCTTTTGACCAGATTAAATTTCTTTTGAAATCATGCATCCTTAATCCTATAAAAACCTTTTCTTGGACAATCTGTGATCTTTATCACTTCAGTATTGTTTCTGTCCTGTTTTCTTACCCTTCTGGGCCTCCAGTGATATGTATGTTGGATCTTTGTGTCACGCCCTATATATCATTTATATGCTTTTTCTGTATTTTCCATTGCTTTTGCTCTCTTTGTTTCTGCTTATTTTTGACCAACCTGTCTTTGAGTATTAATAATTCTTTTTCATGTCTGATCTTCTTGTAATCATATGAATTTAACTCTTAAGTGTAGTTGTTAATTTTTTTCAAGTCCAGCACTCTTGGTTAATTCTTTTCCCAGTTATCTGGAAAAATTCTTCATCTCTCATTTGTTATCTGAAATTATTAATCATAAACTTATAAAATTTCAATATCTGATAATTCCAATAGATATTTTACCCATGACTCAGCTTTTATTTTTTATTTTTTTTCTTTGAATCCTATTTCTTGGTGTGCCTCGTTTTTATTGAATGTTGAGCATTGTGTATAATGCATTGTAGAGGCTGTAGGTGATGTTATCTTCCTCCAGTGAATACTCTCATCATCTAGTAGGCAGGAAAAATGGTGGCTGATCATCTTAATCCAATCAGAGACTAAGTTGACTGAGGACTGGTTTGGAGTTTTCTTGGTTTTGTTATTTTAAGGCTTTGTCTCAGTCTGATTTGTCCTCACTCCTAGGGTTTATTACATCAGATTCAAATCCTGGTGTATTTGTTAGAGGCCTTTTAAATTATATTGAATTCTACAAAAAGACCAAAGATCAAATAGTATCTATTTTATTGTAGAGATTTGCTTGTTAGAAGCCACTTCTCCCCTTTTCCTACACAATTCTCACCTTATTGAGGTGTTCCCAATGACCTGTTTTAAGCTTTGACTGTTCATTTGAATGAAATGGGCCACTTTAAAAATTACTCAGGCCCAAGTTATTCCCAAGACTAAGTAAGAATCTCTTGGGGTAGGACTCAAGCGTCAGTAATTTTTTAAAGTTCTCCAGCTAATCTGAAAGTGCAGCTGAGCTTGAATGCCACCGTACTGGTCTTCCAGAGTAATCACGGTAGGATTGGCTTCTGCGAGTCATGTGAGACACAGAAAGATAGTCACCTACCAAATCGTTTTCTTATGTGTGTGTAAAGCTCTTCTAGTTGCTTTATTCTATTCTTCAGGTCTTGCCAGTCTTTACTCAGCACAATTCATGCCAGTGCTAGGCTACAAAGAAATATATATTAAACAAGATCATTTTTCCTTCCTAGTGGGTGGAGATGGACTCATAAGTAGTAAATCCACAGTATGAGAAGTGCTGTGACAGAAATAAGCACAGGATGAGGCTCTTGATCTAGTCTTGGGAGATGATAGGCTTGCTGGAGGGGACCTGGTGAGGAAGATGGAGTAATTCAGGCAAAAAGCAAGGTGGGGCCGGGCACAGTGGCTCACACCTATAATTCTAGCACTTTGGGAGACCGAGGTGGGCAGATTGCCTAAGCTCAGGAGTTCGAGACCAGCCTGGGCAACACAGTGAAACCCCATCCCTACTAAAATACAAAAAATTAGCCAGCTGTGACAGCATGAACCTGTAATCCCAGGTACTCAGGAGGCTGAGACAGGAGAATCACTTGAACTTGGGAGGTGGAGGTTGCAGTGAGCCGAGATCATGTCACTGCACTCCTGCCTGGGCAACGGACCAAGACTCTGTCTAAAAAAAAAAGCAAGGTGGTAAGAGGGCCCAGTGGTAGAGATAAAAGAAACATATAGGCAAATCCTTTAGGCAAAATCTCTAAGGAATACTTAGGGAACTGCAAGATCCCATAATCACTATGTTTGCTTTTCCCTTTCAGTCATCTCCCATTTTAAGAATTGTATTTTCTGATTTCATTGGCTGTGTGTATCGCACGTGCTATATGCTACCTGTATTTCCTTTGATTTTTATCACCTATTTGGATTCTGAATGAGTCAGTTTGGGCTTTCGTTATTATTATTATTATTTTTGCATAGTCTGGTCTGATTTGTCATTCTGATACATGTTTTTATTTTAACCTATGGCACCATCTTATACCTTATATTATTCACATGCGACTGTTTGAAATTATTTCTAATTCATCTGTACAATGTAAATTGAACACCTACTATGCACTGGACATAACTCTAGGTACTCGTGATATAGCAGGGACACAGCAGTAAACCAAACAGGCAAGAATTTCCATTCTCACAAAACTTGTACTAACTGAAGAACAAGCTTGAGAACTTTTGATCACTGACTACAAGATGTATTTTGGAATCACTCCACTAGGTTATATGCCTACCTTGGTTCACCATCTCTCATCTTGGTTTTGCACTGTGTATGTAAGATCTACTGTTATTTGTGTTCCTGATGAGAAAATCTCTCATGTGTTCTAAGCCAGCAGTGGCAACACCCAGTGGCAACCCCTCACAGGTGTTAATAGATACAGCTCATGCAACCACCTTTTTATAAATAAAGTTTTGTTGGAACACAGTCATGCTCTTGTGTTTAGGCATTGTCTATGACTGTTTTCAGGCTATAGCAGCAGAGCTAACAACAGAAGCCATATGACACATAAACCAAAAGTACTATCTGCCCTTTTAGGAAAGTTTGTCAGCATCAATCTATTCTAGATTATTCACTGTTGGCTTTTAATTCCATTCTCATGAGCCCTCATTCTGTGGATGCCTTATCTTGCTGTTGGTTGTTCTGTGTGTTAGAGGGGAACATGTACTCCCTAATGTTTCATGAGCATGGAAGAATCCTAGAGTTCATATCCTTGACTCTTTGTCTCCTCTCTGCTCCTTCTCTAGGGAACGACTTACCCGACTGGAAGAAGGACCTAGACATGTGTGGCTTAGCTCCTTCTCTTTCCTTCTTTTGAATCTGCCTGCCAGTGGAGAGGTGCATTCTTGACTGTTCTTTCTACCCAAGAGAAGCTTAACAGAGAAGATCCTCCTCTGTTGCGTAAGTCTGAAGTTTGAGAAGCAAGTTTAATCAAATTTGCACACATGTGTTCACCAAAAAGCATTAGGACTATAAAAGAGACATTTGAATCTTATCTGCCTGATCCCTTCATATATCTTTCCATTGGTTCTAAACTGTTGGGAAAAAATAAAATGTCATTTATTGAACCCTCCTTAAAAGTTCACATTCTGATGTATCAGCTAGTGGCCTTGATAAATAGATAAGGACTAGAATTTGAAGAGCAAAATACACACTGATGAGTTCTGAGAGTGATTTAGGAAGGCAGGACATGTAGGATTCTAGCCTTGGTGGGACCCAGCCACTTATGGAGGCTTTGTCTGCAAGGTGGCTGTTTCTAAATGGTGTGAATTTTAGCAAACTCTTGTTACAGACTGCCTCCATCCCAGCAAATACTGGCCACTGGACATTTCAGTAAGCATGCAAAGCTGAAGTGAAGTTTCAGCTAAATGGCAAAAGAGTCCTTCTGTGAGCAGGTTTCAGTATCAGGATGCTAAAAAAATTTGCTGCTTTTATTCAGTTTTTCAGCAAGGTCTGCAGGCCATGACATTAAATGCAGGTTATGCTACGTTAGCTTCCAAGCTTGCAGCTTGACTTTTCTTAGAGGACTTTGCTTGGGGTGTTTGGACCACCTTAACTAGAAAGAGACCTGACAGTAACTGGGAGTTACAGAAACCCAGCTGGCCAGTTCTCTTGCCTGGAGACCAGACAGACACCAGGTGCAATTTTTATTTCCAAACACCCTGAGGAACCAGGTAGAGGGTAGAACTTTATCTGAAATTATATCTTTTCTCGGCCTTTCCCCTATTCTGTTTTTCCTATCCTCTCTTCATGGATCACTTTATTCATAAATCACTTGCATTCAAATTATTTACTCAGGATTTTTTTTTTTTTTTTTTTCCTGGGAAAGCATAACCAAAGACAGCATGTTAGAAAAACAAGTGCGGCCGGGCGTGGTGGCTCACGCCTGTAATCCCAGCACTTAAGAGGACAATGTGGGTGGATCACGAGGTCAAGAGATTGAGACCATCCTGGCCAACACGGTGAAACCCCGTCTCTACTAAAAATATAAAAATTATCTGGGTGTGGTGGCGTGTACCTGTAATCCCAGCTACTCAGGAGGCTGAGGCAGGAGAATTGCTTGAACCCGGGAGGCGGAGGTTGCAGTGAGCCGAGATGGCGCCATTGAACTTCAGCTTGAGGACCCAGTGAAACTCCATGTCAAAACAACAACAACAAAAAGAATAGAAAACGCAGAAGAAAGAAGGCTATTGGATCAACCAACAATACTAGCCCTACACGTAGTAGAGATGAAAGGAAATTGTCTAAGTAGAAGGTAAAACTGATTCTACCCAAAAGAAGTCGAAGAAATAAAGAAGAAAACTCTGGTGATACATCCCATGATTGCAGAAAAAAGTATACTAAATAAGAAATGCTATTCATAGCTCAGAACATTCAAACCTGAAGAAGGGCATTGTCTTGAGGATCACATTGTAGTCATGGATTTTCACTAGGCTTCTAGAAGCTCTAGACTCAGTAACATCAATTGAAATTTCAGCTCAGGAATCTTCTGAATGTGATTCTCCACTTGAAGTGAATGTGGGAACAAAGGAAATTTCCTCAAATAGGCATGTTTTATAGTCCTAACATTTCCATAGTAAGAAGCCACGGAAGGAACCTGAGTGATGCAGAACTGAAAATATCTTTTCAAAAGAGACAGGAAAGCCTATGTCACTTGGCAGAGCCCATCCTAAATACAACATTTAGGTTCCAGAAACAACAGAATCCAAGGGGAACTGCATCGTAAGGGGTTTTTAAAATGGCAGATGGAAAGATATGCATCACAAATAGGATCTGTGAGTTGGCCTGCTAATATTGCTAACAGTTTGCCAAAAGGCAGTGGTATCTTAATACAGTGGCCTGAGAGAAAAGGTGACATGAACAGGTATGTGTTTTTCCCGCATAAAGCCCAGCACCATCATAACCTCCTGGTGGCACGTTTTCCTAAGTGCATTTGTTCTCATAGATTCCAAAAAAGCCTTGCCTCCTGGCCAGACTGAAGTGAGAAAGTCTGCCTTCCTGCCCTCAGGTCCCACAAGCGTCTGCCTTGGTTTTTGCAGCTTCAAAGGTTGGCTTCTGGGAACAGAATTCTGCCTTGGTTCATTTCACTAAGAAGTCAGAGATCACTTGCATTGTCAAAAATTGGGTGTAGAAGAAATACTCTTGTATGTCTACCAACTTTTTGGATTTTTAAAAAAAGAGAGGCATACGAGAAGCTAATTTTAATTCTGAGGTCCTGAAGAAACTACACACATTTGCAGGAAAGAAAACAAGGCAAACACCAGCTGCTGAAGAAACCCAAGTATGCCCAGGTTCAGAATAAGACACCTCTATCCAAGACTGAGAAGAATAAAAACTTTGGAAATACTGATTTTAAGACTATAACTGGAGACCTTTGGTGTTTTGTTCTTTGAGCTTTTGCTTATAAGAACTGAAACAGTTTATTTTGTACTATAATGACTTTGGACATTTAACTTGCAGAAGCAAGAGAATTTGACTTTGGATGGAATTATGCTGGACTTTAAATCCTGTTGGCTTGTAAGGGAATTTAATTTTGAGACATTAATGTCTCTCTGGAAAATTTACACTGGAAGGTGATTGTATTCAAATTTATGACTTATATGTGTTGGCATTTGAAAAAATGGTATATCTTGGTGGTGTTATTCAATCTCTTTGCAGAAGCTCTCAGGGGTTTAGTTAGATGTGGTGAGACATTTTGAATGAGACAAAATATGACCTTAGAGTTAATTTAATTGCTGACTCTTCTGATCCATAGTTAGATTCTTCAAGGAGCAAAATTCTATCATATTTACCAGTCGTTATCAGAAAGATCCACAAAACAACCATAGTTAGTACTGGGGAGAGGACTCATGAAGACAGTACTCTAATAGATTTCTGATCTATCAGAAAGGTGTCACTATCCTCCTGGGTGACTCTTGGCTTGACTGTTAAATGTGATGGGCTAACAGAACAAACAGGGAAGACTAGGAGGAAATACTACTCCTTGACTTTTCAGGTTTCCATTTGGAGGTACTTCTCTGGAGCAACTCTCCTGACTTTTTGTTCCATTGGAAAGGAGGGAGGTTTCTGGTGAGTGATCAATAATCATCGATCCACATTTCTTGGTTGGGCAGAGCTAATCTGTCTGGGGATTCTCTTCTTTCTTTTTCTTTTTTCACCCCCAAACTAGTGAAAGTCGGTCTCCATGGTCTGCACACCCAAACGTTTTATCCAGTAGTGTTCTCAAGTTCTAGATTCGGGGCAGAGAGTATTGGAAAGACCTTTTTGTTCTCAGACCCAAGACACACTTTGCAAATATTTTTGTCAGTAATAAAAGTGATATTTTGATTTGTAGTCTGTTCATGTCTCAATGGGTTCAGAACTTGTGCAGGAAAAAGAAGGGTGTTATATATTTGACACGCTGAGACTCCCAAGCCTAGATTTTGATTTGCTGAGCCCTGGCTTGATTTCCTGACTTGATCTACTGCCTATGGCTTGATTATTTTTCTGTGGTATGTCACAGAATCATATCCTCTGCCAATTGCCCTTATTACTCTCCTAGTGTCAACAATGTAGACATGACTATACTCTTTTTATTTGAAATAAAATATTTAAAGTGACTTACGAAACCTTAATGGTAAAGTGGAACAACATGTTTGGCACAAGTAAAATGGATAAAATAATTTTTATAGGATGGATTTAGAACCATTCAGGTATTAGACATAGTACAGAGGAAACATTCACCTGTTTGGTTGAATTTTTCACCTTTCATCCAAAGTTTGATATCTGTAGATGCAGTAAAAGAACATTGGATTAAATTCCAACAACTGTGTGGTAGTAAATTCTCATATCATCTCTGATCCGAGCCAGTCCCAGAAATCTGCCCACATGCTGAGGCCGTTGCTTTTCAGTTTGTTCTTGGTCAATTTGTAATACTTTAAAAAATGTCTACATCCAAACTTTATGGAGAGTAAACTTCACATAAAATATATATATAGTTCTTAGTGCTTTTTTGTGACTTCTTGTTTCCTTTCAACCTAGAAAGTAATTCTTCTTTTTTTCATTTTGAAGAAAAATCACACCATTAGGTTTTCAGATTCAAGAGATTTTTTTAAAGTTGCTAAAAGGCACTTATTCTCTCCTATTCACTACATACTGGTTGGGTGATACTGCAGCCCAAGATTTTACCTTTCGTTGAGCAAATGTTTTAGGCATCACAATTCAATATGTTTTTACAGTTCTGTGTTTTCATGACTCCTTATTTGTAATCTGTTGCAATTGAATAAAGGTGCAGGAATGATCTTGCATTAATAAATAAACAAAAAAGATGGATTTATTCAATCCAGGTGACAATAATCAGAAAAAAATTGTATGTAAAAACTGGTGACCAAATTATAAGTGGATTTTTTTTGGGTCATTTTTCTATTACTGTTATGGAAGCCAGGTATCACAGTGCAGAAATATTTAATTTCTGAGTTTTCTTCTTTACCTTTTCAGCAGGATTTTAAAAGACAGAATGTAAGTAGTTTTTAAAAGAATGATGCTTTATCAGTCAACTAACAACAGGTCTTCTTTGTACTTGAAAGAGCGGAAAATTGACTTCACATCTTTTGAGGTATCTATGTAGGATTTACCTATAAAGAAGGAAAAAATGTTTCAAAGGCAAATACAACACAAGAATTGATAAATCTGATTTCCTACCCAAGGGAAACTAAAAGCTTGACAAATCCTTTGTCAGCTACGAGTTATATTATCAACTGAAAATAAGAAAATACAGATGAAAGCACTATGATTTCATGCAAGTCATGACCAAAGTAACTGTTTATTTGTGAAACATACTGTCTTTTGTTCAGGGCATGAGCTGTAGTATTGTGTGTTTGCCTTTGTAAACAGAGTGTCAGTATATCTAAGAGCAAGACGTTTTATATCCATGGTCTCAGATGAACATCCCTCTCTTGATTTTCTTCATTCTAATGGGTTTTGAAATAATCATTGAAAAGTGGATAACAGCCGTAACTGCCAACATGCAATTTGGTCAAAGAAGCTGTTTAGCTTTCATCCTGTAATCAGAGCTGACAATCTAAGAAGCATAACGGTCTCATGTTTGCTAGATGAGGACTAATAAAAACCCCCAACAGAGTTCAAACAGACACTTAATGCCAAGTCCATCTGGAGAGCTTTTCAAGACCAACTTCTCAGGTGGTGGGTTAACGTGGAACATTATGTGTACACCCCATCCCCACTCGCACACCCATCACACGTTGGAGTGTCTTTCTGATATTTTCCCCCTGACACAATATGGACAACATTGCATCATTATTGGATTGTTTTTGAAAATATTTGAAAACTGAGATAGATTAGAGTGACTACTGAACTCTCAATTTACACAAATCAGTATAAACATGCCCATTTTCAGCCCTGTATCAGTACTGAGAAAGATGAGTACTTTTGTTTCTGGTAAGTTTTTCTATTTAAATATAGCACAGAAAAAGAAATGGGTGGAAATAATAGATGACATTTTGTTAAAGTGCTGTTGAGACATATCGTGAAATCTAGTAATCATTTAAAAATACATATCTCTATATATATTTCAATAAATGCTTTAATAAATTTAATTGGGTATTGGGGTAAGTAATGATGGCAAGTACAACATAGAGGTGGCAAGGTGAACCTCCGGGGTCAAACAGAGCTGAGTTCAAATCCAGGCTCAACTGACCACTAGCTGTCTTGTGTGATCCTT
Source organism: Macaca thibetana thibetana (assembly GCF_024542745.1). Taxonomy (NCBI): domain Eukaryota; kingdom Metazoa; phylum Chordata; class Mammalia; order Primates; family Cercopithecidae; genus Macaca; species Macaca thibetana. The sequence goes on along the minus strand of NC_065595.1, from coordinate 61,686,814 downwards.
GAGTCGGATACTTAACTTTCTTAACCTTTCTTTCTTCATTTATAAAACAGGAATAAATTACTGTTTTTTCTATTGTGAGGCAAGAATTAAGACACTGTATGTCAAGAATAGATTTAAATTTTAGACTATATATTTTAAGTGCTTTTTTTTTTTTTTCTTCTTCTTTTTTTCTGAGACGAGTCTGGCTCTGTTGCCCAGGCTGGAGTGCAGTGGCGCGATCTCAGCTCACTGCAAGCTCCGCCTCCCAGGTTCACGCCATTCTCCTGCCTCAGCCTCCCGAGTAGCTGGGACTATAGGTGCCTGCCACCACGCCCGGCTAATTTTTTGTATTTTTAGTAGAGACAGGGTTTCATCGTGTTGGCCGGGATGGTCTTGATCTCCTGACCTCGTGATCCGCCCACTTCGGCCTCCCAAAGTGCTAGGATTACAGGCATGAGCCACCCGGCCTTTAAGTGCTTTTAATGTAAAACATGAGACTTTAAAATATTACACATGATATTTTAAAAAATTGGAATATAGCCATTAATTGCCTCAGAATTTCTACGGGCTCTGGTAGATATGCATTTTTAACAGGCACCACAGTAGTTCTCACTTGGGTGTCTTTGGCCCTTCCTCTGAGAACTGCTGTCCTAACTTTGATACTCAATGTGTGGTCCGTGGACTGGCAGCCTTGGCCTCCCGAAGGAGCTTGTTAGATAGAAATGCAGAATTACAGCCCCATCTCAGACCTACTGAACCAGGATCTGCGCAATCTTAACAAGATCCCAGTACTTTATACACACAGTAAAGTTTGGGGAGCTCTGATCTAGATGCTTCCCAGTTCCTCTGGGACGGCCTGCTGACGGAGGGGCCACAGTCACCCAGCGGCAGTGTCTGATGGCACCTGGCAGGGACACCGAGCAGTTCCTTCCTTTCCTTCCTGAAAAGTGATGGTTTTGATCAATGACTTGAGCCCTTTCAGCTCTGATATTATCAGACTTTTAGAATGGCTCTAACATCAATTTCACCTTTCTCTTTTTCCTTTTTATCCATTTTTCTAAGCCCATTTCACTTCTCTGGTCTAATTTCAGCTTATACTTAGCTACTCATCAGAACATAGCTGTTAGTAACTTACGCGATCCCTTTCTCTGACACTGAGAACAAATTCCTTCACATTTACTCCACCCCTTCTGCAGCTGAAAACTCATTTCTCCTTCGTTTTACTCACCTTTTTTAAAATGTTCTCGGTCTGGTTTCCGATTTTATTACTGTTTCCCAAAACAAAAATGTTCATAAATATTTGAAAAGCAAACAACTCCCAATCGTGACTCAACAAATAAAATAAATAAGATATAAAAGGAAGGCTAACAGAAACCGATGCAGTTATTGATTTAATCACCACTAATGAACTCAGACATCCCTATGTGCATGGTGCAGGGGCTGAGGATACACAGGTCAGCGGACAGCTCTGCTGACAACTGACTGGGTATTTCAGATCTATAAACTGTAAGGTTCTTGTTTTGTATAAACTAAGCAGAAATGCAAACCCGGAAATTTGAAGTTCTAAGAAAATCCATCAAACTATTCTGCCAAAAGTATCTTCTTTCATTTTCTTTTTTCTATTCTTTTCCCTCTCTTCTCCTCTCCTTTCCTTTCCTTTTTTTTCCCTTTCTTTTCCTTTTCCTTTTCCTTTTTTCTTCTCCTCCTTTCTTTCTCTGCCTCTTTTTCCTTCTTTGTTTTTTATCTTATCATACTCACTTTTTTTCCTTACCAAGTAACAGCAACAGAAGGCATTAACCTAGATACAATATAAAACAAGTTAGGAATACTCTTTTATTTATTTATTTATTTATTTTTAGGTATTTAATAGTGTTGCTTTTGTCATTCAACATGCATAAAATCTGAATTGGGCGAAATAAATCCTCTGGACATTCTCAATCAAATGAATCTTGCATTTTCTTCTTTTAAGTTCTGTGTATGATACTTCTGTGAATTAACAGAAGGCTCTAAGGAACAAACTGTTTTTCTGAATTGTAGCTGGTTTATCACACTCGTGATTAACATCGTATCTACATGCTTACATTTTGGCAGCCATTTAAGAAACTTTTCTCCACAGTATTTTCAGAAATCACATATTTATCACACATGCATATTTACTTTATTGTTTTCAAGAACATCCTTTTTGTCCAAAGAACACAATCTGATGCTTGTGAAGGAGCTGAGAATAATTGAGAACATGGAGAACAAAGAAAAAAAGAGGATACATTTCTTCAGGGAAAAAAGTAATGCAGAAAATAAGCACTAGTGGTTTCACAGAAACAGATGTAGCTAAATAATTGTTTTACAGCCTCTAGAAAGACAAATAGAATTCCCAGCTCTTACAACGGGAGGTAGGGAGCAGATTCCAATCTGGAATGTAGGAAAATTTATCATGTTTCATTTTATTCTAAGACACATATTTTTTCCTCCCACATTTTAATCATCTTTAAATTGAGATGCCTCTTATGATAAATGTTCTGGTATTGTTTAATAGGAAGCATTTCCCCTTTTCCTTTCCTAGTGGTGGATAAAGTAGTGATGTGGCTTACAAATAATGGTTACTGAGACTCAGTCGAATATAGGTGCAGGGGTGATTTCAGTGAGGCCGGGACCTGTTCTAGCTCCTGTCCAGAGTATTCTAGGGCTGCTCTTACTTAGGTTGCTGAGTCATAAAGATTCATGAACAGAACTTATTTACTCTGTAGCCTTTAACCAGGAGTGGGCACATACCGACTTGTATCATTCAGCGATTTCTTTGTTTAAAATGGGTTTAGTTGGAACTTCTGATGGATCCTGGTATTTGCAGTTCTGCTTGCTAGCTAGCACATCATAGTGCCTTGTATTCACCACTGTTTCTGCTCATTAACCCTTCATCTTTTGGGAACAGACGTGTGCTTAGCTTTAAGATGCAATACACATCTTCATTAAGAACAAAGCCATCTAGAGAATAGAACAGTGCCCTAGCCAACAAACCTTTGCACTTAACAGAACCAAACGCTTCTACACCTATTTCTTTGGCCGCAGATTTACAGTTTCTTCTGATCACAAGACTCTTGAGAAGTGCTTATCTCAGGTGAAGGCTGTACCTGAGTCACGACAGATACCACGCCAGTGACATTTGAGACTTCTGCTTGTCTGTACGTCTTAAAGAGCCGCGTTGAGTGTTGGTGGACCAAGCTGTTGTTTTTGTAGACACTCAATCTTTGTGTCCCCTACACTGCAAGCTTTATGTTGGAAGAACTCTCTTTTATATCTTTTCAAACAGCCAGAAACTTTGGTGCAGTTTAAACTGGAATGCAGAGGGTGTATACCTAGGAGAGAAACTGCTACCTCATGGGTTATATGTACATTCCACTTTAGTAGATGTTGCCAAGTCGTTTTCCACTGTGGGTTTACCAGCAATATATGAGAAATTCGTTTGCCCCATGTACCGCACCCCCATCCTTGGAATTGCCTGTGGTTTTCACTTTAGTAATTTTTGGATTTGTGGTGGCATCTCATTGTGGCCTCAATTTGCATTTGGCTGATGACTAATATACCCATTTATATTCATACTGGCCCATTTGGACACCTGTGTGTGCATGTATATATGATTTTTTTCTTCTGCCATTCAAGTCTTTAGCTTACTTTTCTACTTGGTTACTGTTCTTATTGATTTATGGATGCTATTTATAGAAGTCCTCTTTCTGTCTTATATGTTGTTGAACATTTTTTTCTCCCACCCTGTGGCTTGCACTTTTACTCTCTTAATGGAGCATTTTGACGTAGCCCAATCTGTCAGTTTCCCCGTTTATATTTAGTGTTTTTTTGGGTACTATTTAAAAAGTCATCCTCTACTTTGGAATCATGGAGATATTCTCTCACATTATTTTCCCTCTCTTTTTTTTTTTTTCTTTTTGATAGTCTTACTCTGTTGCCCAGGCTGGAGTACAGTGGCATGACCTTGGCTCAGTGCAACCTCCGCCTCCCAGGTTCAAGCGATTCTCCTGCCTCAGCCTCCCAATTAACTGGGATTACAGGCATGTACCACCATGCCCGGCTAGTTTTTGTATTTTTAGTAGAGGTGGGGTTTCACCATGTTGGCCAGGCTGGTTTTGAACTCCTTACCTCATGCGATCCACCTGCCTCGACCTTCCAAAGTGCTGGGATTACCCGGCCTCTCATGTTATTTCCTGGGAGCCTTATACATTTACATCTCACATTTAGTTCATCATTCCACCTCGTTGTGAAGGTGGAATCATTCCACCTCGTTGACCTATGCCTCCCATATCTCAGCCTCCTCCCTCTTAAGAGAGAAGCCTGCTTCTCCAAGCTGTTCAGGAGTACTGACGACTGCCAGCTCGCAGTTGGGCCCTCTCTGGGTTTTCCCCTCCTGTTGCCTCCAGAGAGAGTTGCTTTGTCCCAAGTTCTCCCACTTACCCAGGAGCAGCCTGCATCTGGTGATTGTTCAATGGATAGTGTAAAGGCTTGGCCCCATTACCTAAATTCTGGGCAGTTCTGCAGGTTCAACTCAGCTCCAGAGCAACTCATGTGGCCTCTGTTGCAACTGCATTGCGGTTCAATCCTCCCTTCGACTAATCATCTTGACTTCCTCATTTTTCACCTTCTTAATCATGTTGCAATGGATGAAACTTTCCAGGAGATAAACTTTCCTTTTTTAAAGATTGCTTTTCTTTTGAAAATTAATTAGAAAGTATGTATTTACATATAATGAATATGGTCATTATTAGAGCTATTAAAATGTTCAAAAACTTTTTAATCAGTGATTTTTAACATTTTACTTTTTTAAAAAATAAACTTTATTTTTTAGAACAGCTCTACGTTTACAGCAAAATCTAGCAGAAAATACCGAATGCTCCCATATACTCCCTTCTGACCACACATGCACATTTCCCACTACTGTTAACATCCCCAGACAGGGGGGCACATTTGTTAAAATCAATAAGCCTACGTTGACATGTGATTATCACCGAAAGCCCATAGTTTACATTAGGGTTCACTCTTGATGTTGTACATTCTGTTGGTTTTCACAAAGGTATAGTGATATCCATCTGTCATTATAGTGAAGCATGATATTTCCCTGATCCCTTTATGGGAGTCACAAAGACCCGCAGCTCTCAACTCCTTGCGGGAGGCAGCACGTGAGTGAATGAGGTGGGAACTGGAGTGCACAAGCACTGGAACGAGCTGGCTACTTCGGTGCTGGCAGGGGCAAGCTCCACTCATTCAGACCTGTTGTGTTCCACCTCTTGTGGAGGGAGCGCACAAGTGAGCAGGTGCAGGAGCTGGGGTGAGTGCTCTTAGGCGCCAGCAGGAACAAATTCTGTGTGTGCCCCATAGTAGTGTCTAGTGGGGGTGCCTGTGACCCCTATGTGTTCCTTTCACCATGGCCTTGGTAGCTCATGCCTGTAATCCTAGTACTTTGAGAGGCTGAGGTGAGTGGATCACCTGAGGTCAGGAGTTCAAGACCAGCCTGGCCAACATAGTGAAACCCCGTCTCTACTAAAAAAAAAAAAAATTAGCTAGGCGTGCTGACACATGCCTGTAGTCCCAGCTACTCGGGAAGCTGAGGCAGGAGAATCACTTGAATCCAGGAGGCAGAGGCTGCAGTGAGCGAAGATCGCACCACTGCACTCCAGCATAGGCAACAGAGAGCAAAGACACCATCTCAAAATAAAATAAAATAAAGCAAAAGTTTAAAAAAAATAAAAAAGAAAGTATTCCCTTTACATTCAGAGATAGTTGAAAGTAGTTATGTCTGAGGGCAAGGAGAGAGTGGTATAAGAGACAGTGTTATAAGCCTCTCTCTGTTACCTCATTTTTTTAACCCTTGTACACATATCATTTGAAAGAGAAGAAAAAGTCACGTCTTATTTAATCCTGCCCTGAGTTTAAATCCAGCGCAACCGGAGATATAAAATCTTGCATTTTTTGCAGTTGTGCCAGTGAGAAAGATTTGGTAAGTGGGCTCACTTGCATCTTTCTCTTTTTTTTTTTGAGATGGAGTCTCGCTCTGTGGCCCAGACTGGAGTGCAATGGTGTAATATCAGCTCACTGCAACCTCTGCCTCCTGGGTTCAAGTGATTCTCCTGCCTCAGCCTCTCGAGTAGCTGGGATTCCAGGTGGATGCCACCATGCCTGGATAATTTTTGTATTTTTTAGTAGAGATGGGGTTTCACCATGTTGGCTAGGCTGATCTCGAACTCCTGACCTCAAGTGATCTGCCTGCCTCAGCCTGCCAAAGTTCTGGGATTATAAGCATGAGCCACAGCGCCAGGCCAGGCTCACTCATATCTACATTATCTTTCAGTTATCCAAAGCCTAGATAATCCTTAGAAGTAAAATAATCTCAGTCCTTAAGGCTTGGCTTGCTGAACATAGTGATGAGTACATACTGAGGACACATTCTAGCCCCTTGATTGTTTCTCAAACAACCTTTATTGAGTGTACTTCTGATAGTCACTGGGAAGCTGAAATGACACGCACTTCAGTCATGATGGTGAATTTATGCCACATTTTTAGCTGGGGCCCCATTCTCTTAGACAGAGTCTCAAGTCTATCTCCAGAGTCTTTATTTTTTTCAGGTGGGGCTGTGTAGCTGGAAAAGACTCTAGACTTGACTGTCAGTCTGAGAGATGCGTGGTGTGGGAAGAAAGAGTATGTCTAAGAGGGACTGAGATCTTGATTGCCTTGGGAATGGCTAAATTAAAGGGTACTTAAGATAGTTTTCAAGGAGTAAGAATGATGACTTCATAGGGAGATACAATGTTTCTCTGTGGCCTGGTCATGGTCATGGCTGAGGAGTTGAAATATGTTAATCTTTTCTATTGATGATGACTCGCTAATTTTTATTGGAGAATTTCTGAGCCTTCCTAGAGTTATTTTTATTTCCATATTGACTATGGTTTTCTTACCTCTTTAACACGGTTCACATTTTTTATATTTTTCTGTTCTAGAGACCATGTATGGGTACCTAGTTTCATTCTTTTAGTAAGAAATGGCTTGGATAGTCAACTAGGCTGAAGCAGGCAAGGTGCCCACGGACCAAGTGTAGTGATACCAGCCAGTGGTGGAAGGGACACTGGCTCTGCGATGAGAGATGGCCACCGGGTGAATTCCTCTACTTCCCTGGGGCAATTCCTCTACTTCTCAGGCATCCATTTTTTAAATTTGAAAATGCAAATAATGCTACCTCCTTACCTCCCAATATTGTTGGGAACGTTAAATGAAATAGTGTCTAGTGGAATATTTGCTAAATTTCCAAGACTAAAGGAATGTTAGAAGTTATTATGAGGATGGGGAGAAATAAGAGAAAGCTTCGTCAATTAGTTGATTAGAAATGTAATTTTTGGAACTGTTTCCATTGCTTTAATCTTGTTTGATTTTTTACTATATTTCAAATAGCAAACAATTGAGAGGACCCTTTCCTGAGGGTGAAGAAGGCTACATTGGGCATCTATGAGCTATGATTCGATAGAGACCCTGGGAAATTATTTTTATCACAGGGGTTTGTTTTGATGGTACTTCTGAACCATTATTATCTGTGTTAGCTCTATCCGGGCACTTAGTACCACATGGATAGAGTATGATAAAAAATTGTGTTCCGGGAATTACTCTACACAGATGACCTTACGTGAAATTGACTCTAGTAAGCCACTTGAAGTCAGTAATAACAGAGGGGAGTTTGTGGCACTCCATTATTCTCAGAAAGCAGTTACAAGTGTCTGAAAAGAAATCTTGGCCACTTTCATAGTACTGCCTATTCCATAAGCTCTGTAGACTCAACTTGCAATTCTCTTTGATAGCGTGAGAATAAAATCAAAGGATTTATGAATGTCTGCCATGTGGGAGCTATTTTTAAAATTTAGAAGATACTAATTGACCATATATCATGTGCCAGGAGCATTGCTTAGCACTGGGGAGAGATGTCTAAGATGCAATCTCTTCACTCAAAGAGTTCATAGTCTAGTTTTACCCTTAGGTAGCTATAATAAAAAAAATAAGAGACTGGAGCATTCAAGGAGCACTCAGTGAAGTGGGGGTATACTGACAAGCAAAGGACCGTTAAGAAAAACCTTTGTAAGATGTGCATCACTTGAAGAGACCCTACAAAGTGTCTCTTACTCATAACGGCATCTTCACTACATGCTGCTAAGTCTTCTTATAATGTTAGAAATCACTTTGTTAGATCTTCCATGTATCCCTAAGTAGAAACTGCTAATTTTCTGCATCCCCAGATCATGCGTTAGAGCTTTAAATGTCTGTCAAATCATGGGCTAACGTTCCTTCAGTTTTTGTATTCTGAGCTATCGATTTCCAATTTAGAACCTGTAAATGCTTTCTCTTCATTTTCAGAGCCCTTTTTATGACCAGTGAGGATCTGCCTTTAAGCATCAAGCACCTCTTTCCAAATACCCACAGTTACAATGTATAACATGTCTTTGACATTGCTTAGAAGGGGTTATTGGGGCCATCTACGTATATTTCAGGGCTTGTAGTCTATCAGTGGACTATGCCCTTCGTTCTTTCCTTTACATATTTGCTTCTCAGTACAATTCATTCAGAGGCACTTCTGTGACAGCTCTATCAGCCATAATACTCCTGAAACAGACTCATGTCTTTGAACTTCAGAGATCTAAAAGCAAGAAAGTTCTTGTGATCCTCAACCAATAGCTCAGGAATTCTCCTCTGTACTTGTCCAAAAAAATTTGAAACTTTTTTTTTAATAGCCAGCCTCCTCAAATGTTGGGCAACATGACTGCTTTTCTTGATGCTTTGCACTTCACAATGTACTTTAAAAAAATAGCTCAAGATGTGAGTTCTTAGGTACTTGATGTATTATTCAGAACAAATTTGTTTGAAGGTGCATCAAGACCTTACTGTCGAAGCCACTATTTCATGTTTCCTTTGTTTTAATTCACTCAGTATCTGGGTCTGAGAGTCTAGAATTCATAGCGATGTGTTCATTCTGTTGAGGAAAAGTGTCTTTTGAAACATCATTCAAAAAAGCAGAAGGCTTGCTTTCCTTTCTTTGTAGCCTTTGCTTAAAGAACTTAGTGAATTGAGTCTACTCAGAACTTTCATGTGGCCTGAAAACGGTATCTATACCTTTCCACCACACCCCACACTCTTGCATCGTTTAACCATTGCCACAAGTGAGGAAGGCAACAGGATCTTCAAGAATCCACAGTTTTGACCATTCACTGAGTACTGGCGTTCATATTCTCAAAGGGTTAAAGTATTTAATGGGACTCTTTATGTCCTAATCTGGAAAAATCATATTCAATAACAATTTAGAATTTGGAGTCCCCTTTAATTTTCTCTCTTGCAAATTTGACTAGCAATTAATATGAAATGGAGTTAGCATTTGTGAAAGTTCCTGCAAAAGTCAAATTAGACACAGTAGAAAATGTAGCCTATGCCTCATGGATATCAGCATTGAAGTGTTGTGAAGTCAGACTAAAGCAACCTTCAAAACGTGTTTTGTTAGAGCTCAGCATGGAGGCAATGCTTTTGACCTTGACTGTTAATTTGCAAAATGATGCATCCAGAGCAGTATGGTAACCAAGGGAAAAATAGCCGCCTTCTTGGCCCCTTGCCTGAGAGCACAGCCTCAGAGTTATGTTGGCAAATTGAAGCAGTCAGCCTGACGTCAGAAACCATGCTTCAGTGTGCAAGAGGTGATTGTGAAAGGCAACAGTCACCAGGATGCTTACATTTTAGGTGAAGCCACTATAAGCTGACTTCCTGCATCATAAAGAAAAACTAGGGGAAGCTGGTTGTTTTCCATTCAACAGCGTGCCTGCCACCCACTCAAATCTCTGCTTCCTTACAATAACGTGTATTCAATATGAGAAATATAGATTGACTCTTTGCACCTCATTAAGCTCATCCTCTTGTCTTCCAAGCAGGAGCTTATAAAAACTGTGGTAACTGCTTGAAATTATGTCACTGTCCACTGAATGAGTAAATGCAGTTAAAAAATCTTCGTAACAGTGTTGTTTGAGAAGCTTTATAGCTAAGTTTTTGCTTTATTCGTAAGGCTTCATTGGTACAACCTGCAAGTAGCAGAGGTCAATTCTTTCCACATTTCTTGTGTGTGTGTGTGTGTGTGTGTGTGTGTGTGTGTGACAGAGAGAGAGAGAGAGAGAGAGAGAGAGAGAGAGAGAGAGAGAGAGAGAGTAGGGTCTTCAATGTGCCTGGGAGTCATGGAAACAGCATAATTTGGCTTGGCAATGTGTTCCTTTATAGTAGAATTTTCCTGAAGATTGCAGTAAGATATTATGGAAAGAATTCTAAACTTGTTTTTGTATCTTACGATTTTGTGATCTTGGAAAGGTCACTTGGATGTTCTGATCTGGAATTCAGTTTCCTTGTTTATGACAGCAGGCTTGGATTAGAAAAAGTCTCAGCTTTCAACCCCAAACTCTGTTATATTCTACTGTACTATTAAAGTGAAGATGTACAGCCCTGTGTAACAAACACATGCATGGGAGTCCGACTAACCTGGGTTTTAATCTCTGCTCTGTTCCTTATTTGCCATATGAACCTAGGAAACCTTCACTTTTCTGATGGTCGATTTTTTCATCTTTAAAATTGGAATGATAGCATTCCTTCAGGATGGTTGGAAGGTCTAAAAATAATGTCAGGGAGATAGTATGGTCCCTGGCACAGAGTAAGTATTAAATATTGATAGTTCTAATTATTGACACTATGATAAAGATTAGTGTTTTTTAAGTTCGACAATCAGGTGGAACTGAGCTTAGAGGATATGGCTGAATAAAGAGGTGGTTGTTAAATAGGCCAAACGGACCTGGTGACTTTAGTTCATGATGGGACCAGTGTTTGCAGAGCATTTGCATAACTGTGCAAGGTTCATATACTCAGTGTGTGGCAAGTCAATACATTGAGATACCAAGTTGCAGCAGAGAAAGAGATAGAATTGCAAGGCAACTAAATCAGGAGATGGGAGGAAACCGAAAAGCTACCCCCCAAGAAATCTGGGGATAGAGATTTTAAAGGGTTTAAATGAGTGGTGGGAAGAGGTGTGTAGATCAGTGATTTATCAAAGAGTGCAGGGTGAAGTCGTGGGATGGGGACATGAAGGAACTGCATTTTTTTGCTGATTTCGTTTCTTGGTGAGGGTCTTCAGACTGGTTGGTATTAGCCACTCGCTGGAATCCAGAATCTGAAAAACATCTCAAGTAAAAAGTCTTAGGCTTCTGACATTCAAGATGTTGTCTATGAAAACCATGAGGAAGTTGGTGACCTACGCCCCAGTCTATGAGACTTTTGGTTAGTAAGCAGCTCCAGTGAAGTGCGTCAGAGGGAGGCTTGATTAATGCTTAATGGTATTTCAGTCTAGAGCCTGGCAGCCTATTTTTATTAACCCTGTGGAAAGGAATTCATTTGGGATTGAAGACTCTATGTATTTTATTTATTTTGTTCTTCCCGATTCCTTAAGAAAATGTTTCAAAGGAAGCCCTTCTGTCTCTCTGCTCTGCTGTTCCCCAGCTGTCACAAAGATAAACTCAGAGTCATACGGGGGCAATCAGTCCCAATAGACATGTGATTCCTGTTTATCTACCTAGATAAGTAGCTCCATTTCTCCAGTGCTCACAATGCCAAAGGCTCAGACTTTGGATGCACTATTGTTGTTCTGTGATTTTAATCTACTGTTAATAAATAATAGTTTTCATTTGTTGGGCTGTAAGTATGCCAGACCTAGTGCTTTAATACAACGTACTAATTGTTCTACTTCTGTCCACACAAAAGCCTTTGGGTACTTTTGTTATTCCTTCTTCCATATGAGGAGACTAAGGCTCAGAAAGGTTGAGTAGCTTATACATTTTATTTAGCCTAGAAGTAGGAAGAAACCCATATTTATTTCTGAAATTTGGATTGTTCCCACTAAGATTTACTATATCACATAAAGTCAACCTGCAAACGTTTCTGTTTTTATGCATAAATCATAAATTAAATAGAACTAAAGATAGCTTTTTTCAATATTTTGAGAATTTTTAAACTCAGTTACCTCTGAGATATCTAAAGACACATGGAGGGGAACAACAGACACTGGGGCGTTTCAGAGGGTGAAGGGTGGGAGGAGGGAGAGAACCAGGAAAAATAACTAATGAGTACTTGGCTTAATACCTGGGTGACCAAACTCCCATGACATGTGTTTATCTATACCACAAACCTGCATATGTACTCCTGAACTTAAAATTAAAAAAAAAAAAAAAAAAGACACCCTGAATAGGTTGTCTCTAAAATAGCTTTGACACTGCTGACAGAAATGTCTTGCTAAATCAACCCATTTTAGCAATGAAAGAGCAATATTTTAAGTATCATACAGTAAAGCAGAGGTTGAATAAGGATCCAATTTTGAACTTCAAATTTCCCATCTGCTCCTTAATCTCCAAGCTACCCGAGTCCTAAATTTATATGGAATCTGAACCTGTATTTCATCTTGGAATGAAAATAAAAAGGGGGAAAAAAAGCAGTTTTAACGATGTCAAAGATTAGGACCTTACATTTTTTTTAACCTCAAAGTACTTTAGGTCAATTTTATCCCTTCAGCCTGAAAATGCAGATGTATTTCAGTGTTCAGTTCATCCCTATACATCATGAATTTTTAATGCTAATCAAATTCTTTATGGCTCTTCATAAATCTTAAAAAACCTGAGTTGGAGAGCAAATACGTAATGTAGCTGGAGTTTATGGGCATCATTTGAGCTGATCATTCACATAAAAAATGCTATAATCATGATTATGAGTAAATGTATTCAGGAAGAGAAGGATGGCAGATAGAACCTTAACCATTTCAATTAATAGAAGAGAATGATTGACACAAACCCTGGTAAACAAGAATAACAATAACCAATCTAAAGCAGCACAAAATCCTAGTGATTCGTAAACAGGACCACTCCTTTCTGAAATGTTTCTAAAATCTTTGTTAGATTGTACATGTATTTTGCAAACAGGATTCTACCCTTCCTCATATGCATGTCATTGATATTTTATGATTCAGAGATTTAGAGAACAAACAACAAGCATAGCGTATGAATTAGGTTCTCATAGCAGTAACGCAGCACAACAAACAACTCTCAAATCTCACTGGCTTAAAATTAACAATGATTTATTTCTTGCTCACTGCTCTGCAGTTCAGCTAGTGTGGTTCTGTCTTAGGCTGTGGGTCGAGTTCAAGTCTGTTTCAAAGGTTCTTTGTTCTGAGATCAGTGGTTACCTGTGGCTTGTTCTTCTCATGAAGGGTGGCATAAATTCAAAGGGGTAAACAGAAACATACAATGCTTATAGCTGGCAATTGACACACTTTCACTTCCACCCACATTCCATCATTAAGGGCAAGTCACATAGCCCAAGTCCAACATCACTGGAGCAGTGAAGTATTTGCTATGGCTCACCCTATGGTGAACCATGACAAAGACAATAAAGGGATGAAACAATGAGCAATCTAGCATAAGTACAACAATACAGCATAAACAGTGACTAAGTGTTAAGCTTTTTGAAGACACAAAGAAAGTAGAGCCATAAAGTTTACAACTGTGCTCTGAGCTGTGCATGTATCACTGCTGTTTCCAGTCACACTTGGGCTTGGCTCCTATTTGTTTAGTTCTCTGGAAATCCTAAGGAAAATGGGTATATGGAGGGAGAATAAAGAAAGCAGACATTCAGTGAGAAAGTTTTAACTGGTAGACTTCCATTTGTGGCAGCAAAGACACTTTATTAGATGTGCTACTGAATCAGCTCAGCCCCAGAACTTCAGAGCTGCCCCTGAGTCTGATGATAGTCTTCTCATTGACGTGTGTACTTCTTGAGTGCCTCTCAAGTTCATGGCACTGAGCTAGGTGCTTTGGAGAAGAAGGGAAGTAGTAGGGAAAATTAGGAGAGGATTTAGTAAATGCAGATAAGAGAAAATATGAAGTTTTGCACATGGAAAATGGTGAGGGGAGTAAAGAGGATTGATATTCAGGTGCCAACACTCCTGAGGAAATAGGAGTGTGAGAGAATGTTTTTGATGAGAATGAGAAGACAGTAAAGCAGGATTCAGTGATTCATTTATTTAGCAAATATTTGTGAGCATCTCCAATGTTCCAAATCAGAAGCTGTATTATGAGTTAAAATGCAAAGGATAAGAAGACACAGTCCTTATCCTCAAGTCACTGACTGGGGAGCATACAAGTGGATAGGTAATTATTAAACCATCTTTTTAGTGTGAAGATAGTAAGACTATGAAGTCTTTCAAGAGTCTAAGGAAAGGTATGTAATTCAGGTCTGGGAAGTTGGTAAAAGCTTTTAGGACACTCTGACATTAAGCCAGACTCCAAAAGGACTTAAGATGATGATCTAGGCTTCAAAACAAAAATATTAGTGATAGTAGAGGAAGAAAGTCTAGAAGTAGCAAAAGTGAGCAAGGAGTTTACAGCATTCTGAACTGAATTGGTGAGAATGGAAGAAATAATAGCTTCCATAGAAAGGAAAGTCATATCATTTGCTGATGTTTCAATTACAGCTCACAGGTGAGTAAGTCTTAGCCAAGAATTTTCCCAGGATATCAGTAAATCCAAAGGATAATGGAATGATCTAATAGGATACTCAGTAGAAGGGGAGAATGGGGCTTGGTCAGATAATGTAAGAGTTGGTTGTCCTACTGTTCAGTCCGTTCTTAGATTACATAAATAGAAGAGCAGGTATCAAGGCTTTGCATGTGCTCATGAGATTCCACCTGGAGTTTTTAGTGTGGGAGTATACTAGTCAGGGTGTCCAGAGAAAGAGAACCAGTAGGATGTTGTGGAGGCCAAGAGAGAACTTCCTTTTGGCCCTACGAAGTTTGCTGGGAAGTCGACTCACAAAAGGCAGATTAATTGGGGAAAAGGCATATGAATTTGTTTTACATGTATACACAGGAGCCTTCAGAATGAAGACCCAAAGACGTGGGGGAAAATATCCATTTTTATGTGTAGGTTCAATAAAATATGGACATCCCTGTAGAAATATGGCTGGACAAAAAGGGTATTACTAGTACTAATGGACTGAGTGGGGAAACCCCGCAAGGCCTGTCTGTTGAGATTCTTCTTGGCCTGTCTGAGCAGCATTCCTTCCTTCTGGGTATGGGACAGGCCTCTCTCTGGAATGGGGGTCTTAGAACCTACAGTCAAACAAGGTAGTCAAATAATTTCTCTAGGCCCAGTTTTTACACAGATAAAGCAGAGGAAAAGTTAGATCCCATTTTTCAGTTGTATGGCTGGCTTAGGGGAAAAGGAATCCTGGTTTCTATGACTTGCCTTGGGGAAGAGGAATACTAGTTTATATGGCTAGCCTTAGAGAAGAATGGGACAGGGAGACAGGAGGGTAAGAGAAGGTCAGAGAAAAACTTTTGCCTGCATGGCTTCATTTTGGGGTATTGTTTCTGGCTTCAATAAATATACATATATTTATTATAAGGAATTGGCTCATACAATTATGGAGGCTGAGAGGTCCCACAAATTGCCATTAGAGTTCCAGGAAAGCCCACAGTGTAATTCAATCTGAGTCTGAAAGCCTGAGAACCAGGGGAGTCGCTGGTGTAAATCCCAGTTCTAGGGCCAGAGAGATGAGATGTCCCAGCTCATGCAGGCAGACGGGAAGCAAAAAGAGTAAATCCCTCCTTCCTCCACCTTTTGTTTTATTCAGACCCTCAACAGATTCGATGAGGTCACAATGGGGAGGGCAATCTACTTTACTGAGTCCACCCATTCATATCCTAACACCCAGAAATCATGTTTAATTGAGCATCCTGTGGCCAGTCACGTTAACACATAAAATCAACCATCACTGGGAGGTTCCTATTAATAGCTACGTAGATGAATTAATTAAAGTAGTTCAGAGGTTGGAATCATTTTGATTGGGGCTGGCCAGTGGGAGGGTGCTGAGACCATCTCGGTCGTGGAGACGCTAACCCAGCGGCACTACAGGAATTAAACACACACACACACACACACACAGATACAGAGTGTGGAGTGGGAAATCAGGGGTCTCACAGCCTTCAGAGCTGAAAGCCCTGAACAGAGGTTTACTCACATATTTTTTGACAGCAAGCCAGTCATAAGATTTACTAAAAGTATTCCTTACTGGGAAATAAAGGGATGGGGTCTGGCTAGTTGTCTGCAGCAGGAACGTGTCCTTAAGGCACAGATCACTCATGCTATTGTTTGTGGTTTAAGAACCCCTTGAGTGGTTTTCCACCCTGGGTGGGCCAGGTGTTCCTTGCCCTCATTCCAGTAAACCGACAACCTTCCAGCACGGGCATCATGGCCATCACGAGCATGTCACAGTGCTGCAGAGGTTTTGTTTATGGCTGGTTTTGGGGCCAGTTTATGGCCAGGTTTGGGGTCCTGTTCCCAACAGGAGGGTTTTGTTAGGCCTTGAACAATGAGTAGTTTAACTGGGCAGAAACAGGAACTCGGTTATCCTCATCTCCAAATCCTTGCTTGTGGTGTACTGTTCTTACCAGGAATATTTTTTTCCTTCTCTCACTGCTTTGTCCAAATCCTATTCATCCTACAGGGGTCAGTTGCACTTTAGCGCCTCTGTGGAATGCTTCCTCACTGTTCCAGAACACATTCACTACCATTTTCTTAAAAATGCCACTTAGGGTCTGTCCCATTCCTTCTCAATTGTATTATGTGTTCCTTCTTAATTTAGTAATGATTTCATTAAGGTATATCCTGTCTCTTCAAGTACTTTGCATGTTCTTGGGAGGCATGGGAGCATGCTGCGCATTGCTTCTACCACTGGGTTTTGAACACGGGCATGAAACCATCCCCGCAGGGTTGACAAGTATTGCGTGCCAGGTTCTGGGCAGAATATAGTTATAATTCAGCCTTAATCAGGCTGCACTTTGGCCCACTTCCTCGTTGCTAAGTCACCTAGCACTAGGTACTGACCGTTTGTATCCCGGTAGTGCCTACAGATAGGATCTCAGACATTAGAATCATGAGGCTTTTGTTTAAGAATTGCTTAAGATGTTTTCAGATCATGAATTCCAGTGGAATGGCTGACTCCCACCGTTTGAAGACCCCCACAGAGAAACAGAATCAGCATGAGAATACAGTTTCTTCTTCCCCCTGTCCCATGACTTCACCCCACACTCTTCAGTCAATCAGTGATCACCACACTTGGGCCCACTCCAAAATCCTTAAAATCTCTAGCTCTAAACTCTTTGAGGAGATGGATTTGAGGTTTCCTCCCATCTCCTTGTTCGGTGACTCCAACATTAAACCTCTTTCTCTGCTGCAACCTGGTGTCACTGTGTATTGACTTGCGGTGTGCATCAGGCAATGAGCCTGTTATAGTTGCAGGAACTTAAAGGATATTTAGTGAATAAATAGGAAAAGAAGGTGGTGACTAAAAACACTGGTGGGGAAATAATGCATGAATTTAGGGTCTGGTGGAAACTGTCTAAATGAACTTAAATAGGACTTTTCTACAAAGTGAGAAGAAAAACATTTCTTCGGTGGATTTTCTAACGTATAATTTAAAGCCTTATCGTATTAATATTTAGCTACTTTCTTTCACATTTGGGGTGATTTTACTTTTCTCTGTGTGGGTTATGACTTCAAGTTAGAAATATTACAAATGTTGTGATTTTAGCGCTTTTAAGTTATGTAGCTACAAGTATGTTCAGAGTGCTTTTTCATTATGGAATACATTTGTTGGGGATCTTCTAAATGCTTAATAATCATAGCTCAGACTGCTTAGCTTGGTTTCAAGAAAAAAAGAAAAAGACACAAATCTAGATAAGAAGAAGCATGGAATTAAACATTTTCAGGAATAAAAAGGTAATGCAAGGAGATATTGAATCTCAGATGATTTGGAACAAATTCTGGAATATTTGCCATACTCAAGCAACAGATATTTTTAATGTAGTTTTGTTGCTGGAAAGGGGTCCTGATCCACACCCCAAGAGAGGGTTCTTGGACCTTGCACAAGAAAGAATTCAGGGCAAGTCCATAAAGTGAAAACAAGTTTATTAAGAATGTAAAGGAATAAAAAATAGCTGCTCCACAGGTAGAACAGTGGCATGGGCTGCTTAACTAAGTATACTTACAATTATTTCTTGATTATATGCTAAACAAGGAGTGGATTATTCATGAATTTTCCTGAAAGGGGTGGGCAATTCCTGGAACTGAAGGTTGCTCTCCTTTTTAGGCCATATAGGGTAACTTCCTGACACTGCCACGGCATTTGT
Source organism: Macaca thibetana thibetana (assembly GCF_024542745.1). NCBI lineage: Eukaryota > Metazoa > Chordata > Mammalia > Primates > Cercopithecidae > Macaca > Macaca thibetana. Next base: position 61,668,546 of record NC_065595.1, on the reverse strand, counting down.
AAACTGTCCTGGCATTGGTGGGAGTGTCTTAGCATGCTAATGCACTATAATTAGCATATAATGAGCTGTGAGGAAAACCAAAGGTCATTTTCATTGCCATCTTGGTTTTGGTGGGTTTTGGCTGGGTTCTTGACCACACCCTGTTTTATCAACAAGGTCTTTGTGACCTGTGTCTTGTTCTGACGTTCTATCTCATCCAGTGACTTAGTGTGCCTAACCTCCAGCAAATGCAGCCCAGTAGGTCTTAGCCTCATTTTATCCTGTCCTTATTCAAGATGGAGTGCTCTGGTTTAAATGCCTCTGACAGTTTGACAACATGACCCTAGAACTGTATGATGTCTTATCCCACTGTCTCATTTTACAAGTGAGAATATATAAGAGCCTTTTCAAAGTCATAGAACATATAGTGTCAGGACTCCAAATTCTCAGCCCAGTCTTCTTTTTTTTCGTGTACAAATAATATCATTTGTTTCAGCATAAATAGTTGGGTGAGAGTCTTTCAACTTGAGATACCTACCTACATTCATCAAACTTTTTTAGGGGCTTTTGGCAAGTTGCTTTCTACATGCATGCCTCAATGTCCTTAACTGTAAAAATTAACATAACTTTCTATATGTGTACCACGATGTCCCTGTTTGTAAAAATTAACATAGTATTTGGCTTCTAAAATCTCTAAAAAACATTATAAGGATTAGTGAGAAAAAGCCTCAAAAATATTACGTTCTTCATCTGGAAAATTAGGAGGTTGGTTGAAACAGACGCTATCTAACAGTATTTCTAGGTCTAAGAGAGACCCCCTATTTTTGTATAAGATGAGAACACCTCTTTTCCCCCACTTTTCCTTGCTGAGTTAAGTTCATCTTTTGAAGCTCAGTACAGTGGACTCAGTTTCCTCTTATTGCCCCTGGTTGGAGGTGGGCAAACCTCCTTGAATCACCTGTGTATGCTGCTAGCATTTTCCTAAGTGTGTTAGTCTTCCTCTATTTGAATGAGTTATTTCATGTTGGATACTATGTTTAATTTTTCTTTGTAACACAGATGCCTAGCACAGCATCGGGAATGAAATGGGATCCAAATACGTATTTGTCAAATCAATGAAAAACCTAAGATTATTTCAGCTTCTGCAGATGCCAATGATGAATTGTTATCACTTAGACATAAACGATCAGTGTGTGTGAAATTCTAGATGATTAAGGTATATTTTAAATGGAGGGCAACCTCTCTGATCCGACAATTATAGCCATTTCACCTTCTAGCAAATAAAAGTTTGTATTTAAAATAACTCACCTGCTGATTAATAGTTACCTGTATATAAGTGGAGAACCATAAAGGGAGGGGCCATATAATCAAAGATAGTCAAAGATAGTGGAAGTGAAACCACCCACACAGAGTTAACAAGAATTACATGCTGGGTCCTGGACAAAATTATAGTTATAATTAAGCATTCATCAGGCTGCATATTGGTCCACTTCCTCGTGGCTGCTTGCTAAGTGAAGGGAAAGTCACGTAGCACTACATACTGACCATTTGCATCCCCATTGTTCCTATAGATAGGATCTCTGATGTTAGAATCACAAGGATTTTAAGAATTGCTTAGGATGTTTTTTAGATCCTAAATTCCAGTGGAACAGCTGACTCTAACCATTCAAAGACCCCCACAAAGGAACAGAATCAGCATAAGAATACAGGGTCTTCATCTCCTTGTCTGGTGACTTCACACCACACTCTTTGACCAATCAAGAATCTCCACACCTCTGGTCGCCTGTTGGTCTAAACCCCTTAAAATCCCTAGCCCCAAACTCCCCGAGGAGGTGGATTTGAGGTTTCCTCCTGGCTTCTCATTTGACAGCCTTATGATTAAACCCCTTTTTCTGCTGCAACACACTGTCTCAATGTATTGACTTGCCATGCATCAGGCAACAAACCCGTTGTGGTTGTAGACAAGAATAGAAGGGTGAGCTCAAGGTAACACTGTTTATGTAAACTAAATCTATAATCATTACTGTAATAAATGTAGTGGTAACTATTGCCATTAGATTACCACATTTTTATATAATGATTATTGAAATATTCTTTTTTTGTGAGCACAATGAAAACATGTTTATTCTTGAAAAAATATTAATGAAGATTGGAATAGTACATATTGTCAACAAAAAGAGTCAAACTCTGTAAAATTTTTGAAGAGATTTATTCTGAGCCAAATATGAGTGACCATGGCCCACGACACAGCCCTCAGGAGGTCCTGAGAACATGTGCCCAAAGTGGTCGGGGTGCAGCTTGGTTTTATACATTTTAGAGAGGCATGAGATATCAATCAAATACATTTAAGAAATACATTGGTCTGGTCCAGAAAGGCAGGACAACTCAAAGCAGGGGCTTCCAGGCTATAGGTGAACGTAAACATTTTCTGGTTGGCAATTGGTTGAGTTTGTCTAAAGACCTGGGATTGATAGAAAGGGAATGTTCGGGTTAAGATAAAGATTGTGGAAACCAAAGTTCTTTTGACGTCTTATAGTGGCTGTCCTTAGAGACAATAGATGACAAATATTTTCTTTTCAGGTCTTAGTTAATTTCTTTAGGATTGGGAGGGCCTGGAAGAGAATGATCTAGTTATGTTAACAGAGATTCTTTACAGATGCAAATTGTCCCCCCCACAAAGAACAGCTTCGCAGGGCCATTTCAAAATATGGCAAAGAAACATGTTTTGGGCTAAATTATTTTGATTTTCTTCCTTGTCTTGGAATGTTCTGCCAGAGTCAGGTTGGAAGGTAAGTCACAATAGATAGGGTTTAATAAACCTTATCTGATGAGAATTTATGGTTTATAGGGCATGACTCCCCAGACCCCTTAGATCGGAATTTAGGCAAGATAAAAAACCAGAGTTTAGTCCTCAGTAGCCCCTCTTGGTCAAAAAGCATTCCATAGAATGCATATGCAGGCCAACAAACAGCAGCAGGTTCCTCTGGAAAGGCTCATTCCTAGAGTTAGCTGATTTGGTCATTTGACGAGGTCCTACAGCACGAGGAAGGCTCATTCCTAGAGTAGTCTGGTTGGTGGCAATAGTTTTAAATATCAGCAATTTGTATCATGATGGGGAGGACACAGGCTGACCAGATGTAACAGGCAACTCTTTAAGGTATGAGATAGAGTCAGGCCTAGGGTTTGGTCTAAAAAAAAATCCCAGATCAGATTCATTTTGCAAGCTATCATGATCTGGGTCTTCAACTGTGCCTTTTTCCTTTTGCTGTATCTGACATAATATTTACAAGAGCTATATAATACTAATACAGTGACAAATATCATATAGATAGTGAAGATTAGGCATCCAAGAAGGTTATAGGTAGAGTCAGAGAGCAGTAAACAACCTAATGAGCCAGAATACCACTGTGTGCATTGTTATCTTCTTTGATCGGACTCACACTGTGTTTACCCTCTTTATCAAGGCTCATTTGAACTTTATAATAAGTCTTATTTGAAGATTGTAGGACCGACATTAAATCAGAATCCAATAAATTTAATCTCTCTTCCAGCCAATTTATCTCCATAGGTATAACATCCTGAGGAGGGTTTAAATCAAATGCAAGAAATACCCTGCCTGGTCCTCAGTGTCTAAATTGTTATAGACTTGTTAACAGTAGACAAATCTATTTTTCCCTCCACTTTTGTATTGCACCATATACTTGGGAAATAAAAGGAGGTTTTGTCACAGGAGAAGTCATATGATTCTACAGTGTCATTTTGTTTTTGTCCCTTGGCAGAACTCCCTATGGCCGAGGGCCTTAAGAGTCGAAAGACTCACAGCCAATTAATTGTTCTAGGCCAGATAAAAATGGATGTGGACAGGCATTCATTACTTCTTATATTATTATTTTAAAGAAGGCCAACGACAAAACCAAAAGGCAAAGTTACAAGACTGACTTATTTTTTAACGTCTATATGTTGAGCTACTGTTAGCTTGGTTTTTGTTACATACTTATAATAATTAGCTATATAAAACATATATATTTATGTTTGAAAAATAATTCAATGTCTAATTTATGTCTGAAAAATAATTTAAAATATACAGATAGATTTGTCTTTACAACTCATATTTGGGAGTATTATACCCAGGAGGCTTTGTTACAAGGTATTTTCATTCTGTTAATAAAGAATTTCCTTTAATTCTATAGTAAGCAGACAATTTTTATGGTTGGGGTGGAAGAAAAAGTGACACATATTAGTTTAGAAGGCAACTAATCTTGTTTTACCAGCTGTTTTGGCATTTTTGTACCCCCTTCTTGATTTGGAGAGTTTGACCTTGACCTGATTTTATCCCTCAAAACCAGCCCTTACAATCTTTTGCACCCACCTCTTCCATGATAGTCCCTGGGCCTAGACGAAGGCAGCTTGCGTAGTTTTAACAGCAGAGCATTAGCAGTGAAACAGATCCAGGCCTGGTGGGATGCCAGATGAGGAAGATTCATATCTCTGGTCTTCAGGATACCATTATTTTGGTTTCCTTGGAAGTAAAACAAGGAGAGATAAATAACATTTATTATTTGACGATTATAAGTGTAATTTGTGTGTCTGAAGAGGAAAAGGAGCCTATTCCATTAGGGCACAAACTAAAAATAAAAAAAAAAATTATAACCTGGTACTTTCTAGAGGGTTATTGTAGCCAAGGAATAATTTAATCTGCACTCAAGAAGTTAGGACTGAAATCTAGTATTAATGTTATGCTTTTCCCTTGAAATGAAATTTTTTTAACTACTATTGAACTTCTGCAGACGACTATGAGGACAACTATAATGTAAAATTACAATCTGAATTTTGGAGAACTCAGGAAGGTAAATTTGCTTACAAAAACATACTTTACCCAAGTAATGTAAAAGAAAAAGATTTTCTTGACCCTTTTTTAACCAGAGCTTTTAAAACAAGATGTTTACCTTGGAAGTGCCATTTACAAACCAAACAGCTCATGAGAGCTGCTAGTCACTGTAGAATTTAGCGGCTCCTCACAACTAGTCCTAGAAAAGAGGCTCTCTGCTTATTAGGTAGCAAGATTTTATGTAAACCATTTTTATTTTATACTGGAACTCTTTTGGAAAACATTATTTCCATTAAGTTGGGGGTAGCTTCAGTTAATATTCCAAAGCAAGACAGTAAATGTCCCATCAAGTAGAAATTTTCTAGTTCAGTCATTGTCAGTTGAAAGTGTTTGCCATCGGCCCCAGTAAAAGCTCCACAAAAAGGGCTGTGCAGTGGAGGATTCATCCTGACTAGCACTCCAGCTTTTACCCTATATTTTGCGGGCTTAGACAATTTAGTAGTTCCCATTTAGCATGTGCAATTAAATATTCCTTAAAAGAACAGATTTATATGCCTCCGGTTTATAGTACTAGACAGAGGAAACACCCCCTAGTTAGATACAGTATTCATTTTCATAAGACTTTTAGGCAAGCGGGTTACAACTACCTTACATAGAGCTTGTGTAAATCTTAAATTTTATAATTCTATTAACCTGTCTGTTTTTATGTTCTGGTCTTGGGAACCCTTTTTTACCCCCAGACCATTTTACCTTTTCTGGTGAAAAGGGTTGGGCTCCCAGCAGGGAGATGTATATGTAAGACCTATGAGGGGTAGCAAATTTGAAAAGCCTTCTTAAACAGTCCTATAATTCTGTGGGAGGGGCACCCATGTAAAGGGGCCCTGGTTAACCTCCCAGTTTACCATGACCCAGGTAATAGGCATATTTGGTGGAAGGATATTCCAGTTATCATAAAGCTAGTCCAACATGGCTTATGTATAAGGCATATATCTGCTTCATCTGGAGTGTTTTGCTTGGTATTTTATAGGGAGAGTTGGGCAGTCCCCTTCTCAGGGGAAACAAGCATTACAATGGCATTATCTGGCCCACTAGGCGGATTGCTGTCTCAGGAACAACCCCATGTGTGTTTGGATCACATATACTCAGAGACTGTTCAGTAATGAGCTGTGTGTCCTGCATTAATCCCCCAAAAAAGCTCTTAAATTCTGTAGCACTTAAAATTAAGAATTTTGTCCTTAAAGTGGTTATTTTTACAATCCATTGTAGTAAAGATCTTTTTTTAAGAAGCTGAATGATACCAGTCTACAAAATGGAACAATTCCTTTACATTACACCCTTTGATTTTAAATAGTTACTTGGTTTTGCCCTTACCCCATATTAACTCTTTTCTTTTCTTTTTTTCTTTTCTTTCTTTTCTTTTTTTTTTGAGACGGAGTTTCACTCTTGTTGTCCAGGCCGGAGTGCAATGGCCTGATCTCAGCTCACTGCAACCTCCGCCTCCTGGGTTCAAGCCATTCTCCTGCCTCCGCCTCCCAAATAACTGGGATTATAGGCACCTGCCACCACCCTCGGCTAGCTTTTGCATTTTTAGTAGAGATGGGCTTTCTCTATGTTGGTGAGGCTGGTCTCAAACTCCCGAGCTCAGGTGATCTGCCCGCCTCGGCCTCCCAAAGTGCTGGGATTACAGGCGTGAGTCACCGTGCCAGGTCGACTATTTTCTTGCTAACACAATAGGGCTCAGAGTTTTGTTGCCCTGGCTTGTTTTTTTAAAAAAAATTTATTTAGTTTTGTCTGTATAATTTCCTTCATTATAAAGCAACTCTTAAATAGTTTCTTTACCAAAAAAAAAAAAAAAGCAACTTACTTTTTTTTGAGAATTGACATCTTTGTGCTCATAAAATTTTGCCAAAAGCAAGTGTTATGCTTCTACTACTTTAACTTTTTAGTGACCCAAATTTCTAGTGGTTGGGTGGGGGGAAACCCTGAGGGTTTGAACATGACTGAGATTTTTAAATTCCTGGAGAGTTTTGAGACTAAGTTTACCAAATTAATTTTACCAAAGGTTACCAAGGCATTGAATTAAAAGACATCTGAGCTAGCTTCTACAAATCTGATACGCACTTGAATTTATTTTTATTTTTATTTATTCACTTTTTATTATACTTTAAGTTCTGGGATATATGTGCAGAACGTACATGTTTGTTATGTGGGTATACATGTGCCATGGTGGTTTGCTGCACCCATCAACCTGTCATCTACATTAGCACTTACATTTTTTAAGTTATTTGATTGGAGCTTTTTTCTTTTTCTGTTTTTTTTTTTTTTTTTTTTTTTTTTTTTTTTTTTTGAGATAGAGTCTCGCTCTGTCATCCAGGCTGGAGTGCAGTAGCGTGTGATCTTGGCTCACTGCAACCTCCACCTCCCTGGTTCAAGAGATTCTCTTGCTTCAGTCTCTCAAATAGCTGGGACTACAGGTGCGTGCCACTACACCCAGCTATTTTTTTGTATTTTTAGTGAAGACGAGGTTTCACCATGTTAGCCAGGATGGTCTTGATCTCCTGACCTCGTGATCCACCCTCCTTGACCTCCCAAAGTGCTGAGATTACAGGCATTAGCCACCATGCCTGGCGATTGGAGCTTTTTCATGTAGTTTGGTGGTGAAATATCACTTCCACATGATCCATATAAAGATAGGAATACAACTGACATGCAGAACAAGAGGCATATCCAAAAGACACTTTATTTGCCTGTTTTCAAAAAACAAAATTTCCTTATATTAGATAACTAGTAAGTTATAGGAGCCAACAAAAGGTGAAGGAGAGAGTCACCATTCAAGGCCTTTTCAATAAAGAGTGGCACTTTTAAGATATCAATCTGAAGAATGTTTTGAATTTAAAAGTTTAAAAAGTTCTTGCATTAAAAATAAGTGAATATTTATAATAAAATCTTGTTTTAACCAATTATTTACTTATGTTTTAGTGAATTTTAAAAAATATTAAAGGCCCATCTCTAGAAAGATTATAATAATTTCCTTTTAATTATAGCCAATTGAATTATACAACCCCTTTAAAAATTATTTTTACTAACTTTATTATGACTTACATAGACCATTCACAATGTGCTTAAATTTTGTTTTGTCTTAAATCTTCCTCTTTCTTGAAAAACCCAGTCATTTTGTTTTAGGACAGAAACTTACCACACAAGATTCTATCTAATATAAAATTACTTTTTTACCTTCTTTAGTCTTCAGTGTTTTATCAGTTTACTAATAAACAAACAAACAAACAAACAAAATGCTTATTTGACTTAACTGCATTTCAAGACAGTATGTTAAAGACATTTTTAAAAAATTATAAATTGATGTCCAGTGGATAAAAGATTTGAAGGAATTAAAAACAGAAATTATGAAGTTTTAAAAATACTGTTTTCCAGGGTTAAAGTAAAATAAATATATAACTAAACAACACGTAGTTGAATATAAATTATAAAAGCTTGATTCTTCACTGATTATAAAAATAATTTATTAGAATATAGACCAGACTGTATCACATAGGACAGAAATTTTCAAGGCATCAGGTGGTAGTTGGGCAGGAATACCTTCCCTGCTCCTTCTTACCCAAAGATTTTGTAAATGAATGAAAACCAATAATGAGGTATGTGCTAAGGACATACCATAGTGTCCTCTGTTTTAAAAATGAATACTTTAGATGACAATATGTTATTTATTTTTAATTCCTCCAACTTTGGCCATAAAAAATGTCCATGTTACCATTTCTCATTCAAGCTTCTAATGATTGAATGCCTGAGTCTGTCTGAAATTTTACAAAGAAGCAATGCAAATAAAGAGAGGTTCCAGTTACCCAAAGGCTGCAAAATGACACCCTCCAACTATAATCGGGTGGCCTCCTGAGTGTGTAATTAAATTGCAGATGGGGAATAGATCTCTAATTTATTTTTAGTAGACCAGGTTGGAGAAAATCAAATATACCTGACATTTAAGTTTTTAGGTTTGTAGGATAATCATTAGTAAAGCTGGTTATGACTTTATATTTTCAGTGTATGGAAAGACATTTCAGCCAGTAACAGCTCTGTTTGTGCTAATGAGACTTTATGGTGAATGAAAGACTTGTAATAAGGAACTATGTGGCTGAAATTGCAACAAAAATTAGCTACAGTAGACATAGATATTATCATCTATTTATGAGAAGTGTCCTGAAAATTTGTAGTTGTGTGTGCACATTGGCAAATAGCAAGAGAAAACTTACTAGGTTAGAGGAAGTTCTTCCAAACTTGGCAAGTGAGCAGAGGGGAGCAATCCTTACGTATGTGAACTGATTTTTACTATCTCTTTTACAGAACTTTTTTTTTTTTTTAGATGGAGTCTCACTCTGTTGCCAGGCTGGGGTGCAGTGGCGCGATCTCAGCTTACTGCAACCTCTGCCTCCCGGGTTTGAGCGATCCTCCTGCCTCAGCCTCCCAAGTAGCTGGGATTACAGGTAGGCACCACCACACCCAGCTACGTTTTTGTATTTTTAGTAGAGACGGGGTTTCACCATGCTGGCTAGGATGGTCTTGATCTCTTGACTTCGTGATCTGACCACCCTGACCTCCCAAAGTTCTGGGATTACAGGCATGAGCCACCGCGCCTGGCCAAGAATTTTACTAAACTTGTGTTAATGTAGTTATTGCATAATTTGATCTTTCAAAAAAATTTAAAATACTTAATATATATACTTAACATTTGGCATTTTCTTCTCCTTTTTTGAATGTAGATGGGGAAATATTTGGTTAAGATGCTGGCTTTAGCTCATTCGGTATGAAATCTTTATTACTTTTTTCGTTAGGTGTGTGGGAAGATAGGATGTAAATTTGGAAGCGAGTTTTTATTTTACTAAATCTGTTAAACTTTTTCTTTATAGGTTGCCTAGGGGATATGAGGAGGGGGGCATTAAGAAAATAGGTGTTTACAACTTGAGGACATATCTTATAGATATCAGCTTGTAGGATTTTTAAGTGTGGGTGACTGCCTTGCAAGCTACCGGCTACCAATTCAAATAGTGGCTTTGGGAAAGGCAATTGTGATTTTCCTTTCCAGAAAAATCTAAAACTGTTTAGATGCATTTACTATGGAATAGATTTTTAAAAACTGAGCATCGATGGTTTTGAATTCAAGCATAGCAGAACTCTGCATGTGAAATTTCTTTAGTGGGGAACCGAGTCAGGTAATTATTGCGGCATGTGCAAGATAGAAGAAAATTAGAAAAAATACAAGTTTCTTAGATTTTTCTTTTTGTAGATAATGTGAGTGAGTAAAAATTAGAATTTAATATTTGGTGACTATTGACTGCAACCGCAACCCAGTATAACAGACTTGCATGTTTCTGACCTGAGATTAGTATCAGAAGGAAAAAGTACATTATGGAAGATGGAGACTCTGGGATCTTCCTAATGTAATGTCCAAGTGTTTCTGATGGGGAAATTTGAAATTGTCAGGAAATGTTATAGAAATGCCAACAATATAAAAATAAACTGTGTAAGTTGTAAAATATAAGGCACAGCTTAGTTTATTCTGTGGTAGGGTAAAAAATTACAGATTTTTCATTAGCTAATAGATCTACCTCCATCCTGTTAAATTATCTGTACCATCTCCTTCCCTTGAAATTGTTTCTTTTTCATGTTACATCTGTGTTCTCCTAAGTGTGAATACTGGAATTAAGCTACTGCTGTTGCTACTCCTGCTCTTGCTACTCTAGCTCCAACAGTTTTCTGGCACCTCCTATTTAAAAAGCATGAACTAATATCTTTACATGAATTCAGTTATTTGATTCTCACAAAAATCCCCTGACATCAGCAGTTTCACCAACCTCCTTTCATGAATGAGGACACTGAGGCTTAGAAGGATTTGAGCCAGGCAATTCTGTGGTTTAACCACATCTTATCAGCTAGTCCATAGTAGTAACAATCCATTTGCCTTTTGAAAAGCCCTTCTCTTACCATCATTGTCAAGGCCCCATCAGGACTGCTTTCATGGGATGTAGTTTCCTGGCTTGTATGATATCATACAGCTCAGCCCAGCTGTCATAAGAAACTCTTTAACTTGTACCTATGCTCTCCTCTTCCCAGGATGAACCTGCACATGTGCACAGGGTATTACTTATTAATTAAACAGATATTTGCATGTCTACTATTGGTGCTAATTTGGGAGACCCAAAAAATGGATAACACCCAGCCCCTTCCTTAAAGAGAGGACAGGAATAGAAGTCAATAATAAAGGTTATTGTTGTCCATCATCTTCTCTTCAAGGACTTTGTTAGTATAACATCCAGCCTGCCTATATTTTACAACTATTCTATTTTAAGCTGCTTATTCTTTCCTGACTTACATTTTTTCATCCATCTATGGCTCTAGTGTTGAATTGAGATCCATTTATTTATTAAGTATCTGATGACTATATAAGAGTTTTAGGAGACTAATAAACAACAATCCTGTTTCCCCATCTGTGTTTGGAACTAATTGATATGAACATAGAGGTCTGATAGCTGGAGATAAAATAATGTTTTATAATAACTATAAAGTTATTTGGAGGTTGTGGCTGAGGTTTGTCAAATGAGTTTGCTAATATATCCCCTTCCCCAATGCAACTGGCAGCCCTAGGAAACCATGGGGCAAGGCTTCTGCTATTGCATAGTAAGTAGAAACAATACATACTGTCTTATCTTGTATGCAGATCACAAAGAAAAGACAATGAGATAGGAGAAGAACAGAGCATGGCTGGTTTATTCTAACTCACCTGCCAATCAGGAGGAATGGGTTGAGAGGTGACAGAGAGAGGCCAGGAGTGTCACTCCAGTGGAGGTCCCCCTGCATGAACAAGGAAGAGCAATGAACAAAGGTTCCTTCCAACAAATTCAACTATGTTAAGAGATGCGGTGAAAAGATATCAGTCAAATGGAAAGCCACATACAGAAGCAGGCAGTTCTAACATAAAGAGGTCTTATAAACAGGTCCAAGCATTGTAGGGGGTATCAGAGATAGATTCCCAGAGGAGGTGACACTAGCTGACTCTTGAGGGAGGAGTAGGAGTTTGCCAGATAGAATGGGGACCACATGACCCGTGTGAGCATTTTCTGGCAGAGAAATAGCATGCAAACAAGTCCTGAGGCTAGAAATGTTTGAAGAACAATTGTTTTGATGGTATCAGGTTGTAAACTGTCAAAGGTGAGATAATATGTCAGAATATAAGACTGGATGGTGGACACAGTTGATTGACTCTCTGTCCCTTGCTTCTGAGGGTGACTGTGTTTGAGGACTTTAAATTTGTTTCTTGAAGCTCTACCCTTTGACCTACCATTGCACTAACTGGGAGTGAGACTCTCAGGGCACCTTTGCTTTAAGAGTAGGCAGACTTTATTCTTTCTTCATTCATCTCAGCCTCACAGACTGAGAGTCTGAGATTTGAGATTTCTTGTACTTCCAGAAAAGTCAGATGTAATTCTAGCAAAGATTGGAAATGAGAAGAAATTCCTAGTTTAGGAACATTAGTCTTTTCTGATTTAGGCTCAATTTTTATATTTATATAGTAGGTTGGAAAATTGTCGTCGTTTTGACAGTTAACAGTGATCACCAACCCTGGGTCCAGATACGGCTGGCTGTTTACTGCTGATGCTACAATGATAAGTTCACAAGTCAGGTGGATGCTAATATCGCAGCCTTTCAGATTCCCAGCCAGGCTGACCTCTGAGAATAGAGTGATAGCTTACATCATCCCTCGAGCATGCTCAGAGAACATCATCCAGCTCCTGGAGGGGTTCATCCATCATGGAGTCTGGCAGATGGCTTGGCGTGCTTGGCATTTCAAATTTATACTAACGGAAAACATCGAAGTACTTGGAGGGTAAGTCTGCATCTCTTAGTTTTGTTTGGCACATTGAAACCCTATGCCAGAGCAGCCTGAAAGTTATGTTTACCACCCTGATTCATTACACAGGCTTTTTCATCAGGAATTGTTGCTCTCGGGACTCCCTGGTATTTATATAATGTGTAATAGTTTACAAAATACTGCAATATCTACATTACAAAACATTTTTACAAAAAATTGTAAAATGTCTCTATATTAGCTCATTTATCTTGACAGCAAAACAATAAGACAGGGCAATAGTTATTTGCACCATTTCATAAAAGTGAAAACTGAGGCTTAGAGAAGTTAAGTTGCATCTCTTAAGTCGATGCTGTCTGATAGAAATATCATGCAAGCCACATGTGTAATATTAAATTTTCGAATTCCACACAAAGTAAAAAATAAACAGGGGTGACATTAATTTCAATATGTTATTTAACCCAATATACTCAAATGTTATATCTGCATGTAATCACTTTAAAAATGGTTGAGACATTTTATATCCCACTTTTCTTACTAAGTCTTCAAATTCTAGGTTTATATCTTAGGAATGAAAGAGTACACCCGATAATCTCAATTTGTGAAAATACTTACACAAATGCTTTTTTGCACGTGAAACACTTTGTAAATGAAATTAACATTTTACATCTAATCCTTTTCTAGTGTCTGTATTTGCTTTGCCCCTATTATTTTCAGCCTGTGTAGGCCAAAATTTCATTGCTATTGATTGTTCAGTGTGGGTGGAATAGGTGGGTGGACATTTTTATTGACTAAATAAAATATACACTTTTTTGAGATTGAGATTCATCTCCTGTTTTCCTGAAATAGCAACTCTACATTTTCCAGGTAGCTAAAAGGAAAAATCTCAGCCTCTCTAGACAGCTGCTGCAGAATATTATTTCTGTAGTGGCTCAAAGGTTTGAGGATCTTCCTTCCATAGGAGCAGAGAGCACATATATGGCATGCTTGGTTCTAGGAGGCTCCCTTCTTCCCCACATCGAAAAAATCAACACCGAAACAAACCAAACCAAACTCCAAATACTTTTTTGAAAAAACTTCCAGGGAGAGAGTATTTGCAACATCAAGATAAAATAGAAGTGTTAGGTTCCAGTCCTTCCAGACTCAGCTCTGAGCTCTGCGATCTCTAAGTACGTTTGCACAAGTTGTGCCTTTGTGCTGCTGTCTACCATCTCCAGTCACCTGCTGAAATTGATTCATCAAGGACGAGTTTGTGGTCTTCAATGAAACCTTCTTTAATTCCCCTAATTAGAATGAACATTTTCTTCTCCTGGATTCCCATGAGAGCTTGATTGTAATTCTATTATGAAAAATAATTACATTGTTTTCTATCTTATATTAAGTTGAACCAAGTACAAGTGCTTTTTTTTTGTAGATAAACACGTTCCCTTTCATATGCTTCAGCCTACTGTAATTAGTGGAATTCTAAACACACAGACACACACACAGACAGACACACACACACACACTCATACATCTACAAGTTAGAATCTATGTATTGTTAACTTCTGAATCTCCCATGGCATCTTGGTCACAGAAGCCCTTCAATAATGGTTTGTTGAATTGAACTGAATGAAGTAAAAACAGAATGCATGTTGGGGAAATAGAATTATAGAAATCAACCCTCTTTCCAAAATCACTCACAGATTGCATGTGCCTTGTGATTCAACTTGAGTGGGAATAAAGGACCTTGGGCAAGAGGTTTTGAATTTTGTATGTTAAGTAGAAGGTGTCAAGGTATTTTGAAGTAATCAAATTTCAGGCTTTAAATATGCTAGTTATAAGCAAGGAAGCTATAGTATTACTGATGGGTGGTGTGTGTGTGTGTGTTGTGCATGCATGTGCTATTTTAAATTAAACATCCTAATTTGGGGTGAAATCCTTAATAAATTGAGAGTAAGAAAAAGTCTCCTTAGTGCCAAAACAATTGTTCTGACTAATTGGGCATACTGAACCGACAATGGGCAATGTTTTATTTATTTGTTGGTTTGCTTATTTTTGGGGATAAAGACACAATAAAAAATCATATAGTATCTTCATGTCCCGTTATATTTTTATATTAAGATTTAATGAAATCTTGTTCAAAAAGCCAGCTGCTTCAAAATCAATAAATTATTTTTTGGTTTTGTTAGTTTTTCTGTGTAGACCTGTTCAGCAGATACAACCCAATTATGCCACTGGTATTTTTATTAAATATCTGCCCCAAAAACAATTGCATTAGGGATTCAGAAAGAAGGAGCACTTATGAATTTGATGTATCTGGCATGAATTTTGGATATGAAGCTGCCTAATCAGTTTGAAACGCACAGTTTCTGAATCCTTAATTTAGATGTTGCTCTTAAACTGTGGCTAAACAGAGTATGAGTCAAATTGTATAAAATAAAGTGTGTCCTTTTTTGTGGAGGAGTTGTACATCACCCATGAGGCCATAGAAAGAAGATCTCATTAAATATGGAGAGTTGGCTCTGGCATATGCTGCTCAGATTTTCCTTCTGAAATGAAATACTTATTCTCCAGCTGCTGGAAGTGCTATAAGAAGACACACCTCAGCTTATAGCCTTCTGCAAAGTGCCTTGGTTGAAAGGCCTTCCTTGCTCAAGATCATGCCCCTTTCTGGGGAACCTGGCATCCTATAAATGTCAGTGCAGATGTGTAAAGCCGTGTCCTTCGCAGCCCTGCTCTGGACCCAGAAGGGTCATCCCAGCTCGAGTTCCCCAAGGGGTTAGCCGAGGTCTTTGTTGAAGTCGTCTTCTGCTTCTGCCCAACCATGCTTTGTTCCCTTTCCTTTCCTTACACAAATATTCATCCCAAGAGTTTTCCAATAAATTTCTTGTATGCTCATCTTTGTCTTAGAGCTTGTTTTCATGGAGTCCAACTAATAACAATATTAAATTAGGAGAGCAGAGAGGTTTTGAACTAACAGAGACTTAACCAGGACTTGAGGCTAAACATTTTTCTCCAATTGTCAAGTCCTAGTATGGAAATACTGTTGATGAAGAGGCTCAGATGCCATCAGCCAATTGCCCTTAGTTGCCTAGTACTGCAGAAGAGACTTGAATTCATACAGCCTTATTACTGTTTTGGCTGCAGTATGGATTAGAGGTTTGTCTGTCATTTGTGTTTCTGTTTAGCTGGTTCCAGTGTGAGGTTACCTATATATCTGACCTAAAATTCCTCCAATAAATCACTTCAAGTGAATGATTTCACAGATCCAGATAATTCTCCATAGGCAATGTACAATTTTGGGCTTGATAGTTTCCTGAAATATTCTGAGTTAGGCAAGAGTGGTTGTAGTTTATTGCAAAAGACTTGAATTTGTAGAGATCTTCCAGAGTATTCCTGGGGGAATATCTGAATAGGAACAGAATCATACTTGGATCATTTTATTCAGGCTGAGTCCTCTGGGTCCATCCCTAGAGAAATCTAATTCCCTGGGCCTGCTTTTGTGGCTTGCTTCGAGATAGTGTGGAATGACTAGACCGTTGAAGAGTTTTTGTGTCTTGTGCATTTAAATGACCTACACATGACATAGCACAAGTGGTTCTAGGCTAGTATTGTTCTCAGTGCCACAACTCCGTGTGAAAATTCACCTATCAGAGCCAAGCTCCCATTTTGAGCTCCCTCTGTTTTCTTTTCCTCTGTGTTTTAGTTAGTCTTTTATAATTGTCTTGGAAGATGCTTAGTTGTTGTTTTAAAAGTTAGCCCAACTATTTTGAATGGGCCAGTATTTCTGCTGCAAGACACTTAAGAGAACAGCCAAGCTTATCTTAAATAGAACTGAGCTATCCATTGCTATTGGTAGTTTGACCAGGCTAGTGAGAAGAAACTGAAAACACTGTGGCCAGAAAATAGAAGACACGGACTCTTGAAAGAGTTTGGAGAATCATGACATCCTTTTAATGTATTTTTAAGTGTTATCGTTGGAAAGAGAAAATAAATTAGTCTTGTCTGTTTCTTAAGAGAGCAGGAATAGAATTAATGGGTGGAAGTTGGAAGGAGGCAGAGGAAGCACTTTCTAACAAATATTGTCTTGCATTTAAATGAGCTGTTGTGCTAATGTGTTCCATCTGATTAACATGTTGAAGGATAATTGAGGTGTCTACTCAGTTTGAGATATTTTGCCTTCACTAGAGAACTGGATGGAAGAGACTGCAATGTTGGTGCCCCCCAATGACCCCACTCCTGATATTTATACTCTGTGCAGTCCTCTTCATGACTGCTGCTGAGCTCAGCCATGGGACTTGCTCTGGCCAATGGTACATTAGCATGCATCAAGCAAGTGGAGGCACACTGAGTGCTGCACATTTGCAACACTCCCTCTTGGAAGCCAGAAGGATGGTTTGAGGCCAGGAATTTGAGGTCAGGGGCTGTGCCATAAAGAAGTTTGGGCTAAACTGCTGAATGATGGGAGGTACTTCAGGGAGGCAAAGCACCCAGTTAAATGCAGCCAAATGAATGATTCTAGCCTCACCACAAAGAGAAGAAATATTACCCAATCGGGCTCAGAATCACGAGAAATAATAAGTCATTGGTTTAAGCCTCTAAGTTTTGGGGTGGTTTATTAGGCAGCAGTACATTAATATAATGGAAATACTCAATTACATCATTTCTGGGAGACTCCCCAACTCTTTTGCTCTCCAACTAGTTGTAAATAGTCGGGGGAAAGAACTTGAATAGATCAAAAAGCATATGGTTACAAGCCACCCTCTGAGATACTGTGGTTCATTCGTTCGCCTTGCGGAAATGCACATTTAAACTATCTTTACTTAGCGACAATCCAACAAGTACATAAATAGCTCCCACAAAAGGAACACTTCATCCATCCTCCTTTGCTGACTAATCCTGATTGTCTGGCAAATAGTGTGGGTATGGGGATGATATCCTGGCTCTGAGAAGAGAATAAAGATTCAAAATCTCCCCCAGACCTTCACATTTCTGAGTCTTCAGCAGATGTTAAATGCAATTTAGTTAACAATGATTAATTCCATACACTGTTTTCTTATCTATTAAATGAAGTTTCCACAGCAATTTAGTGGGAGAAAAGGAAACATTAAACGGAATATAAATCATTGTAAACATTTTAAAATCATCTGATCAGATTTTGTATTTGCCTTATAATTTAAAAAATAGTTATTGTCTGTTCTTCCTTTTCAAGAAATTCTTGATAATCAAATTTATTTTTTGTCCTTTCCACTGGTGTTTCAAACCAGGAGTATAAGGGAAAGGCACGGATCTTCCTGATGTGTTGGATTTATTTTGAATATTGGTAAATTCATGGATCAGAGCAGCAGTTTGGCTTCAGCTTAGCCTTTAGGAAATTTTTTATGATGCTGATATATAAAACCATCATAAGGGTACAGTCAGTGCACTGTGGTTTCCCTGTCTAATGTTCCTTCACTTATTTATTTTTTGGGCTGCCATGAGAAGTTATATTTATTTTTGCTGTTAATTGTTTGCTTAAGGTTGGGTGACTCAGTAGCTCAGTCAGTCCATGTTCTGGGGTTTCTTAAAAGTTTTGTTACACTGGGCAGCAGAGCAAAACCCTGTCTCAAAAAAAAGGTTTTGCCACAAACTGTTATTAAAAATATTGATACGGGCTGAGTATGGTGGCTTATCCCTGTAATCTCAGCACTTTGGGAGAATGAGATGGGAGGATCACTTGAGGCCAGGAATACAAAACTAGCCTGGGTAACACAGTGAGACCCCATCTCCAAAAACAAATTTTACAAATTAGCCTGGCCTGTTAGCATGTGCTTGTAGTCCTAGGTACTTGGGAGGCTGAGGCAGAAGGATGGTTTGAGGCCAGGAGTTTGAGGCTGCAGTGAGCTATGATCATGCCACTGCACTCCAGCCTGGGTGACAGAGCCAGGCCCTGTCTCCAACAAACAAACAAACCCTAATATAAGTAATGCCTGCATTAGCTACTTCAGTGCTGGTGTGGTGAAAATCTAGAGTTCAGCCCAAGGACAGGCCGGTGTGCATTGTTTCCTGACTTTCAGCCCAACCCAGAGCCCTAATCATCCACTGCGCAGATGCAGCACCTGGCAACTCAAAGGCAACAAAATGAGGTACTGGGGATAGCTCAGGGCTTAGTCATCACTGCCTTTGGAAAAGTACCTCAAGATGGAGGCCCTGCATCAAATTTGAAGGGCACTTCATCAGATAAACTGAAAAAGTGCGCGGTAGCACGTCTCATGAACGGGCCTGTTGGGGGAAATTGCTGAAACGGTGATGAGAGGATGCTGGCTTCTTTTCCCACATGCTAGTCAAGGACAGTGGTGTCGTGTCCCTTGCAGCCAATGTTGGTGTGAAGAGACTCTCAGGGGTCATTATCGGTGGGCGGTGTTCAACTGGAGGGCTAGCAGATGAGGATGTTCAGGACGAATGGATGCTACACGAGGGCAGCGGTTTGCTTGAGCTCTTCTTCACTGCTACATTCCCAGCATCTGGAATAGGGCCCAACATGAAGTCAACACTAAAGATTTTTGAGTGAGTGAGTAGATAATAGACATTTTTCATTTTATGGCACATACAATGGAAAATGCCTTTTGCTTCTGTTACTTGAGACATTCTTGTAGCTATTTCAGTTTGCTCTTCAGAGAGGAGAAGAGAAAGATCAGAGAGAAAGGGCACTGCAAATAAAATGGATGATATATTAATCTCATAAGACAATTACCTGAGTTTAACCCGGGCTAGGAAAAGCCAGAAAGGCAAATGGTAAAAAAGCAATTGGGATGAGCCCCATGTTATTGAAGATGATCTTTTTTTCTGGCTGCAAATCTGATAGTGAAATCTTTGGTAAGAATGTACAGAGAAGCATGATCCCACAAAAGTGAGTGACTTCCTGGGGCGGGGACTGAAGGACTGTTCAAACATGGCATATTACACATTTGGAAGAATTAGAGTAATGACTGGATGGCCTCTAAGAGTTAGATCAGCTGAAACAACTAAATAGGCCAAAATAAATTAAGCAAGAAAAGTTATTTTGTTGGTTAGAGAAGATAGATAAGGCAACTAGACCTTTCTAGAAACCCTAGAGCAAAGACTGACCTCTTCCAATTCTGGTGAAGTATTAAGAAAATAAATCTGTATGATAGTTAGATGTAGTATACAGTTAGTAAGCTGACAATATCCATACAATGAGGTCCTGTGGTTACAGTGTAACACCCGAAGAGATTTTAAAGGTGACTTGTACAAGAAAATAACCGATAGGAGAATGATAAGTCAGGAAATGCCTTCCACTATAGCTTTCCTTAGTCAAGTGTCTGCTCTCTGCTTTGTGTGTTGTTAGTCCAACTGGCTTCCAGAGGAAGGAGTTAAGCCTGAATGGTGTCACAGATTTAAGTGCTTTAATGAATGACAGAAAGAATAAAAAGTGATGTCACTGAGAAGTTACCAGCCTCTAAATCAATTGAGGAGGCTGAAGTTAGACCAGAACTAAATATATTCAGGTAGGTGTGCTACAGTGGGAACTGGGAAACTGTTCTCCATATGGCGTGGGTGAGTATTAAGCTCCCTCAGGAAATTTAAACAATTCTCTCTGGGCACATAATTCACGTTTCATAATGTGAGTTTCAGAATGGTTTCCCAAAATTGCCACATAAAACCAAAACTGTAGTGCCAGTCTGAAATAAAGGAAAGAATCATTTCCTCTGAGCACATATATGGCCAGTTGAAGGTGTCTGAGAAAAGAGAAGTTGGATACTGTTCATTTAGAGAACGGAGAGTCAAAGGGTTAGAGTTACTTAATGAATTAAATTAATTCTTTTCTAATTACGTATGTTGTGTCAGATATTACAATGTTAATCATGAAACATCGCTCAAAAATAAGAAGTGCCATATGTTTCACTCATTCTGTGGTCTGGATAAGCTTCGGTAAAATGCAAATGTCATTTTGGGCATGAGAATTGGGCAAAGAATTGGGAATTGATTTAACAGATAGCCACTTTAGCCATATTCTTTTTTTGTGTGTGTGTCACCTGATTCTCCACTATTCATGCCATTTATTTTATTTAACCTCCAAACGACCAAGGCCAATGCAAATATTTAAAAATGAATATAGTGAAATCCTAACAGAATCATAATACATATATATTCATGAATCTTTTAAAGTATTGATGACTTGTGGAGCTTTCTATTTCACTAGGAGAAAATTGACATGTAAGTGAAGTGAGTTTTTCTTAATCATATATATATATATAAAACTAATTGGTAGTTGCTACTATATAAAATACAAGACACAAAAACCATATTTGAAAATATATCTGTATTTCCAGTATGAACAATTATAGCTCAATTCATTGTGGATATTACTTATGAATCCATTAAATTCTATAGCTTTGGTCGCTGAGTAATGATACTAGCAGGTGACACTGTGTGTCTGTAGATGCTAGGCACTGTTCTGTTGCTTTACTTGTACTAACTTATTTGATCCTTATATCAACTTATCCCTATTTCATAGTTGAGGAAACAGAGGCACAGAGATGTTATGTAACTTGGCTAAAGTCAGGAGTTAGTGTGGCAGACCTGGAATTCGAATATAGGCCATTTGACTCCCCAAGTCTGCATGTACAACCAGTAGTTGTACTGCTTTTCAAACATTGGCTGGTACCTGGTAATTTTGCATCTTGTCTCCTAGTCCTTTCAACTGAATTAATATATCAATGTTGAAACAGTGCCAGTTCATCTCCTAAAAAGTAAGGATATTTTCCTTGTGTTAGGCTCTTGATGCAGAGAACACCAAAATTAAAATTTAATGGCTGGTTCGGAAAGTGACTGTAAGAAGTGCATTTCTTTAGTTTAATATGAAGCCGGGCAGTGGTGAGGGGGGGGGTGGGGGAGATGGCTTACCATGGGAACTTGTCATAAAGGCAGTGATTCAAGTGATGTCTTAGAGTGTTGATGTATACTTCTTTGTTCTCCTGCTACCTGTAATGACTGTCAAGGAAAGAAAAATAAGTAGGACTATTGTAGAGTCCAGGTTGTTTTATGAAATTCTAAGGAGTATGGATAAAATAAAATATTACTGCTGCTTCCCAGATGGGGAGATTGAGAAATAGAATCGGCTTCCAGGTGTTCAGAGAAATCAGAAACTCAGACAGATTGAGAAACAAAAATGCAGAATTATATTAAAAAAATAATAGAACTGGAGGGATTAGGAGATTGGAGTACTCATCCATTTTGTTTGACAGATGAGAAAATGAGGCTGGGTGATTTTGTATGATCTTTCTTTTGAAGGTATGTATGCAACTGTGTATCTCTATAACCTTACCTCTTTCCTGCAAACCCACAAAACAAGTAAAGTACGGTAGGACTTTTATAAGTGAGAGAATTATGGTGAAAAAAAATAAAGGTTGGGATAATAAGCCAATGACGGGTGATGTTAGAACACAAAATGCGTGTTGTGAGGTCATCAAACACTGTTAGGAAACTATAAATTTGGCTCTCAGATTTCTAGCAGCCAGTGCTAAGAAAGAAGCATGAGCCATCATGTTTATGAGAAAAAGCCACCAATTTTCCAGAATATGCACAATCATTCCTGGTTGTGAGCCCTGAGAAAATGTATCCTAAGGACCTTATAGAGAGCAGCCCATTATTACAATGAACAATATCCTCAGCAAATAATCACCACGAGCTTCACAGGACTGTTGCTTTACCTTTACTTCCTGTAAGGGCTGTTTGCAGAATAAATCAGCCCGGCTTAGCAGGAGGATTATCTGAGGGACCAAAGCAGTGCAGTCCAGATATGAAGGTAGCTCATGGTCCTCTTAAGGAAGAATTTTCCAATTTTAGGAAAGTGAATAGAAAACATATACTTCAGGTAATTCTGTTAAATACATTTTTTTTTCTCAATAAGGCTTTCAGTCAGTATTGAGTGGCAGTGAATGTCACTTTCTCCTCTCAAGTGAATGTTTAGGGATGTAGAGAGTCTGTTTCCTGTTTAAATGCAGACCCAGGTACCCATAAGCACTGAGAGTTCTCCGAAGCTGGGGAGGCTTACTTGGCTCTTTGCAGGAGCTCTTATGCTCTCCTTTGCACGTATTTTCCTCAGCCTAATGTTTATACTTCGCCTTTTTGATAATGTAATTTTCCATGTAGTTATGAATTTGCATGTGTTAGAGTAGGAGGCCACTGCAAACTCACAGAGTGATGGGCTGAGCAAGTACTGAGGAGTAAGCCAAGATTTTCCCTAAAAATAATTGTAAGTTTATTCCAGTACATGAACAGATGGGTGACCGAGGCCCCCAAAACATGGCCACAAGAATTTTTGTTTGGAACAGTTTCAAAGTGGGTGGTAACAAATGCCCACTATGGCCATAAAAATAAACCTCAGGAAGAGAACCATTAGAACATCTAAACTTTGAGCAATGTAACCTCCTACAGAATGCTGTGGAATGAAATTATTACAGAATATATCCCTAATGCTGAATGAGTTGTAAGCACAAGCAGCCGTGTATTAGTCCTTACTGGAGGCACCTGTGGTCACCATATGTCCTGGTGGCCTGGATGGTCCTGGATAATGCCTGTTGTCCTAGCATGATTGTCAATACTAACTCCTTTATTGTCAAAAGTATTTTAGCTCCTCTAATGCCTTTCAGTAACACTGGAAATTATAGAAGTTTCCTGAGAATGTAACGTTAATGTAAAATATTTTTCCAGAAATTTTGCCTCCATGCTTATTGGTTCTGCCTTCTGCATTTTTGGAAAAACAAGGATGATCACTAACAAATCCTAAAAATGACCCAAATCTTAATCTTAACTTCATATGGAGCACCGTTATGTGTGTGCATGTGTGTGCATGCGTGTGTGTGTGTGTTCAATTGTAAACTTTAGAGTAATTTCCATGTTGTAAAGATCCATTGCCTCATAAAAGTCCTGGAATTGTTCATTTCTCCTTGAAGGATAAATTAAACAAAATAGAGTATTTCCGTTGGAAGGCTTATGTTGACCTTATAACTATGTGTTAACTCCCTAAATGTTAAATAAAAGTATTAACCTCTGGCACACACACAAGTATCTTGGCTTGAAAGATGGATGAAATGACCACAGTACTTTTACCTGATTCTTGTTTTTGGAGTCAATACCAAGGGGAAGTCCATACAAGCTGTATGGATTATTTTTAATGACGGACATCAATAAAGTGATTGGCTGGATCTTGAATAGAATACTAACCTGAGAAACCAAGGCTTCCAACTTATTGATGAAAACTTGCCACACCTTTGGAAGAATCATTAAGTCATTCATAAGAGGAGGTGGTTCTTTAAACAATAAATAGATTACATTCTGGTCACTACTAGGTCGTTTAAATATATGGGGAGGAATTTGAGGCTGTAATTTGGAGAGTTCCTTGAACAATTCTGAAAGAAAGAAATCTTTTCACAAGAGCATTATATAGATTGAACTTTTAAAAAATAATGAGCTGTACAATATGAGGAAGTAGTATCCTGATACAATTGTAGGGCTGGCTGAGATTCACAAAGTTCAGAGCAATTGACCTTGGTTTGTCCAGCTGGGACAAGTTTGTGGCTTAAGGATCAACTTGAAGCTTAATTCTTATGACCCTTTTCACCAAATTTATATCTTTAGTAACTCATTTCACATTAAACCCTACTGTTGTATCTGGGGGCCCTGTCAGGCCCTTCCTCTTGAATTTATTTGCCCAAGTTCTTTGAAGGCAGAGAGTTTTAAAATCGCAGAGACTGTTGTGACTTCAAGTATTATGGCTCAATTTCCTTGTCTAGATACTGATATAACTGTAATTGTGGATGGGTTAAAATGTGAACCAATGCATGGGAGTTAAATTGTTCTCATTGATGGAGAAACCACTTGTAATCACTTTTTAAAAGACCCTTAAGACTCTTCCAATCTTAAGTAGAATTGATTAATCTTTCAGTATGAGTTCCCTGTATCTTTTACATACATATATTATTTTATCTCTGCCATCATCACACATTAAGGCATTTATTTGGTTATGTACCCATCTTCCATTAAAAACTTTGAATTCTACAGTAGGAAGGACTGTGCCTTGTTTGCCTTTGCTTTTCCAGTGCCTAGTGCGGAGTTTGTGTTGAATAAATGGAAGAACATGTTTTATTTATCTGACAATTTTTAAGAAAATTCTTCCCCCAAAATTCAAAAAATTATGACAGACATCTACCATTCATATTTAATAAATGTTAGTTTTTCATATTTGTTTCAGATAATTTTATCGTTAAAGAATTAAAACTTTACAGCTGCAGCTAAGGCCCTCCTCTCCATCCCATTACTCTGACTTCCTAGAGACAAACATATCCTGGAGATGCTTGTGCCATTTTTGAGACGTTTTTGCTGCTTCACTCATATGTATCATCCTAAAATAGTATCACCATAAAAATAGTATTGCTCAAAGTGTTTTCAAATTTTGCACATTATATTATGTAAATTCTTTTACAACTTGCCTTATTAATTTAATACTTTAAAAATATTTATCTGTATTGATAGTTGCAGATCTAGTTCGTTCATACTAATGTGTGATTCCACCATGGCTTATTTATTCATTTCATTACTGACAGACGTATGAAGGTTGTTTTCAAATTTTCCCATCAATGAACAATGGAGCAGTAAACATTCTGGTATATATCTTGTTGAGTAAATATGTAAGTTTTTCTAAGATATATGAGTTCAGAAAAAGACATTTCTGGACTTTAGGCTAATCATATCTTTAGCTTTCCAATGTGCTACGCCAATTTATACCACCACCATCAGTATATAACCATTCTTATTCCCTCATCTCACTGATACTTGGTATTAACAGACTAAATTTTTGTCAGCATGACAGGTGTAAAAATATCTCATCACTGTTTTAGTTTGCGTTTCACTGACAACAAGTAAGAATGGAAATATTTTCATTTGTTTATTGTACATTCATCTTTCCTCTTCTATAAATTGCTGTTCATGACCTTTGGCCACTTTTCTATTGGGTTATTTATCTTTCATTATTGGGTTTTAAGTATTT
This sequence comes from Macaca thibetana thibetana, assembly GCF_024542745.1. Taxonomy (NCBI): domain Eukaryota; kingdom Metazoa; phylum Chordata; class Mammalia; order Primates; family Cercopithecidae; genus Macaca; species Macaca thibetana. The sequence goes on along the minus strand of NC_065595.1, from coordinate 61,642,830 downwards.
TTTAATATATATTTGATCTGAGTCTACTGTCAGTCACATGAGTTGGAAATATTTTTCCCAGTCTGTAGTTTGTATTTTTAATTTACTACATTTTTCTCAGACAGAGATTTTAATTAGTTGATTTTCTGTCTTTTCCTTTATTTTATGATTTTTTGTGCCTTAAGAAATCTTTCACCACTTTAAAGGATAGAGACATTAAATATTGTCTTCCAGAACTTTTAAAGTTTTGTTTTTCATATTTGTACTTTTAGTAAGCCTGGAACGAATTTTTATGTTGGTAGGAAGTAAGTGTCTAGTTTTATTTTTTCCATGTGGATAGAATGTTTTTGTTACTTGCACTTTCAGTGTCATATCTGAGAATCAGTACACTGCCGAATTCAAGGCCATGAAGCACCACCCCATTGTTTTCTTAGTGTTAGCTCTTACATGTATGTCTTTCTTTAGGTGTAGATTTATGACATTTATTCTACAAATGACTGGATGTGCTTTATCAATGTGATTCTCTTTTAAGTTGTGCCTGCTATTAACCTATTATAGCTTTAATTTTAATGACAATTGTTTTCTAAAATGTCTACATACTATTTTAAGAGTACATGCTTCCTTAGTTATATTTTTTTATTCCATCTTGAACATGCTTATTTTAAGTGTAATTATTTTATTTTGTAGTGTTTTTTGGATTTGTATATTAGGTCAGCTTCCTGGATTTTCTAATCTTGTTTGTGTTTCTGCAATCTTTCTCTCAATAAATCATTTTCTTGAGTAGTTTGTGATTTTTGCTCTGTAAATTTTTGAAACTAGGGTTATTATTTTTCATCAGACCCTGAGGGTTCTTGGTTGTGAACGTGTTTCTCTTGCTTTAGGTACATATGCAGAGATCCTCACCAGTCAAGGACCATGTTTAAAGAACCAATTTCTTGGCTTCAGGATTCTTGTACCACTTACTACGGTGTCAATTCAGAGTTGATACCTTACAAATATTTTTTTCTTAGGTTCTTGGACATAGATTCAGCTCCTTGAGGAATGGGCTTTTTCCAGTCTCCCAAGGGGCCAGGCTTTCCAGGATTCTGCCTTCTGATAGACAGTATGAGTCCCTGCTTATTTCATAGCTTTGAGGCCATTCTCTTCTTTTTTTGTGTGTTGTATTAAAACCTTATCTCCTTTCCCCTAGGGCCTATGTAATGATCTAACATCCTTCCCAAGCTATCAAAGTTCCCTCTTATCACTTTAAAACTCTGACTTTAAGCTCCTCCTTATTTGTAGTGGCTGGAGATATTAGGCACTTGTTTAACAGGTTTTTAGTGAGTACCTATAATAAGTCAGTATTGTTCTAGGACTTGGGTTATGCCTATGAATAAAGAGATCTATATTTCCATGTTTGTGGAGTTTAGATTCCAGCAGCAGATAGATAAATGTAAACATATAATTAAAACAGTAAAGTATCTGAAATCTTAAAAGGTAATAAATGATATGGGAGAGGGATATAGGCATCTCATAAAAGGGTCAAGAATGGAGGAGGAAGGGAAGCAAGTTGGAGTATAAAGTTGTGTTTTCAGAGTGAGCTTCATGGTAAGGTGGAATTTGAGCAAAGGCTTAAAAAAATGAAAGTGTGAGCCAAGCCACTTTCATGGAAACGGTGTTTCATTGAGGTGAAACAGCAGAGTAAAGACCTGCATGTGTGAGGATGCTGCAGGCTTTGTGGGAGTGGAACAGCGGCTGGTGTAACTGGAGCTGATTCATTTAGAGAAGGAGTCCTGAGGGAGGAGACCAGAGTTGAAGGGAGAGGACAGGTCATGTATGGCTTGAAAGCCATTGTAAGGATTTTGGCTTTTAGTCTGTGCTTTGAAGAGAGCCGTGACCTGATCTGACATGTTCTAAAAGATGGCATTGGTTGGCTGGGTGCGGTGGCTCACGCCTGTAATCTCAGCACTTTGGGAGGCTGAGGCAGGCAGATTACTTGAGGTCAGGAATTCGAGACCAACCTGGCCAACATGGTGAAACCCTGTCTTTACTAAAAATACAAAAAGTAGCCAGGTGTGGTGGCACACGCCTCTAGTCCCAGACACTCAGGAGGCTGAGGCAGGAGAATCACTTGAACCCGGGAGACGGAGGTTGCAGTGAGCCAAGCTCACACCACTGCACTCCAGCCTGGGTGACAGAATGAGACTGTCTTAAAGAAAAAAAAAAATCTTGTTGGCTATATGTTGATAGCTATGTTTGGCTCTAGGTAGTTTGTAGGGGACAGGGGTAGAGACAGGGAGATATATTGAGAGGGTACTGCAGGAATCCAGGAGCAAGGATGATGGAACCTGACAGGTGTGGTAGCCATAGAGGGGGAAGGAAGGTGTAGCCAGCACTGGTTCCCGATGGATTGCCTGCGACAGAAACATAAAGATGTTTTCTTCCTTCCTCTCAGCTCGCTAAGTATGTATCATATTTATTATTATTTTCTTAAATCTAACATTTTTAGCTGATCTTAGGGGAGGGTAGGTCATGTTACTTCATCTGACCTTATTCTGGGACTGGAAGCCAATGACACATTTTAAAACGTCATCTTCTGTTTAAATACATCTTTGAAATTTTTGTCATGGTACAAGCTTAGAAGTTTTAGGAAGTTCGAGCTCCTGAAAGAAAATCGGAGAGACAAATTGCCTGAGCCTGGGGAGGAGCTGCTAAGAGTGCACTCTGTGCAAATGGTTCAAAACAACAGCAGGGGGCTGTGTGTGCAGGGGATTCTTAGGATCCCATAAATCCTCCCACAAAGAAATAAATATCTATCTGGAAAAATGTGCAGGCAGAGTTTTCATCTCAACAATTGGCACAAGTGAATGTAGGGCTTTCCTTTTTCTTTTGTTTTCTTCCAAAGAAAGAAACAAAGTTCAGAGCACTTTAAAAGGTTTCTTTTCCTCACGAGGTAATAGCGTTCCTCCCCCTGAGAAAAACACTCAAATATTCCAAGGTTTTTCATATTGATTGTGATTTCCAATTGATTGCATATTGATGAGGGCTTTTCTTATTGACTGTGGTGTAATCTCTTGGTAAACAGAGAAAACTGAGTGGTTTAGATCAAGAAACTATAACTAAGGCACCACCCAGTATGGAAAAAATAATCAAAATCCTTTGTAGTATTTATCTGGAACAATGCAAGAAGATTTATACTCACAATCTAAGGTGAATATAACAAGATGATTACTCATTATGCCCAACATATCCATTCCTTTTTGCTTGAAAAAGCCATTTCCAGTTTTTGGCCCAAAAAAACTAAGCAGGGTAAAATGATGAGCACCACAGCAGACAGACACCTTCTATTAATATCCACGAGCAGTGTGAGGTGACCACCCTTGCCCTGTGGACATGCAGTCAGCACTGATTCTGTTTCCTCAGGTTCCCAGGGTTTGTCCTCCAGTACCCAATGTCTGCTTCCCTGTTGCACTTGAAATGGAAAGGGATCCAGGCAAGGGACCTCTTTTTCCAGAGTGTTGCTTATTACAAAAGAATAACAAGAAATATAACATTTACCAAAAAGATTCACTCTTCTCAAATATTTGAGATTCACTAAAACCTATTGTTTATTTAAAGAAATACTTTGATCTCTATAGGATCTACAAATAACCTTTAAATGTCCTTTTATTTTCCCTTAAAGGCAGTATTCCCAAACTTTAGTTCTAATTAATTAGGTTTGGGGTGGGACCCCAGATTCGTATTTCTAACAAGCTCCTGGTTTGTGCTTGTCTTTGAACTACTCTCTGTCTCAAGGCAGTGGTTTTTGAGTTTGACTATACCTTCAGTTCCTTACAGAGCTTTCAGAAACCCCAAATAACTAAAACTGCCTTTGCAAAAATTATAACAGCAAGAAAATTATGGCAGTAAAAGAGATCTGACCTAACCAACTCCATCTTGTCTTTAACCCCCAAACTGCCTGTATTAGTCCATTTTCATGCTGCTGATAAATACATACCTGAGACTGTGTAATTTATAAAGAAAAAGAGGTTTGATGAACTCACAGTTCCATGTGGCTGGGGAGACCTCACAATCACCACGGAAGGCAAAAGGCACATTTTTTTTTTTTTTTTTTTTGGTTTGGCAGAGTCTTGCTCTGTGCCCAGGCTGGAGTGCAGTGATGCGATCTCGGCTCACTGCGAGCTCCGCCTCCCGGGTTTACGCCATTCTCCTGCCTCAGCCTCCCGAGTAGCTGGGACTACAGGCGCCCGCCACTATGCCCCGCTAGTTTTTTTGTATTTTTAGTAGAGACGGGGTTTCACCGTGTTAGCCAGGATGGTCTCGATCTCCTGACCTCGTGATCCACCCACCTTGGCCTGCCAAAGTGCTGGGATTACAGGTGTGAGCCTCCGCGCCTGGCCAAGGCACATCTTGCATGGTGGCAAACAAGAGAGAAAACGAGAGCCAAGCAAAAGGGGTTTCCCCTTGTAAAATCATTAGATGTCATGAAACTTATTTACTACCACAAGAACAGTATGGGGAAACTGTCCCCATGATTCAATTATCTCCCACTGGGTTCGTCCCACAACAGATGGGAATTATGGGAGCCACAAATCAAGATGAGATTGGAGTGGGCACACAGCCAAACCACATCACTGCCCGTGGTCATTCCTGGTTATGGACCAAGCTAACTTAGGGGAAATTTTAGTTTATAGTTTAAGTGATAATTGCCCTTCCCCAAACTAAACTGGTTTTATAAAATTAATGAAAGGTTACCAGGTTAATAAAATGAGAGGGGTCTGAATTCTGCAAAGAGGTAGGTATAGTTAAACAATTACCAGCTATTGTTCCACAGGTCTCAAGATTTACAACTTCCCCAATTACTCCTGTAAATAAAACCATTAGTAGAAAACTTACGATTGGCCTTTTAAGATGTCTTTTCAAGCCTGGGCGCGGTGGCTCAAGCCTGTAATCCCAGCACTTTGAGAGGCCGAGACGGGCGGATCACGAGGTCAGGAGATGGAGACCATCCTGGCTAACACGGTGAAACCCCGTCTCTACTAAAAAATACAAAAAAACTAGCCGGGCGAGGTGGCGGCGCCTGTAGTCCCAGCTACTCGGGAGGCTGAGGCGGGAGAATGGCGTAAACCTGGGAGGCGGAGCTTGCAGTGAGCCGAGATCCGGCCACTGCACTCCAGCCTGGGCGACAGAGCGAGACTCAATCTCAAAAAAAAAAAAAAAGATGTCTTTTCAGACTTTCACATTATTGACTAGTGAATGACTCCACCTGGAGCAGTGACTCCTCTGTGACTCCCACTCAGAAGTGGACTCAGTGCAGGAGGACTGTTTTCCACACCCTACAGTTGCATCCCCAACCAATCAGCAGCATCATTTCCCCTGCTTCCTGCCTGTCAAACTACCCTTGAAACCCTAGCCTGTGAATTTTCAAGGAGGCTGATTTGAGTAATAATAAAACTCTGGTCTCTCTCTCATTTAGCTGGCTCTATGTGTGTTAAATTCTTTATCGCAATACCCCTGTTTTGATAAATCAGCTCCATCTGGGCAGTGAGCAAGAAGAACCCATTGGGCAGTTGCATAACTGACGTCACCTCAGACCAATTGAAACAGAATTCTGAGTGTGGAACCTGGCATCTGAATTTTTAAAGCTTCCCAGGTGATCCCAACATGCAGCTAGGCTTGAGAACATTTGCACTTAGGTCTTGGCGGCTCAATGCATTTGACAGAATTACTGTGGATAAACTGTGTGCTCTTGGACTAGTTTTCACTAAATCTCTATGAACTCTCTGGATGCAAAGGTTTGCTGTGTGAAATGAGAAATATAGCAGTATGCAAATATAGGACCCTTATCATCTAACTTTGCAGTAGATATTTTGACGCATGTGGGTTTAACAAAGACTACAGATTTCTCCATGTGCAAACCTCTTAGTGCAAACCTGAACATTAATTATTGGAGCTGAATTATGTATACTGGCATAATAAAGAGGTAAAAACACTCTTATTTGCAAACTGTATTTTTGGATTATAAAACATTATTATATAATCCAGGACCTGAAATTTCAATTTTTGGAAATTTTTAGACTATTTTACAGAGAACCAGGTTAGTATGGGCAGGTTAGTACAATTTTTTTTTTAAAGCATCAGTGTTATGTTTCTATCTCTTCTTCCTCTTCGATGTGACCAGAAGCTTTGTTATCAAAAATGTACCTTTGACACTGGCAGACAATTGTTTATAAAATTACAAAGAAAAAAATAGTGAGATGAAACAATAGAAGCATTAAAGACTATTCTGAGCATAATTTGGCAAGGGCTTATACATTTCTTGATGACACAGGACTTGGGTTTTGAAGAAGGCTTATATTCACTTGCTGTGTGACCTTGGATAATTCACTTAAACTTTTTAATGCTGAGTTTTTTGATCTCCAAATCAGGGTTAATGACATCTCTTACGGTGATCACTGTGAGGAAAAAACGAGGTAAGTATATGAAAATGTTTGCTAAGTTGCAAAGTACTGTAAAAATATAAGTATATCCTGTTCAGAATCAACCACATTAGTAAGATTGTTTATTTCTCAGTAATGTTAATAAACTTCACTGATTACTCCCTAGACTACAAGACTCCTGAGGGCAGAGGTGGTATTTTATTTATTTATTTATTTATTTATTTATTTATTTATTTATTTTTCGAGATGGAGTCTTGCTCTGTTGAACCCCAGGCTGGAGTTCAATGGCGTGATCTCAGATCACTGCAACCTCCACTTCCCAAGTTCAAATGATTCTCCTGCCTCAGCCTCCTGAGTAGCTGGGACTACAGGCGCCCACCACCATGCCTGGCTAATTTTTGTATTTGTTTTAGTAGAGAGGGGATTTCACCATATTGGCCAGGCTGGCCTTGAACTCCTGACCTCAGGTGATCTGCCCGCCTCAGCCTCCGAAAGTGCTGGGATTACAGGAGTGACCTGCTGCGCCAGGCCCAGGGGTGGTATTTTATTTACATTAATATGCTCACCTCATAGCACAGAGGTTGGGACACAGAAGAAGCTCAATCAATGATTGCTGAATAAGTTACCATCTAGATATTTTAGTGCGGTGTTCTCTAAGACAAGTAGCACAGCTTTATGTGAAAATCAGGTAGTAAGCTGGGAAACAGAGCATCTCTTGTGTGTGACTATAATTGTTCTCTGGGGATGCAAGTTCTGCATTTCCCTCATTAGTACAAGAATCTAACCTCTTCCGTTAATGGGGTTAGACACAAATTTACACATATGTAAGGCTGCCTCTTTCCTTTTTGTGCTATGAAGGCTTCTAATTTAAGAAACAAATGGCCAGTAGAGAAAAATAACAGTTATTACATTATCTGAGGGATTGGCAGTGATAGGTTTCATTTTTCCCGTGGCCTAAATTGCTCTTCTGGAATAAATTAAGTCACTGGGTAGTGAGTTACTAATTTTTTAGGCTACATGACTGAAATAATGCACAGAATGAGCATCTAATAATTCAAAGAATTATTGATTCTTTGTAAAACTCTCATTTTCTATGATCCCTGAGAAATATTCAGGAATTGAAAAGATCCTGGATCATTACCATGTTGGGTATTTATCTTTGCTTTGGTACTGAAAGAAAAAGTGTGTGTGCATGGGGGTGCAGGAGATGCAGCCGATTCAGATATGTTCAGGCAGATATGAGGGTGGATAGGAGAAGGTAATAGGCCAATTTATCCAACTAGGATTAAGGAATCTTAAGAGGAAATGTCATACTTTCATCTTAAGAGGAAAGTAATTTGAATGAGTGGAATTTGGGTCTAAGAACAATTTATTGATCCTTTGAGGGGATGGGAAATTTCTCGTTTGGCCCATTGTTATCTGGTTTTCCTAGCCCAGGCCTGCTATGGAGTAAATAGTATACCTCTTTCTTCATTCATATGTTGACGCCCTAACATTCAGTGTGACTGTATTTGGAAATAGGGCATTTAAGGAGGTATTAAGTGAGGTTAAAAAAGGGTCCAGAGAGACTGGTGTCTTCATAAGAAGAGGAAGAGACACCAGAGCTGTCTCACTGTGTGTTCTCACATATGCACAAGTCCATGTGAGGTTAAAGCCAGGAGGTGCTGTCTGCAAGCTGAGGAGAGAGGCCTCACCAGAAACCAAACCTGCTGACACCTTGACCTTGTATTTTCTACCTTTCAAAACTGTGAGAAGATAAATTTGTGTTGTTTAAGCCACCCAGTCTGTGAAATTTGGTATGGCAGCCCTAGCCGACTAACTCAAGACCATATGGGTTTTATGGCACTTTGGGAGGCCAAGACGGGCAGATCACTTGAGGTCAGGAGTTCGAGACCAGCCTGGCCAGCATGGCAAATTCGTGTCTCTACTAAAAATACAAAAGTTAACTGGGCATGGTGGTGTGTGCCTATAATCCCAGCTACTGGGGAGGGTGAGAAAGAATAATACGCTTGAACCCAGGAGGCAGAGACTGCAGTGAGCTGAGATTGCACCACTGCACTCCAGCCTGGGCAACAGAGTGAGACTCCATCTCAGAAATTAAAAAAAAAAAAAAAAAAAAAAAAAAAGACTGCATGAGTTTTTGATGGAATGCTAGAGAAAAAGAGGTTGTAAAGGAGTTGTAAAAGAATAGAGCTATATTTACAAAGATCTTTAATAGATGCTAACAGAGAGTAGCAAAAACATAGGAATGTGAAGAATTGCTCACTTTCTAGACAGAGCAGCTTTAGAACCAAAAATGACTCTCATGGCATTAGTAGGAGAGAATACCAGCAGTGGCCCCAGGAAGCAGTGTGGCATTGTGTCTTGGCACACGAGAATCACCTCAGTGCAGTTTAGCTTAGCATGGCACATCTTCCTTGGGCAAAAGCTGATGATCAAGCAGAACCAGCGGGGTGGCTACAGCAGGGGAAGGCTTGGTTGTCACTATCAGACAGATAGGGAGAGGGAGAGGAGAACATGAGTAATTGAGAATTAATTACTCTTCCTGAACGTATATGAGACATTTCCTCCAAACTCCCTAAAATAACTGGAAGATAGAGAAACTTTGAAATGATTTAGATTCCCTGTAATATGGGTGTGAGACTGTTTCATTAGCTTAATGAAACAATCTCACAGCACATGCAAAATGGCAATATTAACATTAACGATGTAGAAATAGGGATCAGACAGAAACTAACCTTTGTAGAGCGCCTGTGAAATGCTACGCAGTGGGCTGTTATCTGAATTATATCTCATTCTCTGCATAACAACTCTGTAAGCTGGTTCTATTGCTCCTATTTTTTAAATGAGAAAATTGGGTCTGGTATGGGATTTGTACAGGGTCACATAGCTAGTGCTTTTGGAAACTGGAGCATAAAATAGACATGCTGACTCCAAAGTATGTGTTTAGTACACTACTATCCATAGCTTGATAACAATTTTGAGCATTTTTCTGTTGTGTATGGAGAAAAAAATATCAATAATTGTTTTAAAGCAATACAAAGATACTGCACTTCCCATGTCCCATGTCTCCTAAACTATGGAAGGAAACAGTTTGGCCACTTACCGTGCCACTGAACAGGTATATGAACATCATTATTATTCCTTCTGTCTTGGCATGATTGAACATCTACTGTGTTCTGGTCACTGAGGATATAATGATAAACAAAATATAGAGAATCTGTTCCTAATAGAGCTTAGAGGTATTGAGCAAATTGCGATGTCAATAAAATATACAATTAAGCATGGTGATCATTGCTCTTCAAAAAGGTCTTGGGAGGCATGAAAGGATAACAGAGATGAGATTTAGATGGACACTAAGGGAAGGCGTTTAGATAATTTTGATATCAGAGCCAAACCCTGATGGATGGATGGGACTGATTAAGCAAAGCTTGGGGGCACTCTGCCCTAGGTGGACAGAAGAAAGAACCCAGGAGAAAGCACAAGGAGGGAACAGATTGGACTTGTTTCAGAACCAGCACGCAGGTCACTGTGGCTGGAGTTTAGAGAGCATGGAGGAAAGTTGAGGGTCTAGATGGAGGCAGGAGCCATGTTATTTGGGGCTATAGAAACCCATGTTAAGGAGTTCATATTTCTTTTTAAATGAAATGGAAGACATTGAAAGAGGTAGCTGTAAGCCGTGATCACTCTGTATTTTATATGGAAAATGAATTGAAGAGGGCAGGAGAATAGCTGGGTGGCAAAGGACCAGAAGGGGAAGAAGATAACACAAGCTAAAGAAGTTGACTCCTGAAAAAAGCAGGAATACTCTGTTTTGCTAAAAGGAAGGAGGAAGGACAGGAAGGTGAAAGAGTCTGAAATGCCCCATGCCATCTGAACTGGACAAAGAGAGACATGAAGACTGGAGGGGCTGGGGAGAGGCAGTGAAGGTTCCATGTGGCTGAGGCTGCTGAAGGAGAGGCACTAGGGCAAAAGAGGCAGGAAAAAGGGGGTTAGGGTCGGATTTTTAATTTCTGAAGGTGTTTGGTTGTGCTGTCTTCATGTGTGATTTTAGAAGTGGGTTGCTGAGGTGAAGCTAAAGAAAGTAAGAGGTGAAGCTATAGAAAATATAATTGAATGTTGGTGGGAGTGTAAATTAGTTCAACCATTGTGGAAAGCAGGGTGGTGATTCTTCAAAGAACTTAAAGCAAGATGACGATGCAATCCAACAATCCTATTACTAGCTATATACTGAAAGGAATATAAATAATTTTACCATAAAGACACATGCATGTGTATGTTCACTGCAGCACTATTCACTATTCACAATAGCAAAGACATGGAATCAACTTGAATTCCCATCAACAATAGACTGGATAATGAAAATGTGGTACACATACACCCCAGAGTACTATGCAGCCTTAAAAAAGAACTAGATCATGTCCTTCACAGCAACATGGATGGAGCTGGAGGCCATTATCCTAAGCAAACTAACACAGAAGCAGAAAACCAAATACTGCATATTCCCATTGGTAAGTGGGAGCTAAACAATGAGAACACGTGGATATTAGGAGAGCAGCAACAGACACTGGGGCCTACCTGAGGGTAGAAGGTGGGAGGAGGGAGAGGATCAGAAAAAATACCTGTCAGATACTGTGCTTATTACTAGAGTGATGAAATTATCTGTAAACCAAACCCTGTGACATGCAATTTATCTTTATAACAAACTTGCCCATGCACCCCCAAAACTAAAATAAAAATTTAAAAAAACCCAGAAAATATAATTGGAAATAAAAAGTTCAAAAAATTGAAGTAAGGGCTTTTCATACAATGTCATCTATATAGACACTACATTGTCTGGGATGATGGAAGGAGCTAAAGTCTTCAGTGAATGGAGGAGCAGGGCCAGGAGCTCAAAATGCTTCTTTGAAGACAAAGAAGAAATGATATTACCAAATGGTGGGCTCAAAGGAACGGGGATTTTGTAACAGAAAGAGTATGTCATGGTCTCAAACAAGCACTGGTGAGTAAAGGAGACACCGAATCTTCTCTTGATCATGAATACGTTGGGATGTAGAAGAGAAGACAGCCTTCATTTCAGAGGGTCTGGGGAAGCAGCTAAGACTTGATTAAGCGAAGTATGGATTAAGCCAAGATAGTGAAGAAGAAGAAGAAGTCAAAGATGGAGAGCAGCTTTTTGATTACATTTTAAATTAAATATCAGAAGGGGAGAGCATCTTGGATGGAGGAATAGAGAGGATGCACAGAATTACAGTGGGTGTAGAACTGAGTGGTGGTAAGAGCTAAGCATGAAGAGTCCCTTGGTGAGTGAGTGTGTGAATTGTTCAATGCTCTGCGCTGGGTTCCCACACCCAAGGTTTAAGTGAGTGCACCTCTTGGCTCTAATTATATCCCCAGTTGCCTGCAGCAGGCCTGCTGTTTGTTTGGGAGCTTGAGAAGTCAGTGAGGGCTGCTTTGGGTAGTCCTCTATGTTTTGAAAAATAACTTAAGTCCCTCCCCTTGGACCAAGTAAAGAGATTGCATTGTATTAAATTTTCATCATAAGGGAAACAGATCAATGCACAACTAACACTGTTCTTTTCAGAGTGCTTATAGTAACAAAGCAAAACAAAACAACTCTTTAAATGGTAAGATAAAGAACTAGATAGCTGAACACATAGAACATGGTGAGTCCTCAGTTTCAGTTCTCAAGTTTATTCTACCAGTTCTTCTGTATTGTAACTGTAGAACATTTTGTTTCAGCGTGGGAGATGGCTATTACTGTCATCCCAACAGCATAAAAAGTAGATTCCATAAGCTGCTATATATACATACTTCATTTAATTCAAAAGGAGTGTCATCGTTTAGGAAATAATTTTCAGGGATGATTAGAAAACAGTCCCAAGGATACATAAGAACATGTCTAAATAAACTTCAGAGTAATTCAATGAACATTTTGCTGTTGTGAACATTTTCTCATGAGCTGTTCTTTTATTGTATAACATAAAGAAGTTACATGGAAAAAAGGAATTGCAATGTTCAAGGCAAAAGAAAATTTACCTTATCCATCACCATGCCACCTTGCATCACTATGCCACCTTGCAGGAGGAAGAGAATTCCAATACTTTAGCATAATGGGCCAGAGGTGAGAGAGTGCATGGTATGTTCAATGGACTAGATACCATTTGGTAGAATGTCAATGAAAGTTTCAGTTGAAAGACAAAGGTGGGTGAGAGATAAGGCTGGCTAAGTAGGTGGGTGTAGATGATGAAGGCAATAAGATATTTCTTGCTGAGAAGTTTAGACTTATTATGAGGACAATGAGGTACAACTGATAGCTACTAGATGGAGGAGGGCATGACCAGAAGTATATCTTTAAAAGATGTTTAGTAGGCGTGTGGAAGGTAGATTGGATGAAACAGATGTGGAAGAAGATCAAATAAGATGTAGTAATTGAGGGGATAAATGATGATGGCATAAACAAATCAAGGGTGGTGGGGGACTGACAGAAACTTGAGAGAGATTAGGTAGCCAGAGCGAGTGAGATAGGATGGTCCCACCACTTGTCCAGAAACCAGGGACTCAAGTCAAATGCGGAAGTTTTATCATTGAGTCTTTCTGCCTTCTTTTTATCTTTTATCTTTTCATCTTTTATCTTTCATCTTTCTAGGACTCCACTCTGTTTTGACCAAACCCTGAATATAATATCCTGATGGGTTTTGAATTTTTCTAGCAACGTGTTCCTTTGCTTGTCCTGTACACCTGTGAACACCATGGCTATTCCCATTGATTTAAAAGAGTACGATACTGGGCAGGATTTGTGAGGCCTGCAGGTCCGTCCTTGCTTGAAGGTGGGGTGAGATGTTTCTGCCTTTGATGAAATTTTATGTAACATCCCTGGGAAAGCCTATAAGGGCTTAATCTATACCTTTGAGCTCGAGAGCGTGAAGGAAAGGATAATAATAACAAGCATCTTTACTATTGTAATATATTTTCTCACTTGGTCTTGAGTTGTCACAACAGTCCTATGAGATAACTACTATGACAAACCCCATTGTACAAGTGAGGATATTGAGGCACAGAAAGGTTATGTAACTATAAGGTCACCCAGGGAGTAAGTGGCATCTTGTCTAAGGCAAGCTCGTAGGTAGCAGAGTCAGGATTTGAACCCAGGCTGTGTGGCTGTAGGCTGTTAACTGCTACTCTCTGCCATCTCTCAGCACTTGGGGCCTACTAGAGTAGCCAGGGAGGTTGAATTTCTTGTGCCACAGAAATTCCCTTGATGTTTATCTACTAGTCAGAGATGAAGGCAGTATTTCTAGGTCAGGGCTTCTGCAGATTGGTAGCGCTCTTCTTGTCATCACAGGGGAGGGAGAAGTTCAGGGCTGGTGTGAGGGAAGTGCTATTTTCTAGGATTACCTTTGTTTTTTATTTTTACATTTTTTTGAATTTTAAATTTTTAATTTCTGTGCCTACGTAGTAAGTGTATATATTTATGGGGTACATGAAATATTTTGATACAGGCATGCAATGCATAATAGTCACATCATGGAGAATGGGGCGTCCATCCCCTCAAGTACTTATCCTTTGTGTTACAAACAATCCAATTATACTTTTTTAGTTACTTTAAAATGTGCAATTAAGTTCTTATTGACTACAATCACACTGTTGTGCTGTGAAATAGTAGGTCCTGTGGTTGCCTTTGGTACCCCTGTTCCCATGCTTCAAATCCTCTAAGGTTGCCATTTGGGGTACCCATTTCAGATACATTTCCCAGCATTGTTGATGATAATAAACCAATGGATAGATCCAATAGTCTAAAGTTGTCACAAGAAAGGGATGGTGATAAGGGGATGGAGGAGGGAGACTATCATATCACATCTATCTATCTATCTATCTATCTATCTATCTATCTATCTATCTATCTATCTATCTATCATCTATTTGCCTACCTACCTATCATCTAATCTACCATCTATCCATCCATCTATCTTCTAACTATGTATCTCTATCTGTAGTTCCTGGCTTCTATATATCGTATTCTTTACTTGACCCTTTCACAGAATTAGATCATTTCATTCATAAAGACTGTATGTAATACCCCTATTTTACAGATGAAGAAATTGAACCTAAGAAATAGTACACCTTTTTCAGACCTGAAGTCAGAGTCTGTAGTCAAATTAATCTGATTCCAAAGTAAGTAGTCTTTCCCTTTACCACACAGCTCTTAGGCTAGGTCTTTTAGTTTTTGGCCAGATGTCTACTTGTTAGACCAGATTATTGCTGTTTTAAGATTTTTCCAGATGATCTCTGTAATGATCTCGATAGAACATTTGCAAGTTAACCTGCCTTTCTCAATATTGGTTGTGAGAAATGTAATATATTAAAAAGAAAATCTATTCTGTGTAGGCAAGTAAAGGTGTAAAACTTGAAGGGGATGCTAAAGATAAATTTTGCTTTTGTTTTAGATGAACTGTGTAATCAAATGTCATTTGTCTTATTCTGTGAGAGTTTTGAGAAAAGCAGTGCAGATGAGACCAGAGAAGCAATGCCTGTTTTTCCATATACAACATAATTAGCATATTAAAATAATTTTAATGATAATATGCTTACTCTATAGTCAATTAAAGTTCCATTCTAGGAACTTTACCCTATTAGGCCAGTGCCCAGCTTTATTATGTAGAAGGAACAAGCTAGGTAAAGTGTCTCACCATTTTTTGCATCATGTATTTGTTATTTACTTGATGTATCTCTCAGAATATCTGGTTACTGTGGCAACAGAACATATCAAAATTTCATCTAGGTAAATAGATGCAAAGGAATTAATTATTTTAATGTGCATATTTTTTCCTTCAAAGTCTGTTTTCTGCTCAAGCTGATGAACTAATTTTGCCCATAAAAATTAAACTAATTTTGCCCATAAAAACCAAGATAGGTTGTATTGTCTTTACTCACGGTGCCAAGGAGTGTAAAATTATGTTGCCAGAAATAAATCACAATACAAAAATGAATGAACTCAATAACAATCAGCATCATATATAATAGGACCCAAAAGAACTGTTTGTTCATTCCCTACCATTTTGATTCCATGGATCTTAGTTGGGGGCACTGAGTTCTTGAGAATAATGCTCTTTAAAGAAGGATTTCCACAGGCTATTGGCTAAAAAGCAGGGGCTCATGTAAATGTTGCTTTTTTTTTTTTTTCTTTTTCTTTTTTGGAGTGAGGAGGAGAGAATGAATTTCCCAAAAGTTCCATCCAGGACTTATCATGCACTTTCTTTTTAATAGTAGAGGAACTTAATGTCTTTAACAGCTATGACCTGTAAATTTTGTTTGAGACTACTGCATTTGCCGAAATTAAATCGTTACTTCCAAATGTGTAAACACATCTCAGCCAGGGCTTTTATATAATCGTACTCTTGCTCTGCTTGCTTACTGGTATTTATGACTGCTTACTTCTGTTAATTGGCTAATGTTTGTAAAGTGCTTTTGAGATGAAAAGCTAATGATCTCTGTAGGGAGGAGGCTGTGGGTGGCTTCCTAACAGCTCCCTAAGGGTGTCTCCTGGGGCTTAGACTGCCAAGGCTTGCTTGTGGGCTCAGGGATAATGAGGAAGCCCTTGAGACTTCAATGTCGCTGGTTCTCGAAGCCTTTTCCATTTGGTTCTCCTAGCTTTTACAAAGTCACTCCTTGGAGAAAGTAAATATCATCATTCCTGCAAAGCTGTAAGACTTTTTTACCCACTTACCACTAGAGTTTGCTCTAATGCAGTAGGACAGCATCTCTTTGTTATTACAAAAGAAATAATAATAGTAATAGAAACACATAAACAAGTCCAAAAAATGTTGCTCTTAAGAATTAGAGGCACATGTTTTATTATTTTATCTGTTTTTTCCTGTACAGTATGCCTAAAGGGAGCCATGTGTTTTTTTATTTATTTTTGTGTTTTGAAAGGTAGGACATATCTTTGTTAAAAGAGGTTGGCTAAGAAAACTGTAATTGTAAACTGATAAAATTTTTCACCCATTTACAAAACAAACATATATTAGAAGGGAAAATAACTTTTTTTAAAAAAAGTAATGTATTTTCATTTAGATTATCAAAAGATACTGAATTTTTTTGTCACTGTATAGAAATGATATTTAGAATTTTCATGCATTACATGATTCCTGTGCTGGGGCTTTTTGGTTTTTAAATAATATTAAATAATATTACGGATGTTTTTGTTGGCCTACATGCTGCTTTTGCTTTCCTGCATCTCTACATTAGCATTGCACAGTCACATCCCTGGTCACTGGTCTGGGATACGGCTCCTCTGGGGACTCCCTCCTGGGGTTTGTACAATCAGTTCTGTAGAGGAACGTGGTGTCCAAAGGGACCACACCATTGCTTAGATTCTCCCATGGAGACCAAAGATTTTCCAGCTATTTATTTTTAATCAGCTGGCAATCGCTAGACTACTTAGAGTGAGTTTCAGAAGCATCATTAGAGATACAGAGAAGCTCAGTTCAAAGACATTCGTTACATCGATTTTCACAATCGAGAAAAGTTAGAAAAAGCTGAATGCCCCAAAATAGACTGGCTGAATAAATGATGGTGCAACTATTTAATGGGCAATCATGCCATCATTAGGACAACATGAGGAATGCTTATGCTTATGCTATGATGTAAACAAAAGACAATAGAAAACTGATAATAAAGTATATTCTGAACAATATAAAATATGCATAGAAGCTCCCTGTAAGGGCACGGTGGCTCATGCCTGTAATCCCAGCACTTTGGGAGGCTGAGGACGGTGGATTACTTGAGATCAGGAGTTTGAGACCAGCCTGGGCAATATGGTGAAACCCCATTTCTACTAAAAATAAAAAAATTGGCCAGGTATGGTGGTGCAGTCCCAGCTATTCTGGAGGCTGAGGCAGGAGAATCACTAGAACCTGGGAGGTGGAGGTTGCAGTGAGCCAAGATCACACCACTGAGCTCCACCTGGGTGACAGAACAAGACTCTGTCTCAAAAAAAAAAAAAAAAAAAAAAATTGTAAGGAAATATATTAAAACATTAAGATTGATCATTTTCTTCTTAATCATTGTTTCGTAAGTTTTGAAATTTTATGATGAGCGAGTGTTTTTCCTTTTTCGTAATTTTCCTTTTAAAATAATTACATAAAACATACAAAAAGTACAGAGAATGATATAATAGGTATTTTTGTATTCATATGAAATCTTCCATGCTTTTTGTCTCATTTGCTTAGAATTTTCAGTTATTTTTTGAGATAAAGTGTTTCATTTCTCTGTCTCTTTTCCTGGAGGTAATCACTATTCTGAGGTTTATGAATTTTATATTTTTGTTACATGTGTAAGCTTTCATAAGTGATGTATAATATTGTTATGTATATTTTAAGCTTATACATAACAATTGTTGTTCTACATGTCATTTTACAATTTACTTTGTTTAGTCAACCTCTACCTTTAAGATTTATTCATGATGCTATATGTAGAGCCACTTTACTTTCAAATGCTCATATATAATCCCATTTATCCATTTATCAATATACAACCATTTATCCATTCATTCCCACAGTAGGATACACTTCAAAGTTATTTTAGACTTTTTGCTCATGTAAAGTGTTGCATTTAATATTCTTATGAGTCTTCTCTACACATATTTGAGTTTCTCTAAATGTACCTAGAAGGAGCATCACTGGTTTGAAAATATCCATATCCTAACTATACTAGATTTTACAAATTATTTTCCAGTTTATACTCCCAATAGCAGAATACATGAATTACTATTTCCCTACATTCTTGTCAACTCTTGAAATTAGACTTTTAAATATTGGCTAAGTGGATGAATATGAAAGAACATCTTGTATGGGTTTTTATGTACTTTTCCCTGTTAATTAGCTTTTAGGCTCTACTTTGATGTGGATTGTCTGTTTCTTTGCCCATTATTCTATTAGGTCATTTTTCCTTTTCCTACTTTTTTTAAGCATTTATGATATAGTTGAGATACTAATTCTTTGTCAGTTTTATGCATGGCAAATATTGTCTTCTGGTATGTAGATTGTCTCTGTATTTTAAGAGTTTCTTTTGATGAATACATGTTCTAACTTTTAATGTAGTAAAATTTATTAACATTTTCCTTGTTGGGTTTTTTGTTTCTTATTGAAGATATGTTTTGCTTACCTGGGATCATAAATACATTTACTACCTTCTTCTAAAACAGTTGTTTTTGCATACTGTGATGTAGAAAACTAAGTTAATTTATTCCTGTGTAGCTAACCATTATCCTGGCACCACTTCTTATTAAATAGTCCATTGTGACCACACTGATTTGTAATGTTGTCTTCAATTTATGACAACTGTTCAAATGCGAGAGATGGTTTGGTTCTGAACCCTTGTCTTTAATTCGTCTATTTGGTTGTTCTTGTTCTGTTACAAGACTATCACAATCACTGCAGCCTTACAACATGCTGGTATTTGCTAGAGCAGATTGATCTATCTTATTTTCCTTTTTAATAATTGTCTTGCCTATACTGGACAGTTTATTCTTCCACATGTATTTCATTATCATCTTGTAAAGTCATTTAAACAATGCTTTTGGAATTTTGATTGGATTTTGGTGATATTTATAGATTAATTTGCGGGAGCATGATGGATTTACTATATTGAGTTTTTCTATCTAGGAACAGTTCATTTCATCACTTAGGTCTTGTGTGTCTTTAACATTTTATAATCTTTTGTACATTTTTATTAGATTTCTTTCCTATTATGTGTGTGTATGTGTATAATATTGTTACACAACTACATTTCTTAAATTAAAGTGTCTGGTCTATAGGAACTCTGTTGATTTTTCCATATTAATGTTGTTTTCATCAACCTTGTTGACATCTTTTATTAGTTATGAGTTTATCTATAGATTCTTTTGAGTTTCCTATGTAGAAAACCATGTCTTTTACAATAACAAATGTATTTCTTTTTTTCCACTGTATTTTGATTCTCTTTTTCTTGTGTATTGAGCTAACAGAGACTGGTGTCTACACAATGCATTCTTCTTTCTTAAAAATAGAAACAAGATGTGCCCAGCTAAAAAAACTGCATTTTGCAGCCTCTCATATAGGGATGACAACTGAGATGTATATAGAAGTAGGTGGGTTGGACTTTCAAGAAAGTTCTTTAAGGGGAAAGATAACTCCAATGAGAAGTGCATCCTTTTGCCTTTTTTTCTGTCTTCCTTTCTGAAGCTTGGAGCAATGGATGTGATGTTTGGAGCTCCAGTCCCCATTTTGGGATTGTGGAATTCCCCTGAGAATGCAAGCAAATGTTGAGCATGGTGGAACAGAAAGGAAGAAGAACTTGGGCCCAGATGTATTTATGGAGCTACAAATTTAGGTCAGCGCTGACATCAGAATTTCTTTTAGGCAAGAAAACTAACTTCCGCCTTGTTTAAGGCACTATTGGTAATGTTTTCTGTAACATACAGCCAAATTTAATCATAAATGTACATAGTGCTGTGTTTCCAGGAGCATTTTTAATTAAAAAAGTGATAGAGGGTATGGTCTTTTTCTCAAATTTGGGGGAAAATGCTTCCAGTTTTCACTATAAAGTTTGCTGTTTGCTATAAGTTTTTTGTAGAAAACTTTTTTTTCATTATATGTTTTCTTTCTTCTCCTAGTTATCTGAATTTTATCATGAATGCTTGTGGAATTTTATCAAATGCTTTTTCTGTATTGTTTTATCTACAAACGTGATAATTATATTAATACATTTTTCTAATTTTAATCTAGCCTTTTCTGCGATAAACTCTAAGTGGTTACTATGAACTGTCTCTTCATGTAACATCACTTTAAAAATGTATTGCTTGGTTTTATTTGCAAATATTGTATTTAAAAATTTTACATTTATGTTTAAGAGGGGGCATGGCCTATACTTTTCTTTTTTATGATTGGCTCATCTAATTCTTTTGTTGAAGTCAATTTCATGAAATAACTTGTGAGCCGCCTTTTACTTTCTGTTTCCCAGAAGAGTTTACGTATAGTAGTGGGGTTATATTTTTCCTTGATTATTTGTATTATCTCATCTGTAAAACTGCCTTGGTCAGTGATTTTCTTGTAGGTAAAATTTAAATTCTTTTTAAATTATAGGAAAATTCTCAATTCTTTTGAAAAAATTTGATGGTAAGATTTTTCATGTTCTATTTTTTCATGAGATGATTTTGCTATCTTTATATTTTTTGAAAAACTTTCTATATGTCTAACTTTTCATGTTTATTAACAGAAAGCTGTTCCTTATAATGTCTAATGACATTGTATTTCTATTTACATCTGTATCGATTTTTTTTTGCTAATATTATTTATTTGTCTTCTTTTCTTTTATATTGGGTAATATCCAGAGATTTTTCTATTTTTCTTAGTCTTTTTTTAAAAAAACAACTTAAAATTTTGTGGGTTTTTTTGTTTTGTTTTGTTTTGTGTTTCATTAAATTCTGCCAGTTTTCTTCCAAGTTTTTAGGGCTTATTTTATTGTTATTATCTGTCTTTATGAATTAACTGCTTACTCAGTTTTTTCTAATATAAACATTTACACAATACATCATTCTCTATATTTTGTTTTGGTTGTGCTTCACAACTTTAAAACATAGTGTTTTTATTCTCTTTTAATTCTGAGTATATTCCAATTTACGTTATGATTTTTTTCTTTGATCTGTATATTACTTTGAAGTTATTTTTAAAAGACTTTCTGTCTTTTATATCAATGTTTTATGTTATTGTTTAATCAATTTTTATAGTGTTGTTACTTTTCTAAACATGTTAAACATTCTTTCCGATTGCTCTATT
This sequence comes from Macaca thibetana thibetana, assembly GCF_024542745.1. Taxonomy (NCBI): domain Eukaryota; kingdom Metazoa; phylum Chordata; class Mammalia; order Primates; family Cercopithecidae; genus Macaca; species Macaca thibetana. The sequence goes on along the minus strand of NC_065595.1, from coordinate 61,621,616 downwards.
GTATCAGAGGATGCTAGTCCTACTTCTCTATTTCGTTGTCTGTTGATACACTCTTGATTGCTCATTTTTCTGTTTCATATATTTTTAAAAATTGCAAATGCCTCTTGAGTGTTGTTTGCTTAAGTGTGGGAGTTTAGTGCATCTTAGATTATGGAACTTCTTCAAAGTATTCCTGGTTTTGCTTCTGCTAAAATTTTAGGGAGTTCTCATTAAACTTACAGCAGTATTTACCTTAATCTCTCAACTTGGGAATCTTATACCACCTAGATTGCTAAATGTTCCCTGACATTCATATAAATTGTAGGTTTGGATTTGCTTCTGATAATGGAATTACTTTTCCCCAAAGCCCTGACAGAAGTAATTTTTCATGTTTCCCTGGAGAAAAATTGGTAAGAGTGTTTCTAGACCCCTGTTCGCGGAGCGGTCACCCATTATAGGGTCCTGGCGAACTGTGTGTCTTGGTACCACTGTCCTGCCTTTCAAGACCCTGTGGCCATGCATCCATGTGTCTCCCCCAAGGAGTCAGGGACTTATGTTAGGACTAATATTTCCAGGGGACCAGCTTATTGCTTGTGTATCAGGGCACAAGCTTATTGCTCTGTTTTTGAGTTCCTCTTTTATTTCTGGCACCTGTAGATTTCCTTTGCTTTTTTTTCCAAGTTTACCTATTGATCTTATTTGGTTACATTTTAGCCAGCATTTCTATGTGGTGTTGCTGACACTGTAAATTTGAAATCTATATTAGCACTGGACCCAGGGAAACTAATGTAATTGGAGAGGGAGGAGAAGGAGAAAATAATTCAGAAATATAGAGGAGCTAGGCAAGGAGTGGTGATAGATTGCTCCAGAAAGTCTGTAAGTATCTAGTATCTTCCGGGGAGCCCCTGGGGGCCTATCTGACCTGTTTGTTCTTTGGTTATGGAGTACTAAGAACAGGGCTGAGCCTGGTAGCCTGACAGTGTGGGCATTTGCTGCGCTGACTTCTGGAAGTTGCTCAGTCCCATTGTTGACTAAGTGCCAAGATCACTTGGTAGGACATGATTCTAGCAGAGAAGGAAAGCATGCTGCTGCTGTGCATGTGCTTACACTGAATAGGAGTGAAGTTTTGCATCTTCTAAAATGCATTAGAAAGTGATCAAAATTACAGCCCTCTCTGAATGAGACTCTCCTGTAACACAACTTACATTCAGTAAGTGCCTACTATGTTTCAACAAATGAGATGGGTAGGTGGGTCTCTGAAGCTGTCAGCTTAGCAGAGGAGGTGGGAGCACACAGCCAAGCCTAAAACAATTTGAGGTTTGTTATGAAAGTGGTATGAACAGATGCCGTTGGAGCAAAGGCGAAGGAGGAATGAATTGGTTGATTCAAATGAGTGGGAGTGATGTGGTAGGGAAATCTTTCTAGGGGCAATTTCTGAGCTTTGCCTTGTAGGATGAACAGGAAACTACCTGTGGGGAAAGAAGAGAGGGAACATAATCTGAGCAGAAGAGCTGAGACCTCTCTCTGCAGGGTTTTCAGACCTCTGTTGACCAATCCCCTGGAGCTGGAGCCTTGGCTATTGTCAGAGTGGAGGAGGCTGGGTCCAGATAATAAAAGACTTTGAGTGTAATAGTTGCTTTCATTTGTTTGGAAGATGCTTTTTCCTCTTACCTTAGGGAAAATAAATGTTTACATCAAGTCAGTACATGCCTACATTTGGATTATATTTTGATTCCCTTAAAGTCCTGCCTATATACCTAATTTATTTACTCGAATGTAACAATGTTGTGGAAAATAAGGGGGTTTGAAAGTCTGTTGCACAAAAACCATTCAAAAATATTATTTTTAGTGATTATCATAAAAGCATAATACAATAACTTTATCTCTGAATGAGATAGATATAGACTAAGCAAGGGTATGCAGTTTTTACTATGACAATTTCACATTGCATGCTATTTATGCTACTTGTGATTTTCTAAAAGAGATACCAATCAGACTTGCAAATTAATATGGTTAGCATTTTACTCAAAAATAATGATTTTGCTCCTCACCTTTATTTATAGTCAGTGCAAAGTTATAAAAAGGAACAAGGGGGAGAGCTCTCACTAAATTGGTGAAGCTTTTTATAGTACTTTTTAGACTAGCACGATGTAAGAGGAAAGATACTGGGAAATACCAGCCCAAAGCCTTTTAATATTCATTTATAATTATAGGTATATGTTAGACCCCCCAGTTCACAAGAGAACATTTATTATTTTGGTCATAGTTTTAATTAAAAATCAGAATAAATATGACTTTCTATTGCCATGCTAGTCAGTTTTACTTAACTTTTTGTTCCTGTATTTAAAACATCTATTTTCCTACCTATCTATTTATCTAGGCATCTTAGCATCTACCACTAGTCCTAGTGGTCACTGAATTGAAATATAGGAAAACATAATACCTGGTTCCTTCGATCAGTGACTTGCTGTTCTCTACTTTTGCTTGCCTGGATTTTGGTATCTATGTCATCTTCAACATGGATCATCCCTGGTTTGAATTTGTGAATGCAAGTTCATTCAGCAGTCTGATCACATGTGGTGTTTCTGCAAACGTGAATGAAAAGAGATTAACTTCATGCCACCTACTGCAATAATATCTCTTGTAGATTTGAAGCTAAATTGCAGAAGTGGATGTGTGATATATGAATATGGCATGATGCTTTTCTCATATCTCTTTGTTTTCAATCCTTAGAAACCTGAGTATTCGGGAAAAATGCAAATTCTGAAAAATCTTAATAATTTTTCTAAGACTATTTTTGGCAAACTTGTAGGTTTCAACTCATACAATTAGGAGGAAGAAATTGCAATTGTTTTGGTGAATTTGTTAAAATTTTACAAAAGATCACATATACCAGATGAGATTCAAACAACTGAAATGTAATTGTTTAATTAAAATGGAAAATCTGAAGAGAGTATTGTGTGGTGGTGTCTGTCCCTGAAAAATGAGCAAAATAACTCCTTGTCTCACATAAAGTTATTTCATTAAACAGGCCTTTCGATTTTAAACAACCTTTAGAAGCAGAACCAGAAAGACATTTTTAAGAAGTGAGGGAGGAATGATGACTCAGAGGATGAACAAGCACAGAAAATTTAGGAGAGGAAATTATTACCTGGAGGCATTAAATATAACAAACTTAGCTGGTATTTGTCACAGCAGTTCAATGTTATGTACAAAAGAAAACATATTTAGCTATTGGTTTCAAAACAGCGAGGAATCACCAAATCCGGAAGTGGTACTTCTTATAATGTTTTCATTCACACAACCAACACTTATTAAGTGTTATTATTCATGAGGCACTCAGTAAGGCAACTCCTGTTCTAAGGAGCTCCCAGCAGTGCTGGGAGGTGTTAGGAGGTGGGGGAGAACAGTGAATTCCTTCAGGGTGAAGGGTGCAGGGGATGGGCAACCCCAAAAGTCAAAGCTAGTGGGGTAAGAGCTGCATGCACTTGGCTGGCTTTGCCTGGCTTAGCCTTTCCAGATTATTTACATTTATTGTGTCTGCCTGTGCAGGCCGTTGGATTTAGAATGAGGGTTGTCTCAGAGCCAGGTCCAGAGAGCCTCTGCAATGCACCAGCCTTCGCAAGTGCTCAAGAGGGGACAGACAGCTTGCACAGGTGTGGTGAGACCAATGCCCACCATTGTGGATCTCAGGACTCCAATCCACTATAGTGTAGAAGGTTCTTTCTGCAACGGTTCCTGGGAGATGGTCATTCACTCGTCCCCAAGGGAGCTACATGCAAATTAGCTAAACGTGAAGGGTTAGTGATTGGCTCTGAGAGGGAGATTTGGCCCTGCTTTTCCCACCCATTTCACCACAACTTTTATGGAGATGTAGATTAGGAAGCCCTCCCTGATTATAAGATCCTGATACTGGGGCCATCCCATCACCCTGACTAACTCCTATGTGGGTACCACACAATAAAGACAACTTGTGACTTGAGGCTTGAAGTGTGGGGAGGACTCAGCTCGGTTGGTCTGGGGCAGGGAAGGAGGGGTAGATGGATTCCAGTAAGCACCAAGGAGCGGGGACATGTTAGGGTATCTTGCAAAAAATTTTAGGAAGCTCAGAATTGACACCCAGAGGTGAGGGAGGAGAAGCAGTGCAAAACGAGGCTGAAGAAGAATGCAGGATTCACACATTCAGGACCTTGCATGGGAAGTAAGGGTATGAGACTTTATTTTGAAAGTGATGGAGAGACATGGAAGTGTTTTAAGGAAGTGACAACATTTGCTTCGTGTTTCAGAAAGAATCATCTGAAAGGAATGTGGAGATCAGAGAAAAATGATGGGAAAGTTACCACAGCCTGCAAATGAGAAATGATGAGAGCCTGCCTGGGGGAAGGCAGTCGTGTGGGATGGAAAGGAAACGCTAGATGAGGCAGATGCTTAGGTGGAGCAAGAACAGGACAGGAGAAGCAAGTAAAGGAGGGGACTGAGGGAAGAGAAGGGGCCTAGAGCTCTGGAGGGCTTCTGGCTAGGTGGCTGGGTGGCTTGCGGGGCCGTTATTACAGGAAGGGGATCAGGAATAGATCAGAGTCCAGATAAGACAATTAGGTTCTTTTTGAATATATCAAACATGTAGTATTGGAGATACTCACTGTGCACAGACGTTTGTTGTTCCGGAGAGCTGTCATCCTGGAGTCTTGGATTTGGGCAAGTGTGGATGTGGTCAGCTAAGGATCGAATGGGGCGGGCATATGGGGAGCTGGAGCCACAGACCCAGGATTATCAATACTTAATAGACATTTTAATAAACAGCCATAAATACATTTCTATTAAATGAATTCCTTTTTTTCTTTCTTCTTCATGTTGCAATATGACCTGTTTGAGAGAATATTGAGCTAAACTACTTGGGCATGAATTGGGGTCTGTTTCTGGAGGGGTAATTGGGGAAGTTAGCATCTCTCGCCTTCAATGTCTCATTTTATAAAGAAGGGATGAGACTGCTTCATCTCAAATCTTATAATTTTATAATTACAGGACTTCTCATGAAGTTGCTGTAGGTGATGAAATGAGGGAGCCTTATGCGGTCTTCATTTTCTATTATTGTTTTCTACCTCCATTTTCTCAGAGGTTTTCTGATCCTTGAATATGGATAACAGAAGGAAAGTCACTCAAGGGACACGGGAAAATTTCCTCATATAAAGAATAATCTTGAATGTGAAAGAGTACGAAGGTGGAGAAACTCAGAGATAAGCAGCTACCTATACATATGCCTGACTCAAATAATTTCCTTCCTGGGTTTATATTTGGGCGTGGTGTGCCTACTCTTTGATACAGTGGCAGACGTTGAAGCACACTTTCTCTGTGGTCTTACTAATTTTTTTTTTTTTTTTTTTAGCGTTTCTTTTCTTGGCCTATTTGCCTCATTTTCCCTTTTTAAATAGATTTTTTAAAAGAGAAGTTTTAGGTTTGCTGCAAAACTGAGCAGAAAGCACAAAGAGGCCCCATATAGTTACACACACAACCTCCCCAGACATGCACAGCGCCACCACTGTTGACATCCCCTACCAGAGTGGTATCTTTGTTTTTTGTTTGTTTTTGCTTTTTTTTTTTTTTTAAGACAGGGTCTCCCTTTCTTGCTCAGGCTGGTGTGGAGTGGTGTGATCACAGCTCACTGCAGCCTTAACCGCCTGGGCTCAAGCGATCCTCCCACATCAGCCTCCCAAGTGGCTGAGACCCCAGGTGTGTGTCACTATGCCTGGCTAATTTTTTAAATTTCTGGTTAATTAAAAAAATTTTTTTTTGAAATGGGGGGTCTCTGTATATTGCTCAGGCTGGTCTTGAATTCCTGGGTTCAAGCGTTCCTCCCTCCTCAGCTTCCCAAAGTCCTGGGTTACAGATGCGAGCCACCACTCCCAGCCAAGAGTGGTACATTTGTTGCAATCAATGAATCTATACTGACACATTATTAAAACCCAAAGTCAGTAGTTCCCATTGGGATTCACTCCTGGTTTTTGTTGTACATTCTGTGGGCCTGGATAAATCTATAATGAACATATAACCACCACTACTGTATTATACAGGGGAGCTTCATTGTCTTCAAAACCCTGCCTCCTCTACCTATTCATCCCTTCCTCCCCACTATGCTCTATGCTCTTATGTTTTAATTTAAATATATCATATGTCTGTTTGGTTGAAATTTTCATTTATCTTATAGATTTGAATGTGCATTAAAATATACAGGGAATATGTTAATAACCTAGACATAGTAATAATTTTTATCCATGTCAAATGCTTCATGATGTAGATTATTATTGTTTAGCTTATAATGATAATTTTAGTAACAAGTTATAGTAGTTGGAGCTTCACTGCTATCAAAAGTTTTCTAGTTAAATTAGGCTAGCCCCTCAAGTTTTTTCAGGAGTCATCAGGAGTGAAGAATATTAATAAAAACTGCTTAATCAGGTAAACAGACAAAACTGTATCAGTTTATAGAACAGGTTGTTTCCGTTTTAGCACAATAATCTCCTTTATTTTTTGTCACAGTGAATACTTACCTGATATCTAGGGTCAAAAGTCTATGACTTGAAAGCCAGCACCTGCATTTGTATTAAAACCTTTTGGAAGCTGGCCATGAGTATGTCTGTGTGTGTGTCAGTGTGTGTGCATGCGTGTTCGGTACGTTTCAGCACATGAGATGGAAATAAGAAGTAAGCAAAGTGGAGTGGGCAGGAGAGGATTGCACTGAATTATTTATTTATTTATTTATTTATTTATTTATTTATTTGAGATGGAGTCTTACTCTACCACCCAGGCTGGAGTGCAGTACAGCAATCTCGGCTCAATGCAACCTCTGCCTCTGGGGTTCAAGCCATTCTCCTGTCTCAGCCTCCGACGTAGCTGGGATTACAGGAACCTACCACTGTGCCCGGCTAATTTTTGTATTTTTAGTAGAGATGGGATTTCACTATCTTGGCCAGGCTGGTCTTGAACTCCTGACCTTGTAAACCACCCACCTGGGCCTCCCAAAGTGCTGGGATTATGAGTGTGAGCCACCGCACCTGGCCCTGAATTTATTTTTTAATGATAGAAAAGAAAAAAAAAGGAGCAGTAGAGAGATGACAGAGCCAACTGAGGGAGAGAGAAAATACATGAGGTAGAGCAGCAACGAGCAGGTGCAGGAGGAATCGTGTCATTGTGGAGGAATGTGGTGAAGAGTGGCTAATGGCACCAGGGTCCTCATGGTAAAAAACAACTTTTTTTCTCTGATTAGGACCTGAAGAGTGCAGAGCAGTACTGGATGTCTGTGTTGCTGCAACTCACTCCCTTGCCTTTTCTCCTCCCTAGCTGAAAAATACAGGATTCTTTACTCATTACTTTGTTTGGATTTTAACCAAGGCCAGGAATCTTACTTGATATAGGAGGTTGAATTTTTCTTACCTTCTTCTAACCTGATTATGAGGGCTGCTATTGGTTTTAGTTTAAGCAAATCAGTCCAGGGTTTCTTGATTTAGGCATCTCACTAGAAAAATCTTTCTGAACCTTTCCCAGGTGGGAGAGAGGTTTCCTGGATTAAATACCAGATTATAAAATAAACTGGTCTTTAACAACAAAACTTTTTTGGAGCCCAGAGTGCGTAGGTTATACGAAACCAACTAGGAATGAAGCATAAACACTGAACTACAATCCTGACACATTTCACATAACTCATTTTAAGGAATATTCATATTTCTCATAGTAATAAAATTAAATTTTATGAGTCTCTTTGAAAAATTGTACAATGCACTTTCTGCTTTACCTGATTTAGGAAAAAAAAAAAAAAACCGTTCCAGGAAAGAATGTAATATAAGAATATAAAAGAAGAAAGATCTATTGCTCTGGTGCTAGTGACATGATCTCTTTTGAGGGATGAAGGGTAAAAAAATTGTTTAATAATATACGCGTCCATTAACTTGATATTATTCTTCAGTAGACTCTTACCAATAGGGCTGTCTTTTTTTTTTTTTTTTTTTTTTTTTTTTTTAATCTCATACCTAGTAGAGTGCCTGACGCGTAGTAGACACACATATCCTTTCCTGGATGAATGAATGACAGGGGCAGAAAAGTCTGTATATGAACTGGAGAAGAAAATCATAGCAATGATGAAGGTAATAGTGGCCAGGCACAGTGGCTCACACCTGTAATTCCAGCACTTTGGAAGACCAAAGTGGGTGGATCACTTGAGGCCAGGAGTTTGAGACCAGCCTGGCCAACATGGCGAAACCCCATCTCTACTAAAACGCACATAAAAATTAGCTGTGCATGTGCCTGTAATCCCAGCTACTCGGGAGGCTAAGGCATGAGAATCCTTTGAAGCCAGGAGGCAGAGGCTGCAGTGAGTTGAGATTGCTCCACTGCACTCCATCCTGGGCAATAGAGTGAGACTCTGTCTCAATAATAATAATAATAATAGTGATAAAGGTAAGAGCTAATATTTATTGAGGGCTTATGATGGCCCTGGCACTCTTTGAAGTATTTTGTATGTGTTAACTCATTTAATCCTGACAATAATTAGGCACATTATAGATGAGGAACCAACCAAGATATACAGCTGCTAAGCAGTTTACACAACGTCTCACAGCTAGAAAGTGCTGCAATCAGGATTTGCACCCCAAACGTCTAGCTCCAAAGACCATGCTCATTCACCACCAAGCTAAACAATCAGCTTCAGCCCTGCCCCATTTGTTTTAGGTGGTGTGATGCAAGCAAACACTACTCCCAGGTGAGCTATGGTCACGCCTGCAGTGGACCTGGGCTATAAAGATGATGTGAACATTGACACGTGCAAGGTGGTATAGGAAGAACTTCAGATAGGTGGTGGAAAAGAGACTCTGGCTGGAAGCAGGGAGCTCGTGGACTTGCATGACTTGCACATGGCTGATTCTGCCCTGTAGTCCAGCTTCACTGATCTGGGACGTTTCCGAGAGCCCCTGTGAGGACCTAGGGAGTCAACAGGGGTCATATCCATTCTAATGGTCTTATGCCCATGTAAACTTTGCACCATTTCTTTGCTCATTGGAAGCAAACTGAAGTAAAAGTCACTTTCAGCTGTATTTTAATGATCATTCTCCCCAATCTTCCAGCTTGAAGTAGGCGTGGTGACTGTTCGTCATTTTTCTCATTTGTAAGATAGAGGTGATAATAATCTCTGCCTTGCAGGGTTGTTTTTTAAATTACAGGACCTACTGCATGTAAACCTTTTAGAAAAGTGTTTGGCACATAGCAAGTACTAAAAAAAAAAAAAAGTAGCTCTTGATTGTATAAAATTTTGTATTCATGAAACTTCAGTTTAACTGGGTTTCTAGCACTTGGATAATTCCAGTTCAGCTGAAGGACAGCGGGGAGCCATTGATCTGAAAACTCACATTATCAGTTTACCCTGCCGTAAGTTGGGTAAAATGGAAGGATTTAAAAAGTGAAGCACTCTATTTTAGAGACAGAGAAATTGAGGCAGAGTGAGATCAATGGACTAGTTTAGCATCATGCAAGTAATCAATGCATGATTCCCGATCAAGCCAGATAAAGAATTCTTAGGCAAGGCCGGGCGCGGTGGCTCAAGCCTGTAATCCCAGCACTTTGGGAGGCCGAGATGGGCGGATCACGAGGTCAGGAGATCGAGACCATCCTGGCTGACACGGTGAAACCCCGTCTCTACTAAAAAATACAAAAAACTAGCCGGGCGAGGTGGCGGGCACCTGTAGTCCCAGCTACTCGGGAGGCTGAGGCAGGAGAATGGCGTGAACCCGGGAGGCGGAGCTTGCAGTGAGCTGAGATCCGGCCACTGCACTCCAGCCTGGGTGGCAGAGCGAGACTCCGTCTCAAAAAAAAAAAAAAAAAAAAAAAAAAAAAGAATTCTTAGGCAGTTACACTAATTGGGGTGAGCTTGTGGTGTGTGTTTATTGCTTTAGTACTAATGGTAATGAGCTGGTGAATTCCAGGAGGGTTGACCTTCTGAGAAGGCCATGACTTCTATCAGGGTCTCAAATGGCCAACGGCCCAAATTCTCATCAAGAGTTTTACCTATAGTCTGTAGTAAAATAAAGCCCTGTTTTCCTTGTGGAAATCACTGGCAAATGATCCCTAATAAAAAGCTTTCCCATCTGATACACAGGGAGAAATGATTAGCGTGACCTGTCCCATCTCGGTCTCTGGAGTAGGTATTTTTATTGACTGAGCTTCTTTTAGAGAAGAAGAGAATGCTATTTTGCCAGAGAAAAGTGCACATTTTAAAAGGGGAGCATCTGCTGGTTGTTTCCCATGTGGTGAAAGGGTAAGAGCCATGGAGTCTGTTGAGTTCCAAGAGATTAGAGAGGACACCTAATCCAGTTCTCACACTTGACTGGTAAACTTGTGCAAGGTCACACAGCTAGTAGGTTGAGGAGAGGATGCAGCCCCGGACTATTTTGATTCCGACTTCCATTGGCTGCACCCTTCTTGCTGGTGTCTGACATTGTTTCCATGTAAAGACTGATTGGGGATATTGTCAAAGTGACCATGGTACTGGGGTCTGAGAAGCATCCTGATAGCTGTATGGGATTCAGGACTCTATTTTTCACTCCTTACCTTGGAATTTAGCACATTTATACATACATATGTGTATATATATGTATATTTATATATATTTAAGAGATAGGGTCTCAGTAAGTTTCCCAGGCTGGTCTTGAACTCTTGGCTCAAGCAATCCTCCCACCTCAGCTTCCTGATTAGCTGGGATTACAGGTGATTTAACTGACCAAGTGTATGAATTATTTGACTTCGGAAAGTAAGAATATTTTTGTTTGAAACCTCCCCAAAATGGGTAGTTTGTATAGTGGCTATAATTTTTATGAGAGCTAATTGTATTTTGGACCTTTGGAAACAGCATTTGTGCTTCTTATTTGTATGGTTCAGAACTCGGCAGCCTGTGGCATCTGTGCCATAAGCTTTGAGTGGGAAGGCTAGAGTCCTGTGAGACAGAGCCAAATTGTCCTATGCTTTTCGGGAAGTGACAGGATTTTAGACTGTTGATTAGTCTGTTGAAGACAATGAGTAAGATGACAAAAGAGTGAGGAGAAGGCAAAGCTGCCTTTAGGAAGAATGCTTTGGATTAGTTGGGAATTTTACCCCAGAGGTAGGAGAGAACTGAATCCCCAAAGTTGAAACATGGATGGCAACTTTGATTGATGGTCTGAAAAGAATATTTCTGGTATCTCATTGGTATGTTATATCTGATTGGAAGAGTCAGAGTGGCATGTGGGAGCCATGAGGGGCCTGATGAAATTAGGAGGGCAGGCTGCGACAGGAAGAGCAAGGACAGAATTAGGGTACTGGAGGGAAGAAGTGAAGCAGCGCCCCCTAATGGCACCAGAATGGTACCAAGGAAAGTAACACCACCAACCATAGATGCAGGGTCGGGGGTGGGAAGAAATTGTCACTAAGGAAAGCATTTGAGCTACCTAAGATAGGCTCAGTAACAGGGAGATGACTTGGAGTCTCAGTGTCGTTACTGGATAGAACAAAAGAATACAGGTCCCTAATGCTTCCCAAAGCTGCTGTGACCCGGTGAGGCGGGCGTTATCCCTGGGAAACCTGGTGAGCCGGGGATGGGAGGCGCACCCTTCTCTGAATGGAAGCAGCACCTCTGTCTCACTTGGTCCTGCTCTCCCTCAGAGAGCTGTACATGAATTCTTTTTTTTTTTCTGGAACTTGTTGATCAAAATGAGAAGCTTCAGATTTTAAAACAGAACTTTTAAACATGTAACAAGAAGTCCCTAAATAAATGGAATGAATGGAGATTGTAGGATGACTTAAAATAGGGTTGACATTTTAGGTCAGAATGCCACCTTCAAAAGATTTCTCTTCTTTCTCAGTTGAGCTTTGACATTATTCAGTCACTTATTTTTGGGATAGAGCCTTTCCTAGGCACCTCTGTTAACACATCTTACTGTCTCTATCTTATCTTGTTCAGTCTCCAATCTTTCACCTTCCTCATTAGGCTCGTAGATACCTAATACATACTGAGCAGGGAACGAGTCCAGTTTCCATCATGAATCCTTTTGGGGCCTCCTGACATTATATTATGTTTTAACCAGTACGTGTTTATGAACTTCGTTTTCCTCTTCAACATTAGAAATAATTGGCCAATAGTCTTCATATTGTAATTTGTATTTATGCAAATTGAAGAAATTTAGAGTCAGAGAGAACATAAATACTCCATGATTAAACTTTGTTAAAATGTTATTTATTGATTGCTATAGTTAATAACTTTTAATAATAGTACACAATTTATAATTTTCTCATTACAACCCATTTAGAAAACCTAATACATTCTACAACACCAAAAACGCTTTGCTGAAAAGAACTTATAAAAAAGGATACTAAAATAAATTTTAAAAAGAACTTTTCCTTGTTAAATTGTGCTTAAAACTACCAGTTATTTGAAAGACACACACCTTTTTAATCCTTTCTTCTTTAAAGTAAGTTAAAATAGAAAGCTTTTTCAGGGTTTACAAATATATTTTTTACCCATCCTGAGTTCCAGTTTGTTCTCTTCCACCTCTTGTACTTTAAGATGCTGTTTTGAATTTCGAGATCATCCTTGTGAGCACACGTTTAGAATGTTTCCATGAATTATTATGCTGCAAGTCTAGAATTCAGGATGAGATAAGTGGATGTATCATTTTGACCTGACCTAATTTAGATGGCTCACTCTCACACATGAGCCACTTTTTAATAAGTTTTGGTTGGTAACTTCAACCATAAAAAATAATTTTTATATTATTCCTGTTGACAAGAAAAAATCTGACAAAATTAATAAGATCTCTTTACCTGTTATAGATTCCACTCAATTCTTTTGGGAATGGGAAAACTTGTAAAACTCTCATAAGCATAAATCCTCCTGCGTTTCATTACATGATTTTTAAATCATTACAATGATTTTTAAATCATTACATGATTTTTTACAGTTTCATTAAGAAAAGTACAATAAGATGAAGAAATACAATTGTAAATTATTGATAAATCCATAGCATGCTTCATATGAGTAGTTCCCCATATTTCACTTTGATATTATATTATGTGCTTTTCTTTCAAATGTCATCTTCTTTTTAACATAACCTCTCCAAAATAGAGGACAATGAACCTATAAGACTTTCTCAGTCATTCGTAGGATGTTCTTTCTTTTCAGACTTAGTATAAATTTAGTGCAGCCAAAAATCGTGGAGAAAATCCACCATTGTTTCAGTCAAATTGGTATGCATAGAGTGTTATATATGAAACAAAAAAGGAGCAGTGAAGGACCTGTTTCATAGAATTAGAAACTTCTGTGAAAAAAAAAAAAAAAGTGAGTGGGAAATCAATCACACATTTGCATTGTGGAAACAAACTGAAGTTTTAAATGTCAGATGTTCCTTACATACTTATTAAATAGAAGACTAGGATCGCTAGTTCATTTGGTGTGTCTCCATGAATGTTTTCAGATCTTGTAGGAAAAAAGTGTTGGAGTCTTTTAGTTTTTCATATATATTTATTCACAACCAGTCACTTTTCTGATGGCTAAAATATACAGTAAATAAATAGATAAATATAGAAATATACAGTAAAATAATCCTTGAAATATATAGTAAATAAATAGATAAATATAGTAAGTAATTTCATTTATTTACTGTATTAAATATAGAGATATACAGTAGAAATAATAGTATATAAGAAAATATACAGTAAATAGATAATACAGAAATAGATAAAATACAGTAAATAGATAATACAGGAATATATAAAATATGGTAAATAAATAATACAGAAATATATACAGTAAATCAATAGATAAATTTTCCCTGCCCACATAGATTGTACATAATAATACTGAGGTGAGACAAATAATTGAAAGAAAAAATATATAAGCACATATTTGTATATGTGGGTATATTATATTAATATGTATTGATAAATAAGAGTATAGTTTATTAAGTATTATGAGCATAAAAAAAGAGAGCATGGAAGTGGGAAGTTTTATGGGGTGTTATGGGGCCTGGGAAGGCTTTGCTGAAAAGCTAATATTTGAACAGACTTGAGGATTTGAGAGAGTGAGCACTATATCGTGGAAGAGAGTAGTCTATGCCTGGGGAACTGAAACAAAAGGGCCCTGGGGAGGGAAGGACCCTGGATTGCTCCCAGAACAGCAGTCAGCTAGAGAGACCAGAGCAGCAAGAGCAAGCACACAGTATTAATAAAGAGAGAGTGGTCTGGCGTGCTAAGGAAATGGAAGGTCATTTTAAGGACTTTGCCTTTTTCTCTGTGTAAGATGAAAAGTTATTGAAAGAGCATAAGAAGCAAGTGCTCTGAATTGTTTTAATGAGATCTTCCTAGCTCTGTGATGGGAATATATTGGCAGGGTTGGAGCAAGAGAGAAAAAAGAGAAACCCCTTATATGACGATGGCTTGGTAGGTAGTAGCAACACAAACTGTGAGAAGAGATTGGATTGTGCATATTGTATTTTCAAGGTAGAAACAGTAGAACAAGGTGATAGATTGGAGAGGACTGTGAGAATGAGGAATAAGGGACTGTTCTGAATTCATTGGCCTTCAATCAATGGAAGGGAGGAACTTCAACAGACTGAAAAGTGGAAGAGTCCCTGGAATGCAGGTTTTGGGGACAAGACCAGCAGTTTGTCCTAGGAGATGCTAATTTTAAGATGTGTATTAGTCAACCAAGTAGAGATGTTGAATAAGGCAATAAATATAGAATTCTGAAGTTTAGGAGAGACCCAGATTGAGATATAAATTTGAGAATCAGAAGTCTGTAGATTATGTTTCAAACATGAGATAAATTGAGATCATTAAAAAAATTGTTATCAGTAGGAAGACCCAGGATGAAGTCCTGGGGGAACTTCAATATTAAGAGGTTGAGAATAGAATCAGCAAAGAAGATGGAGCAAGTAATTTGTGAGATAGGAAGAAGGGCAGTTATTTACCTACTGCCTGTACCACCATTGTATCCTGGAAGTAAATAGATTGTTTTTGATTTTACAGACTTATAGTTGGAAGGAACATGCCTTGAGTCTTAGATGAGAATTTGGACTTTGGACTTAAGTGACCTTGGGATGAGTTAAAACTCCTGAGTACTATTGGGAAGAGATGATTTTATTTTGCAATATGAGAAGAACATGACATTTGGAAGGCCAGAGGCAGAATGATATGGTTTGGTTGTTTTGTTCCCTCTAAATCTCATGTTGAAATGTGACCTCCAATGTTGGAGGTAGGCCTAGAGGGAGGTATTGGATCATGGTGACAGATCCTTTATGAATGACTTAGTGTCATCTCCTTGGTGATGAGTGAATTATTGCTTAGTTAGTTCATGCAAGATCTGGTTACTTAAACAGTCTGGGACCTTTCCTTTCTCTCTCTTGCTCCCTCCCACCATTTGATACCCTGGCTCTCCTTTGCCTTTTGCCATGATTGTAAACTTCCTGAGGGCCTCACCAGAAGCAGGTGTCATTCCCATGTTTCCTGTACAGCCTATAGAACAGTGAGCCAAAATAAACCTCTTTTCTTTATAAATTAACTAGTGTCAGGTATTTACAGCAAATAGACTAACATAGCAGGTGAATGTGATACCTTTTGCTGGACTCTCTCTTCTGTAGAATTGATATGTATATCTATCATTTTTCCAATGCCATATTGCTTTTGATGACTCCTTGAAACAGTAAGTCCTCAGCTAAGGTCATCAATAGGTTGTTGGAAACAACAACTTTAAGTGAAATAATATGTATTATAATAAAACTAATGTTTTCCCACATGAACATTAAAACAAAACAATGTTGAATGAAACAATCTTACTTGAGGACTTCCTGTACATCATCTCACTTAAAGTCTCAGTTTTCAAGAACCCATTGATGGTATTAAGTGAGGTCTTACTGTACTTCATTTTAAAAACAATTAGTGTGACTCCTCCAACTTTGTTTTGTTTTTCAATAGTGTTTAGCTCTTTCAACTCTTTTGCTTTTTCATAGACATTTTACAATTAGCTTTTAATTTTCTTAAAAGATTTTACTGAGATTTGAATTAGAATTGTATTTTATCTCTAGATAAGTTAGGGAGAATTGACATCTTAATTATATTGAGTCTACCACTCCATGAACATGGTATTTCTCACTGTTTATTTAGACCTGTTTTGATATCTTTTATCAGTGTTTGTAGTCTTGATAATACAGTTATTATGCTTATTTTGATAATCTTATACCTAATTATTTCTTTTTTTGAAGCTATTATAGTTTTATTTTTCAATATCAAATTATTTGTTGCTACATATTATATTTTTTCTTAGCAAGTAGACAATATTATCTGTGAATTAAGATTATTTTATTTCATCCCTTCCAATATGCATGTTTTTTATTTGTCTTTCTTTTCTTACTGCATTGGCTAGGGCCTTCACTCTTAAGTTGAACAGAAATGGTTGGAGCTGATATTCTTGTCTTGTTCTTGATTTTGGTGGTAGGGGGATGGGGAGAGGAATATTCACACTTACATCAGTGTTACGTTAACTGTAGTTTTTTCAAAGATACTCTTATGAGGTCAAAGCTGTTCCCTTGTATTTGTAGTTTGTTGAGAGATTTTGTTGTGAATGGGTGTTGTATTTTTTTCAAAAGCTTTTAGTGCATCTGTTTAAGTAATCATAGAATTTTCTTTTTTTATTCTGTTGACACAGTGTACCACATTAATAGATTTTTGAATGTGGAACCAACCTTGAATCCTGGGATAAAACAATCTGGTCATCATGTATTAGACTTGTACACTTTTGGATTAGATTTGTTAATTGGTTGAGATATTTGCACTTATTTTCATGAGGGATGATCTGCAGATTTCCTTCCTTTCCTCTTTCCTTTCCTTTCCTTTCCCTTCCTTTCCTTTCCTTTTCTTCTTCTCTTCTCTTCTCTTCTCTTCTCTTCTCTTCTCTTCTCTTCTCTTTTTTCTTTCTTTCTTTCGTTCTTTCTTTCTTTCTTTTTTTTTTTTTTCTTTCTTTCTTCTTTTCTTTTCTTTTCTTTCTTGTTTAGTAGAATTCACTGGTGAAACCATCTTGGTGTTTTCTTTGTGGGAAAGATTTAAACCATAAATTAAATTTCTTTAACAAACATAGGAATAGGTAGTGTGTTTCTTTTTTGAGCTTTGGTAGTTTATATCTTTCAGTGAATTAGTCCATATGATCTAATTTATCAAATTTATTGGCATAAAATTATTAGTAATATGTCCTTATTATCCTTTTAATATCTGTTTTATCAACAGTGTTATTTATTTTCCTGCTTCCAATATTGATAATTTCTTTTTCATAACACTCGTTCTAGAGGTCTATCAATTCTGTTGATATCAAAGAATTCTGAAAATCGGCTTTTGTTTGCTTTGAGATTCTTCACGATCTTCTGTCATCCATTTAAGTGACTTTTGATTATTTTTATTTATTATTTCCTTCCTTCTTTTGCTTTAGATTTAATTTGTTCTTCTTTTTCTAGTTTCTTAGGATGGAACCTTAGATCATTAATTTTAGAACTTATGTTTTTTCCAATATGATTGTTTCTTCCTAAGGACTGTCTTAGTTTCATTCATCATATCTTCATATGTTGTGCTTTCACTTCAAATCCTTTCAAAACATTTCCCATTTTCCTTGTCATTTTTTTTCTTTGACTCATGGATTAGTTAAAAATATGATGTTTCCAAACATTTGAGGATTTTCAAGCTATTATTCTCTTATTGAGTTCTAGCTTCTCAGTTCTATTGTGTTCAGTGAATATATTTTGTATGACTTAAAAATTTTGTAGAAACATGTTTTATGACTCAGAATATGGTTAACATTGATACATGTACACTTGCAAATAATGTATATCCTGTTGTTGATTGGTAGATTGTTAGGTAAAATGGGATGATAATATTGTTCAGATTTTCTATGTTTTTACTGATTTTTAAATTGCTATTTTTCTATCATGTACTGAGAGAGGAATATTAAAATTTCCATTTATATTTGTGGATTTGTGTATTTCTATTTTCAGTTCTCTCACTTTTTAAAAAAGTTTTTTTATTATACTTTAAGTTCTAGGGTACATGTGCACCACGTGCAGGTTTGTTACATATGCATACATGTGCCATGTTGGTGTGCTGGACCCATTAACTCATCATTTACATTAGGTATATCTCCTAATGCTATCCCACCCCACTCCCCCCACCCCATGACAGGTCCCAGTATGTGACATTCCCCTTCCTGTGTCCAAGTGTTCTCATTGTGCAATTCCCACCTATGAGTGAGAACATGCGGTGTTTGGTTTTCTGTTCTTGCGATAGTTTGCTGAGAATGATGGTTTCCAGCTGCATCAATGTCCCTACAAAGAACATGAACTCATCCTTTTTTATGGCTGCATAGTATTCCATGGTGTATATGTGCCACATTTTCTTAATCCAGTCTGTCATTGATGGACATTTGGGTTGATTCCAAGTCTTTGCTATTGTGAATAGTGCTGCAATAAACATACGTGTGCATGTGTCTTTATAGCAGCATGATTTATAATCCTTTGGGTATATCCCCAGTAATGGGATGGCTCGGTCAAATGGTATTCTATAGTTCTATATCCCTGAGAGATTCTAGTTCTATATCCCTGAGAAATCACCACACTGTCTTCCACAATGGCCGAACTGGTTTACAGTCCCACCAACTGTGTAAAAGTGTTCCTGTTTCTCTACATCCTCCCCAGCACCTGTTGTTTCCTGACTTTTTCATGATCACCATTCTAACTGGTGTGAGGTGGTATCTCATTGTGGTTTTGATTTGCATTTCTCTGATGTCCAGTGATGATGAGCATTTTTTCATATGTCTGTTGGCTGCATAAATGTCTTCTTTTGAGAAGTGTCTGTTCATATTTTTCACACCCTTTTTGATGGGGTTATTTGTTTTTTTCTTGTAAATTTGTTTGAGTTCTTTGTAGGTTCTGGATATTAGCCCTTTGTCAGATGAGTAGATTGCAAAAATTTTCTCCCATTCTGTAGGTTGCCTGTTTACTCTGATGGTAGTTTCTTTTGCTGTGCAGAAGCTCTTTAGTTTAATTAGATCCCATTTGTCAATTTTGGCTTTTGTTGCCATTGCTTTTTGTGTTTTAGACATGAAGTCCTTGCCCATGCCTATGTCCTAAATGGTATTGCCTAGGTTTTCTTCTAGGGTTTTTATAGTTTTAAGTCTAACATTTAAGTCTCTAATCCATCTTGAATTAATTTTTGTATAAAGTATAAGGAAAGGATCCAGTTTCAGCTTTCTACATATGGCTAGCCAGTTTCCCCAGCACCATTTATTAAATAGGGAATCTTTTCCCCATTTCTTGTTTTTCTCAGGTTTGTCAAAGATGAGATAGTTGTAGATGTGTGGTATTATTTCTGAGGGCTCTGTCCTGTTCCATTGGTCTATATCTCTGTTTTGGCACCAGTACCATGCTGTTTTGATTACTGTAGCCTTGTAGTATAGTTTGAAGTCAGGTAGCGTGATGCCTCCAGCTTTGTTCTTTTGACTTAGGATTATCTTGGCAATGTGGGCTCTTTTTTGGTTCCATATGAACTTTAAAATAGTTTTTTCCAATTCTGTGAAGAAAGTCATTGGTAGCTTAATGGGGATGGTGTTGAATCTATAAATTACCTTGGGTAGTATGGCCATTTTCACTATATTGATTCTTCCTATCCATGAGCATGGAATGTTCTTCCATTTGTTTGTGTCCTCTTTTATTTCATTGAGCGGTGGTTTGTAGTTCATTTCTCTCACTTTTTGTCTTATGTGTTTTTAAGCTCCTTCATTAGGTGAATGCACATTTAGAAATTTAATTTTTCTTGATGAATTCTAATGCTATCATCTTTTCAATCCCTGAGAATATTTCTTGTTCCGAAGTCTACTTTATCTAATACTAATTAAATTACTCAAGATTTTTGTGGATTAGTATTTATATGGTATATATTTTTCCACCCTTTGGTTTTTAACTAATCCATATCTTTCAATTTGGGGAGGAGTTCTTGTACTCCAATCTATTAACCTCTGCCTTAACTTTAGCATTTAGACCACTTACACTTAATGCAGCTATTGATGTGGTTAGATTTAAATGAATAATCTACAATTACTGTTCTATTTGTCCTACCTCATCTTTCTTCTCTTTTTCTATTTTCTTGCCTTCTCAATTAATTGAGGAATTTCTATAATTCCAATTTAGCTCTACTATTGGCTTATTAGTTATCCTTCCTTTTTATTTTATTTAATGGTTGCTCTAGGGGTTTGATATACATCTTCAACATACAACAGTCTACCTTCAAATAATATTGTACTACGTCACAGTTAGCATAGAAAACAGTACACTTGTATATTTCCATTTTCTTTTTTTTTTTTTTTTGAGATGGAGTCTCGCTCTGTCACCCAGGCTAGAGTGCAGTGGCCGGATCTCAGCTCACTGCAAGCTCTGCCTCCCAGGTTTATGCCATTCTCCTGCCTCAGCCTCCCAAGTAGCGCCCGCCTAGTTTTTTTTGTATTTTTTAGTAGAGACTACAGGCGTCCGCCACCTCACCCGGCTAGGTTTTTTTGTATTTTTTAGTAGAGACAGGGTTTCACCGTGTTAGCCAGGATGGTCTCGATCTCCTGACTTCGTGATCCGCCCGTCTCGGCCTCCCAAAGTGCTGGGATTACAGGCTTGAGCCACTGTGCCCGGCCATATTTCCATTTTCTTCTTTCCATCCTTTGAACTAACTAAAAATGTCATACAGTTTACTTTTACAAACGTTGTTAACCCTAAAGTGCACTCTTTTTTTTTTTTTTTTTGCATTCAATTGCCAAGTATAACAAAGGTCAAAAAATAAGAAAAAAATATCTTCTATGTTCATTCTCACTTTTATTATTGTGACACTCTTCATGTTTTTGTGTAGATTCAAATTTCTACCTCGTGTTATATTTCTGCTTGAAGAAATTCCTTTGAAATTTCTTTCATTGCAGGTTTAAGCTTTTGTTGGTCTGTAAGTCTTTTTGTAAACCTTTATTGTTTGAAAAACATTTTGCTAGTTACAGAACTCTAAGCTAAATTTTTTTTCTTTCATTCCTTTAAGGTGTCATGTTTTGTTTATTTTCTAGCTTGTATAATTTCTGTAGAAAAGTATCTTCTAAATCTTGTATTTGTTCCCTTATATGTTGTTTCTTCTCCCAACTCCATGGCTGTCTTCAAGCTTTTCTTATTATTTTTATTTTCAACAGTTTGATTATTATGTATCCAGGAAAGTGTGTGTGTATGTGCATGTGTGTGTGTGTGTGTGTGTGCATGTGTGTGTGTGTGTATGCTCACATGCACATTATTACTTATCCAACTTATCATCATTTGAGGTTCTCAGATCTACCATTTTCTGTCATTCCTTTTGGAAAATTCTCAGCCATTATGTTTTCATTTATTTCTTCTGTTCCGTTTTCTCTCTCTCCTTATATGTTTTCAATTATAATATATTAAGTCATTTTATATTGTTTCATGGCATGTGGATGCTCTGTTTTGCTTTATTCACTCTTTCACTTAATGCTTCATACTTTTATTTTGTATTTCAAGTTTAAGTTAATTCAGTCTTGCTTCTTCTGTGTCTAGTCTACTGATAATACATTAAAGGAATTCTTCATCTTGGTTACCATGGGTTTTTAAAATATTTTAAAAATTGGAGTCTTTAAATTTTAATTAATTTTCCCATTTATTCATGCACATGGTCTATCTTTTCTACTGGATATTTTGACATATTAATCCCCATTATTTTAACTCCTCTGTCTGCCAGCTTCAACAGAGTCCATCTTTGTGTCTATTTCTGTCGACTGCCTTATGCCTTAACAATGAGTTGCTTTTTCTTGCTTTCCATGTGTTCCTAAATTTTGATTGACTTTTGGACGCTGTATATAGAAGAACAGTAGAGACTGAAATATGAAGTATTTTTGCCCTGAAATAGTCATGCCTCATCTTATTTAAGGCTATTAATATGGATATGTGAAATATGAATATGGAGACTGACCTAATGGTCAATCACATCAGTGATTGTGTCTTCTTAGGTTTTGTTGTTGCTGTAGTTAGCTGCAGACCTCAGATTGTTTTCAGCAGTGAATCTCCTGCTACCTTCTGTTTGGTGTGTGGCCTGAAGTGTTGAAGTTCTCTTAATGTTTCTTCTTTACTTTCTGCTTTGCTTCAATAGTTCCCAAATACCTGAGCAATAGAAGAGGACTGTCTCCACACTCTTGCTTTTCTTCCAGTAGTATACTGATTTGCATGTGATTTAGTGTTGGGCTTGTCGTGGGGACAAGCAGATACTTTTGATTCTCTCATTACAGCATCACTCTTAGGCAGGCTAATGTACTCTTGAGCCTCCAGGCTGAAAGTTTCTCTGTGTTCTTGTGTTTCCTCACTATGGCAGTCATACCCTGCCTAGCATCTGTAGGAGCAGGGGGAGGAAATTGGCTTTAGGCAGGAAAGAGTTTGAGTGATCTTTGCAAGATCCTAGGCCTATGAAAATTTTCTTCCACTTTCCTAGAAAGAGATGGTCTTTGCTTTTACTCTTCCCTCTGCAGCAATGTATCTTTGCTTGGAACAGGTCGCAGGAGAGTTTTCTGTTTCACCCTCAGTGGTGGGCTGCTTTTGCTTATTAAGTGCAAGGCAGGTGGTGAGCGATGGGTAAGGGGATTTCCAACCTTCTCCGCCTCTAAGAGACCAAGAGTTTTTGCTTCTGTATCTTGCCTAATTGCAGTTTAACATTGTCTGAGCCCCGGGGCCTAAAGGGTTTCCTGCTCTTTCTCCAGCAGCTTAAAGCTATGGGTACCTAAACAAGAAGAGTCTAGGAAAGAAGATAGGGTTTTTCTTTGTTTTATCCTCTTTCAATTCTCCTTCCCTGCTCACATCTTTCTTGTGAACACCAGGTGGAGGTCAGAGAACAGAGCTTTCTGTGAGTTCAGACTCAGCTTGCGTCTGAGGGTCTAAGGGAGGCTAGCTCATAGGTCTTTAAGAATTTGTTGTAATATTAACTGCTTTCTTCTAACCTGCTTTTATGATGGTAGTTTCCTTTTGTGCTCTAAAAATGCATCACTTCCTAGGTCTTGTGTGTCCTCACAGGGGCTGTTCACTCTGGAATTATGTTCACCTGCTTGCCTTCAACCTCAGCTCTCTAATGATCTTCAGGGAAGTTACAGTTTTCTAGATTATCCAGCTTTACTTTGCATTAGGGTTACTCTAAGGTGATTTTTTACATTCTATAGTCCCTTCAAATGTGCATCAGGGTTTCCCACCTTTCTATGCAGTCTCACAGGGAAGGAAGACATGGAGAAATTCACCATTGGATTTGCAACATGATAATCATTGGTAACTTGAGAAGTATAATTTCAGTAGAATGGTGGTGGCCATGGCTTGATTTGGGAGTGGGTTCAAGGGAGAAAAAAGGGAGAAGAATTAGAGGCTACGTTTAGATAATTTTTGTGGGGAGTTTTCCTGGTAAAGGGTAGTAGAGAGATTAGGTAGCAGCTAGAATGAGGAGAGTTTATTGCTGGAAATATGTCTTTGGATAGGGGTTTCACCTTTGTTTGGAGCATGACAAATTTCTCTAACAAAGCAGGAGGGAAGGAAGATTATTTTAGACACTGACACTGGTAGGTGAGATGATGTGGTGGAGGAAACTTGTGAAGGTTCTTTTATTACTGCTTTTGTATTTTCAGTGCCTGAGAAGGCAGGTATCAGGTGAGAGTAAGGACCATGTTGAGGGTTTGAGAACAGCTACAAAGGTGTGAATTAGTAATCTATTAAGAATGCAAATGGACTAAGATTTGAGAATGACAATTTTCCACCTTAAAAGGTAACTAAGCCGGAAAAACAACAGCAAAATTTTTCTTTATTTCTCTGTTATCTTCCATTTGTTATCCTTACACAAAAATATATAGCTTCGTAGTCACTTCTTTTGCATGTGTGCTATGCAATAGCTAACATAGCAATTGAAATGTTAAAAAAAAAGTCAATGATCTACTTCTTTGACATCTTAAGGAAAAAATTATAGAGCTGTTCATGATTCTGGTAATTTTTATGTTATGTTAGTGTTGCCCTAGTATTCCTCTGGCACCACTGGTACACATGATCTGGTGAATAAGGAAACAGGCCATGATTATGGTTCATTTGGCTTGAACACCTTGCTGGCACATCCAAATAATATACTTCACCACTGTTACTGGAAATCCTCTGAAAATTCCCCCAAATGGATTGTGACACTTCTTGAACCACTTTGTAACAACTTAATTTTTCACCTAGGAACCAAATATAATAATAGATTATGACCAGTTGTTAAACAAAGTGAAGCAAGGTCAGTGTGCTCTTTTCTGATATGTAGGCTGTACATCTGCATTGAGGGAGGAGTAGCATCTGCATAGCATCTGCTCAGAGTTCCTCTGTTTGGGAATTCTGTAAGAATTAAAGAAAGAGGAAAGAAACATGAAAGGTGGCTTGACAGTCAAGGAAAGGTTTATTTTAGAGAAAACAAACCTGAGAGGGGCTTCTGGAAGAGTTAGGTCAGAGCTCACTCTTTTACAGACTAAGAGTTTTTAAGGATTTGGGGTGGGATAGTTTATCAGAGGCTTGGACTGCTTCTGTGTCTCTTTATGTGCTTATCTGGGAGGGAGAGTTTGTATCTGTTCCATACATTTTCCTGCAGCTGCAGGCAAACCCCCCTCCCCAGTCTGCTTTTAGTTTCCCTATCTTAGTGCACCTGAAGGGAAAGGAATGTGCTTATTAAGGACCACTGTTTTACTGGGGCCCATTGTATGAAGGTGAAGTTTGGCAGTTACCCAAGAGACTTACCCCCAACTCCTTCCATACCCTAGCTGTCTTATCTGTGTTTTACTGTCTGCTTTTTCTGGCTGCTTGTTGTTAGAAGAGAAGTGATTTCCTTGAAATGCATGAAGCTAGAAAGGGAGCTGGAACTTAAAGTGGTGGTGTTTGTCCCAGATAATGGTGCTCCTGCTCCGTCAAATTCTACTTGTAAACTCTTATTACTTCTGGTGTCTGTAGGTAGATTGGCAGGGGCAGGGGGATTTGTCCCTTTGCATCTCAGACAAATTAATATTATAATCAGATTTCACCAGAGGCCCCAAACTTCTGTCCAGAGAAAATAATAAGATCAGAACACTGCAGGAACATACACTTAGTGCTCCCTAATGTTTTGAGCTGTGGTTTGTGGATATGTGTGCATCATCTTCCTCCAAGAGATGGCATGAACAATTCTGGCTCTTGTTTGTGCAGTTAAAGATAACCATGTTCAAGTAAATACCTGCAGGCAGGATAGGTATTGTCTGGATATTGCTTAACATTTTCTTTGGCAGAACAAAAAGGGACTGAGAAAACTTTTGGTTGTTTCCTTCTCTCACTGCCATGGAATTTCTACCCCATGGCTTTTGAAAAGAATCAAAGTCATGTGTTTTACAGACAGAGGAGTTTGACAGTACCAAGTCTGGCAGTAACTACGGCAGCTGTACACAACTGAACAGCTCAATTTTCTTAACATGCAAATACGCTAAAAAAAAAAAAATTACAAAAAGTCAACAATTTCAAAGCATCAACAAACATTTGAATGGTAATAATCTTTGCATCATGACTGAGTCTCACCATGGCTTAATCTTATGGGATTAAATCATGAGTAATGCAGAAGATCACTCTGTTGAGCTGACTTCCAAATCCCAACCATGTTCTCTCTTTCCACCTCTTATGATCTGTCGTCTCTTTGCCTCTGGGCAGCTTAATTCAATCTCTTGCCAGTCTCCTTGATCTACTCTTCGAGTTCACAGCTTGTGCTCACATTTCATTTCCTTTCAGGATGGAAAACTCGGAAACCCTTTCTTCTTGAAGTCCTTACTACTCTAGAATATGCTATGCTTTTATCACTCACGCATGGCATCTTCCTCTCTAATTTCATTTTTATTTGAGACTTCTACCCAGTACCCATATTGAATGAAAGATCACATTATGTAATTGATTTCTAGATTTATTGATAACCAATGCTCATAATTAAGTCCTTGTCTGGGATAGAGAGTAGCAAAAAGCCACAAAATGATTGTCACTGCTAAAGTGGATTAAAACCTTGTTTACGGGCACCTCAGCTATTACCTTCTACACATTATAGTTGACTTCTTTCTCTGTGCTCTGCTTGGCTCCCATACATTCTTGTAGATTAATAAACTGTTTCTACATGCATGGTACAACTCACCTCATCCTCTCAATCAGTCTTTGAACCTAGATTTGAATCTACTGGTTTATATTGGCCCAGGTTGGCTCCCTTTAGGTAGTGTACCAAGACCTCTTCTAGAAGTTATGCACTGAGAGGCATGTCTACCAGGATTTTGAAGGTGGACACACAATTTCTTTCAGATTTATACTAATAAATCTTTCATCATATTAATTTCAAAAAGTCTTTAGATTCATACAGATTTGGGTAAAATTCTGGATCTACCAATTACCAACTGTGTAACCTGGGGCAAGTTCCTAACATTCTCTAGGCCTTAATTCTATCTTCTGTAAATGTTTTATGCTCAGC
Organism: Macaca thibetana thibetana; assembly: GCF_024542745.1. NCBI lineage: Eukaryota > Metazoa > Chordata > Mammalia > Primates > Cercopithecidae > Macaca > Macaca thibetana. The sequence continues at coordinate 61,595,054 of NC_065595.1, read as the reverse complement.
AAGTGTTAGCAATTATTTAATATTTTGGTTTTAAAAAATGATGTTATGATGATAATATGATAATGGACATTAATCAGGTAAATATTATAATTAGCGAGGTTTAGTAGGCATTAGCACTATTCACTAGTATTTGGTTCTCCTCTCATTCTGATTGCACTGGAGGATTAAAGTCTCCTGACCCCTTGAAGTTAAGCACTGTCATGTGACTTACTTTTGGTTAATGAAATATTTAAGAGATTATATGTGACTCCCTATTATTCTCCCATCTCTTTCTCTCCCTGCCTGGGTCATTGCAGAATCAATTGTTGATAAGGCTGAGCCAACACATGCAGTACTGCTGTTTTGGAAAGATTAAGCCATTTAGAGTTTGGTATCATTTATTACCAAAACATAATTTTCTTACTTTGAATGATTCACAAAGTCAGTGAAGGAAAAAGTGGTTAACATAGTGATTGTTTCTTGGATAAGCTTGTCTGCAAGAAAAGTTAGAGTCTTAACCATGGTTAAGAGAAACTATATCTAGGGGTGGCAGGGAGTAGTTTAAATGTAATATTCTAAGACGTGTGGTGAACTCATGTTTTGGCTGAGCTGGTTCTGGTAGCAGAAAGTAGCAGAGATAGAGAGGTAAGTTAGACAGAGCTACTGTCCAAGTTTTGGGGAGAATACCATCTAGTCACTGGAATATAAAGAGGTCCAATTTCCAGGAAGGGCAAATTGTCAAAATGCAACAACCTATAGAAAGGGATTCAATGAAGAAGGCCAGCTATGGAAGGTGAATCAAAATTCATATCAGAAAAATGAGACAGAAACCCAGGTGTTGAACCTGGTAAATATGGTATTGTTAGAGCCAAGGGCTGTAGTTTAATAGAATGGAAATGCAGAACTGTACTGTCCTTTAGAATAAAATACTAAAAATGTTGCATTGTATTCTAAAAACTCTAGACTCAAACTTTTAGACAAATGCAACCCAAATTGCCTGAGCAAGTAGTCATAAAATTAATTTAGTATGACTTTCACTTCTGAAATTTCATTAAGTCTTGATAAAATTCTCGTAATTACAAACACTGTACTATAGTAATTAGACATGAAATAGTATAGCTTGAAAGAGAGAGATTGGGTCTTGCAAGAAATGATCATGTCACAAAATTGTTAGTTTTATATTACAGCTGCATTGAAAGCTTGAAGAAATAGAATCCTTAGGGATTTTTATTTGTCTGTCAGGAAGAATAAACTGATGGAGCAAATAATGCCTTTTAAAGATTAAACTGTAGCAAGAATATTATTAACAGAGGTTTAGCCACCTTATGTGGGAATGCCAGCTTCATTCAAATTTTTCAGAAATTGCTCCAGGACTTGCTACCATGATATATATATATTTTCTTTCTACTCTGGTTCTCTTTGGTCAAATATGAAAACCATTGTTCTAAAGTTTAATAATTTTTTTTTGTACTGCTATTGCTGCCCATTAATATAATTGCTGAGGTTGCCAGGGTCCAATGTTGACGGTACAACTGCTTGTGGAAGGTGCACAGAAGAGAAAAAAACCCCAATAACACATCTTAAATAGGATGGACATTTATTTCTCTTCCTCAAAAAGGCAGTCTAAGGCTGGTACAGTAGCTTTGTGGCCAATAGGGATCCAGGTTTCCTCCAGGGTTAAGCTCTGTCATTCTAGTTGTTGATTTCCATTTTCAAGATTATTTCCTTTGTTGGAAGCCACCAGCTGGAGGAAATATAAAAGGGCAAACATAACTTCCTTTTTTTTTTTTGAGACGGAGTTTCACTCTTGTTGCCCAGGCTGGAGTGCAATGGCGCGATCTCGGCTAACTGCAACCTCCACCTCCTGGGTTCAAGCGATTCTTTTGCCTCAGCCTCCAGAGTAGCTGGAATTACAGGCACCCATCACAACGCTAGGGTAATTTTTTGTATTTTTAGTGGAGATGGGATTTCACCATGTTGGCCAAGCTGGTCTTGAACTCCTGACTTCAGGTGATCCATTCGCCTCACCCAGGGCAAACATAACTTTCCACCATTCCATCCACTTCCATTAAAGAGGTTTCCTGGAAGCTCTATACAACATTTCTACTCACATTTCATTAGCTTAGCCTTAACCAAGCCCAGCTGCAAGGGGAGCTGAGAAACTCAGAGCTTAATTCCAGGGAGCAAATAGGAGTCTCTACTACTCTGCTCCTAATGAAGATAGAAAATAGGTATCAAAATGCAACTAGCTATCTTGTCATAACCACCAAAGCCACTGTCAAAAGTACTACTGAAGATTTGATTTCAATGTCCCATTGGGTTTTTTCTAAGTCAAAAGAACATTTTTAATTAAAAATCTACATATTCATTATGTAGTACATAGAACATACAGTGACATAAAAAAGAGCATTAAGTTTGTTCTATAATTGCACCATCTAGAAGTAACCACTAGGATATTTTGGTATATATCCTTTTGGTTTTTCATATATACTTACATATTTATACACCTATATATCTATCTACATAAATTACTATCTATATGTGTTGCATATTATACATATGTACAAATACACATACACATAAAACATAGTTAATTTTAACCATACTCTAATATTGTTTTATTCATATTTTCACTTATCAACATTTTCTTATATCATTAATTTTTTGGAAACTGTGTTTAAATATTTGTATTGCTATATAATATGCCATCTAAAAAAGGTTTTATATATATGTATTCAAATATTCTATAAATATGCTATACCTGAGTTTTCAATTTTGTTCCTTATATGATAATGAACATAGTGTCTTTATATATTTAGATCCCTTTGGATTAATTTCTCAGTATAAACTGTTAGAAACAACTGTTTTGTCAAAGATTTAATATTTTGAAAATTCAATATTATGTTTATAGTTAGATAATTTTACAATTGAATGTTTAGTGTGAACCCAGAAAATCTGAGACAGGTCTCAGTTAATTTAGAAAGTTTGTTTTGCCAAGGTTGAGGACATGCACCTGTGACACAGCCTCACGAGGTCCTGACGACATGTGCCCAAGGTGGTCAGAGCACAGTTTGGTTTTGTACATCTTAGGAAGACATGAGACATCAGTCAACATATACAAGATGAACACTGGCTCCATCTGGAAAGGTGGGACAACTAGAAACAAAGGTGGGAAGGCTTGAAGCAAGCTGGTAGGGGGCTTCCAGGTCATAGGCAGATAAGAGACAAATGGTTGCATTCTTTTGAGTTTCTGATTAGCCTCTCCAAAGGAGGTAATCGGATATGCATTGATCTCAATGAGCAGAGGGGTGACTTTGAATAGAATTGGAGGCAGGTCGGCCCTAAGCAGTTCCCAGCTTGACTTTGCCCTTTAGCTTGGTGATTTGGGGGCCCCAAGATATATTTTTATTTCGCATTAGTAAAACTAAATCTAAATCAAAATTTACATTAGGCAATGCCTTCTGAAACTACAGGTGTTTATTCAGGCATTATTTTTAGGCTACCTTTGAGGATTGGTGTTTATACATTCATTTTAAAAACAACAGCAACACCACATACACACACACACACACACACACACACACACATACACACACACACCCCGGAAAAAAAAAAGTGAAACACAGCAGACATTCCAGCATCTCCACCTTTTATAAAATGTGAGTGAGGCATGAATGCTGTTTCTTCATGTTTCTTTTTGATGTAAGTGTTGAACAGGACTTTTTTTTTTTTTTGCATATTCAAGGAAACACTGAGCGTTTTCACGTATGTGGGACAGGAGTGTGGAGAGTTTCTGGAGGAGGATTAGAATACATCCATGGATCTTTGATCCTACTGGCCTTACAGGAGTAATGCAACAGAAAGCATGGGACATAAGTGTATGGCTGCTTGGGGAAAAAAGGCTCATTTACTGGGCATTGTTCTTAGCATGTGGGAAGACACAATTTTTCTGTCTTGAATTCAGGCCTATAAGTGTCATTAGCCTCATTCTGATTGGGTGAGAAATGTCAGAGACCAGAATGTTTCATTTATAACAGATTCATTTTTAAGACACTTTAAAGCAAGACCAAACTTAGAAAAGTCGGGTATTTCAAAGTAGGCCTCTTATAATGGCCTTTGATATATCTTAAACATCTTCTTAATTAACAGTTTGGAGAAAGCTAATTAATTACCCAGGGGTCCTCAGAATAGCTTAATTGTTCACAGAAAAACTGAAGTTGTTTTCAGTACCGTAAAATCGTTCTAAAAAGAGAATGTCAGGCATTTATATTTGACTATCAAGGGTTTGAAAAAAATTTTAAAGATGTGGTTGTCAATATGGACAAGGGAAGCAAAGAATCTGCTCAATAATTATAATTAGAGATCTGTATTTAGGAAGAAATCTTAAAAATTTGCTTAGTATTCTCTTTGCTTGATTTCATCCCAAACGATCAATTTAACAAATCTCATTCTTGAGATGTTGAACACATTTTCATGACTTGGAGTATAGAGACTTGACTCCAGGAATTGTCTCTTGATTTTTTTTCCGAACTTTGGGATAATTAGTTTATGGTAAAACTTCTAGTTAGACCATTTGCATTTAAAGACACAATGCACCTTCTTTTTCTTAAGACATACTGAGATAGAACAAATGCTGTCTACCGAGTGTGTATTCTGGATCAAATCCTTCATGTATGTTGCCTCTAATTTTCAAAACAAGTCTGCAAGGGAGGAATTATTATTAATTCTTTATAAATGAGAAAACTGAATTTCAGAGAAGGTAGTACTTAATTTGCTTCAGGTTTCATAGTTACCAAGAGTCAGAGGTAGGACTGGAACCTAGGTCACATGGCGGCCAAGCCACCAGGATGGTTCACTAAGGAAGACATTGGTTCTGGGATGGAGCAGATAAAAAATGAAAGGTGAAGCTCACTGAATAACTTTGTGAAAATAGATAGGAAGATAAAAAAGTAAGACTTGAAAGCATTACCTTTGTTAAGTTTTCTTTTTCTTATTTAAAATAAAAAAACCCAGTAGAGAAGGGGAATTTTCAAAATTAAGTATTAGTCAATACAAACTATTCTCTTCTAAAAAGATACTTAAAATCTTAAATTTCTGGAAATTGTATAGTCTGGAGCATGTATGCTGATTCAATCTCTCTGTAAAATAGAGGGAAAGATGTTTTGAGTTGACTAATAAAATAAGTGGTTTGTTTTCTTCTGATGGCCTCATTATACTGCAAGGCTGAGAGCAGTGTCAGCAGCAGAAGCATCAATTTAATACTCACTGAAGGCTCCAAATGTATTGAATGCTAAGTAGGTGAAGAACTTCTACAATTTAGGAAGGAATACTTTGAGGAAGATGGGAGCATACACAGCATCATCTTTTCATGTGAGGGCTTTTTATTCATTTGTCATGTTCAAATGCTCATTGTATAACTGTAGTGTAAGATAATGTTTAAAGAGCCTGATGTGTTTAGCTCGTGAGAGGCAGCATAGCTTAGTGCTTATGGTCTCCTCAGTAAGATTTTCTGGGTGCAAATCCTGAATCAGCCATTTACCAGTGGTTGTACCGAACCCCTCTTAACTTCAGTAGGGAAGGCACCAGCTTCAAGAGGTGGAAGAAGAGACCTAGAACCAGCAAACGACACACGGGCTTATACTAAGGGATTATATACAGGGGAGAGAGTCCATTGGTGGTGGGCTGGACAGCATACCCTCCTTCCTGCAGTCCAGCGGCAGTGGGCTGGGCAGGAAAACGACTTGTAAACAGCGTGCAGTTGATACAGCGTTTTCATTCAACACCCAGCCCTAACAACCTCCACCTGGCAACCTTCATTTAACCCCAAACTCAGGGCCTCAGTCCCCTGTACAGCTTGTATTCCACAGGATGGTGGTGGGGCAGTGGGGGTGGGGAATGGGGGGCCAGATGTTTCTCATAGATAACAAATGAATCTCTGGGTTGGCCAGTCCTGGATTCCCTAGCTCAGAACACATATTCAGGTGCATGTGCCATACACGGTCATTCTAAGGATTTGCTTGTTATTGCTGTCGGATGCATTTACCCTACACTAGCTGTGTTTTCTTTATTAATAGTTTAACCCCTCTGGGTCTCCGTTTGCTCATCTTCAAAACAGAGATAATAACAGAAGCTCTCTCACAGGGCTGTTATGAGAATTACATGGTTTAAGAGCAAGTTGTAAAGCATTTAGAATGTTTTATAATGTATAGTAAGTGCTATGTGAGTGTTTGATACTTGTCTTAGGAAACAACTCATAAAAATGGATACTTGGGTAAATCATAGCTCTATCCACAACACATAATTTTGAAAATGCAATTTCACAATCTCTTCAATGTTTTTAGTGCCAAAGAGATGCCATGATACATTTCTGTGGTGGTGTCCTGTGTTAAACAGAAGCTAACTCATTCTAATGAAACTTTGGAAAGATTCAAAGTCTCTAAGTTTGTTTGAAGTGGATTTTCCTTAAATCAGGGAAGAGGTTGTGTAAGATTGACACTTTGAGTTCTAGAATATCAAGAGGAAAGAATATTTCCTAAGCAATTTCAGAGATAAAGAACAAGAGGGTTGGACCTGCATCTGATTTCTCAACATGTATATCTTGTGCCAGAGGACAGCAAGGCCATAGTTTAAAAAATCTGAAGGGAGATGATTTTAACCTAAAATTCTATGCCCAGCCAATCTTATAATCAAGTGCACAATAGGATAGCAACATTTCCAGATGGTCAAAGGCTCAGAAAGTTACCTACCATACTTCCTGAGTCCTAACTCTTACGTAAGAAATTACTTAAAGATGAACTAGAGTGAAATGAGGAGCAAAGCAAGCCAGAACAACAGATGGCAATGAGGAAACAGTTGATCCCATTCAGGAGAGGAATGAAGCAAGTTCCCATGATGACAGCTGGGCAGTCAGCCCGAGAGCCATTGGTTCAGGCTTCAGCAAGCAGAGAGAGGACCAGAAAGGAGGAAAACTGAGAGAGTTTCAAGAAATTTGGCAATATTCTTGAGGGAGTGGATATGTTAAGGCAGACTACATAAGGAAAAAGAAATGGCAGTTAGTAAAAACAGGAAAAACATATTGAGTCCTCAATCGGACCAAGGGCAACACTGGATCATTGTTTCTGTCTCCTTTCTCTTGATTATGTTACCAACTTCTATGTGGTTCATTAACTGAAATAAACTTCTCCAGTTCCTCCCTTCTGTGCGCTGGGAATGAGAAGAGAGTGAATTGTTCATGTTCTCTGTCACTAAGCCTAGAATAGTTGCACTGACTCTCATGCAGAGAGAGGCCACAGTCAATGGAGCAGTGCAGCAGTGCAGCAGCATCCAATAGTCTTAGAGATGAGACTCAACAAAACTGATTGTATTCATTCATCTGTTTTCACATTGTTGATAAAGATATACCTGAGACTGGGTAATTTGTAAAGAAAAAGAGGCTTAATGGACTCACAGTTCTACATGGCTAGGGAGGCCTCAAAATCTTGGTGGAAGGCGAAAGGCACTTCTTACATGGTGGTGGCAAAAGAGAATGAGAGCCAAGCAAAAGTGGAAACCCCTTGTTAAACCATCAGATATCATGAGACTTATTCTCTTCCAGGGAACAGTATGGGGAAACCCTCCTATGATTCAATTATCTTCCAATAGGTTCCTCTCACAACATGTGGGAATTATGGGAGCTACAATTCAAGATGAGATTTGGGTGGGGACACAGCCAAACCATATCACTGATGGAATGGTGAAGAGAACTGCCCATTAGCAAGATGACAAACTGATTAGTGCTGTTGTTCAGGAGAAAGCAACTTTTCTAACTCATGCCAGACAACTGTGTTTATTGCAAAGGGCAGAATCCTTCATCATAGCTGACTGAGGCCTTGCTTTTGATACCTATTTTCCACATGCCTGTATCTGGATAGGACATTGTGTCTCATGCTACCAAGGTACACTTCCATATTCACACTATGATGTTGTTAGCAGCATGCATTATTTTGAAATTGTAGTTTGGTTAAATTTTTCTTAAGCTCAGAAATTTGTACCATATGTGTCAGTGTATTTGGGCTTTAAATAATGATAAAGTGTTTTGGCTGGGTGTGGTGGCTCACACCAGTAATCCCAGCACCTTGGGAGGCCAAGGCAGGTAGATCAAAGGGAGGTCAGGAGTTCAAGATCAGCCTGCCCAACATGGTGAAACCCGATCTCTACTAAAAGAAAAATACAAAAATTAGCCAGGCATGGTGGTGCATGCCTGGAGTCCCAGCTACTCAGGAGGCTTAGGCAGGAGAATTGCTTGAACCCAGGAGGTAGAGGTTGCAGTGAGTTGTGATGGTGCCAATGTACTCCAGCCTGGGAAACAGAACAAGACTCTGTCTAAAATAATAATAATAATAAGGTCTTTTTATAAATAATAATTAATCATTCTATTAATAACACATTTAATATAGGATGCCAAAATTATTAATAGCACTTTCCACATTGGAACATCTTAGGTCCTAATGATGACTCATCCATTACCAGGCAATCAGTAATACATGATCTATTTGCACTCAGGGAGGTTCAGGAAAGTAGGCTAGATGTACATACTCTGGGAATGTTCATTAACATTTCCCTCATTATTGCCTCATAGATTATTTTATCAGATAACAGTAGTTTCTCTCAGAAACTGGTTTCAACTCTTTATTTCAAACTTCCAAAGAAAAATGATGTAATAATTCATATGAATTATATCAACTATGATCTTGAGAAGGCTACTTGAAATATGAAAGAACTTTAGCTGATTAGTTAATGAAGAATCAATTGGTTTATCTATTTTCTCCCTTTAAAGGATTTTCGTTACTTCTACCTGGTGCAGCTCGATAATTAATTTGGAATTATCTTTAAAGAATTGAGAAGAGATGAATGTTTCAAATCTAAGTGAAAATGAGTAAGAGATAATTTTCTCTGAGAGAAAGAACACTAGTATATTACCTGATAGCCTCATTACTAGAGAAACCTGATCATTGATATAAGTAACGATAATCTTATTTATAAAATGATTTTTTATTAACAAAACCAACACAAATAAAAAACAGGGAAATAAATGCCACATGTAAATTGAAAGCACATAAGAACAAGCAAGCTATTAACCTTGTCCAACAGAAAATCAATAGCAGTGATTTTTATTTTACATCAGCGGCCTATCAATTATAAAGGGATGGGAGATCACATTTAGTCATTATTTAGCCAGGGACAGAAAGGTGAACTGGACCATGTATTTCTATATTTCTTCATAGAAGCTTGATTTTTGTAGGAGAGAAGAGTTCCTATTGAAATGACAATTCTGTACATGCGAAACGTGTTTTTGCACCTTCTTAATGCAATGAATGCAACAGAGACCAAATTAGAGGCAAATGAAGTGAAGTGGAGGTCAGAATGTACAGGACCCAGGATACGTGGTTGATGAGAATAGAAGAGATTTGGAGGGATGACCTATGGCCTTTAAAAACATCAATTTAGAGTTTTCTCACTTACAGAGGGAAATAAAGACATATGATAAACTGCAAGCTGCCTTTGGGACTGAGATCACCATTTACCTAATCTACTATTAATCTGGCTCCGGTCATACACTGACTTTAATAGTAGCTCCATTAAGTTTCATTTTAAGAATCAGATGCTCACTGTTTCTGATCTAAAACTAAGTAATTTATAGTCTGAAACCCATCAGATTACTGTCAATTGAAGCTTGATTTTACATTTACCTGGCATGTGCAATGTAATGTTTAAAATATTACGCAACTGGCTGGGTGTGGTAGCTCACGCCTATAATCCCAGCACTTTGGGAGGCTGAGGCAGGCAGATCACGAGGTCAGGAGTTTGAGACCAGCCTGACCAACATGGTGAAACCCTGTCTGTACTAAAAACACAAAAGTTAGCTAGGAGTGGTGACATGTGCCTGTAATCCCAGCTACTCAGGAGACTGAGGCAGTAGAATTGCTTGAACCCGGGAGGCAGAGATTGCAGTGAGCCGAGATGGTGCCACTGCACTCCAGTCTGAGTGACACGGCGAGACTCCATCAAAAAAAAAAAAAAAAAAAAAAAAAATTTATGGATCCGGTTTATGTCCAAAAATGGCTACCATTAAAGTACTAAGATTTCTCAAAATAGAATGGTGATATTTTATGGTGTTTTATAGCAATTCACATGATTTTTATCAAAATAGTATTTAAGTCAAAATGTTGGTGCTGGAAGTGATTTAAAAAATCCTTATCAGGCCAGGGGTGGCGGCTCACGCCTATAATCCCAGCACTTTGGGAGAGAGAGGTGGGCAGATCACGAGGTCAGGAGATCAAGACCATCCTGGCCAACATGGTGAAACCTGGTCTCCACTAAAAAAAAAAAAAAAAAAAAAATTAGCTGGATGTGGTGGCTCGTAATCCCAGCTACTTGGGAGGCTGAGGCACTAGAATCACTTTAGCCCAGGAGGCGGAGGTTGCAATGAGCCGAGATTGCACCACTGCACTCCAGCCTGGTGACAGAGTGAGACTCCGTCTCAAAAGAAAAAAAAAGGAAAAATCCTAGTCAATCTTCTAACTATTTTATATTTCATGAGCAACAACTTGTGAAATCAAATGGATGACTTTTTAATTTTGCAACTATATTTTCTTCTTTTTACAACGCACTGCTCCTATTTTGTGCTTTAAAAAGAGTTTTCTATTCATCATTGAATCGGATACCATTGGCTGCATACCCAGCATCCAATGCCTTCTTTCTTGTTGACAATCAAATCCCGATTTCTCTAGACATCGGCTCCTCAGGGAGGAATACTATCTGTAGGTCAAAGGGACCTTTACCTGTCTAGTGACGGTCATCCTATCTCCTTGCCATTAGTTGGTATAGAAGTAGGCAGAGGATCTAATTTTGACCGATAAAGTATGAAGAGATGTCCTACTGAAGCTTTCTAGGAAAGATTTCCTTATGGGATTCAAGAAATATATCCAGGGGTGTAACAAAGTACATTATCCCCATAATGAACGTTGTGCAGCAGGACCAGACAGCAACTGGTTTAAATTTGAAGAAGCAGATGACGGCCCATAGGGGAGAAAACTAAGAGAAAGGGTTTGGAAGAATTGTTAATGTCCTTGAGAGATTGGCTAAGTGAAAGCAAATAATAGAAGAGAGAAAGGCAATTCAAAAGCACTTGAAAAATGTACTCTGTGTGTAATGAGCTCAAGGACATCGCTGAATATCACTTCTGAATTGCTTCCTTCTTGATTAAGTTGTCAACTTCTGTGTGACCTAGTCATTGAAATAAACCTGTCTAGCTCCTCACCAGTTCTGACTCATTTCGCTCTGAGACATTCCAAGAGCAGATCTGCTTTTCTGCTCTTGCTCTGAGGCCAGAAACAGCTGTGACCATCTTGATGGTTTTCTGATGCCTGTGTCAATGTGGGGCAGAGCAGGGGCCCGAGAACCACAAGGAGGCAAAGGTGAGCCATGTGCCTGCCTCTGGGTCTGCTCTTTCTTCAGGTTCATTGTCATGTGAAGTTAAATTGTCAGCTTATCATTTATTCCACTTTGAGTCTGGGCTTACTGTTACTTTCAGCAAAAGGATCCATTCACAAAATCAAAACTTCATTGGAACTTTACAGACCATGTTAATACGCTCCCTGGATGGGATAATGAAAGACATAAAGACAACTGTTTAGGCATATGTTGGTGCCATCTCCTTTATTCCTATTCCTCATAGCTTTGGGGCTAGATGGAAATAGGGATCCTTTCTCTGTTGCAACAGCATTTTATGAGCCTCTTTCCTCAACATAAATATACTTTTTCGGCATCACATCGTCCTGGGGCCCAGACCTTGGATCTCTTATTTTCATACCCTACCTCTACTTTCCAGATAATGTCATCAAACGTCATGCTTTTAAATACCAACAACACACTGACAACTTCTAAATTTACAGCTCTAATCTGGAGCTTTTCTCTGAACTCCAGCATCCTGCCTCCTAGGATCAACAGATTTTTTGACATCTCCACTCGGATATCTAACAGGAAGCTCAAATTTAGCAAGTCCAAATACACATTCGGGCTCCCTCAAATGTACCGCCTCCTCCCCACAGCCAAAGAAGTTAGATCTGCCATAACATTCTTCTCAGTTACCAACACTATCTTTCCAGCTGCTCAGGTCAAGAAACTTTGAGCCGTTTTTGACTGATATATTTCTCTTCTACCTCACATCTGATTCACCAACAAATTCTGCTGGCTCTATCTTCAAAGTACACCCAGACCCAGACCACTTCTAATAACTTGCGTATTACAGCACTTGATCCTGGTCTGCTTTCTCTTGTAAGTGCCAATGGTCCCACGTTCCCTTTCTAATGCTGTCTTCACTATTCTCCCTTCTCATTGCAGCCCAGCCTTGTTGCATTCCTTACTATTCCTGGTACAGGAAACAGCAGGAAGGCTTCCGTCTCCACCTCCAGGGCATTTCACGAGCCCTCTTCTCTTTGCCTGTAGCTATCTCCTTATCCCTAGCACTGCTCTCGCTCTCTAACTTCCTGCAGGCATTTGCTCAAATGTGAACAAGAAGTGAGGCTTTCCTTGACTCTCTTTTTGAGATTAGATTGTCTTTTCATCCTCAGACTCTGTATCTCTGCGGTCTGTATGATTTTACTTCTTAACACTTACCACCATCTGGCGTACTATATATTTTATATATACGTCACTGTATGTTTCCCCCTCCAGCATGTAAGCTTCATGAGGGCAAGGATTTTTGTGTGTTTTGTTCATTACTGTATTTCCATTGCCTAGAGTATTATTAGGCACATTGTAGGCACTCAAATATTATGTCTAAAAGTAATGTTTAATTAATGAAAAAAAATTCCATTTCTTGGTGATAACTATCAATCTGACAAGTGTGTTCTTGCTGCTAGATGCCAGTGATAATGTACTAAGATTTTAGTCAAGAGATATGCCTTAATCTACTAAATATTCAGTTTAAACATGGGATCTTTGAAGTGAGTATTTTAACAAGAAACAATGAATTTAATAGTGCATCATTTGGTAATTGTGAGAAAGCAAGCTTGCCCTAAACCTTTGTATCTGTTAACATTCTTTCAGTTTTAATAGAAACCCAACCCATATTTAAAAATAAAAAAGTATTCTCTAATTTAATGGAATATTTGGGTATGAGGTATTGGTCAGGATTTCAATGATTTTGGCTTCATTTCTCTTTTTCAGGAGTCCAGGTGTCTATACTTCTCTGTATGTTGGCTTCATCCTGAGGCTGGTGAGATGTCTGTAGATATATGGTCTCATATCCATGCATGGCAGTGTTCCAGCAAAGGGAGGGGAGGTTGTTTTAGAAAAATTTCTCAGAAGAGTCAGGAAGAATTTTCCTAGACGCTTCCAGCAAACCACTCCCCTATACCATTTTCTCAGTGTAAGTCGTATAACCATTCCTGAAGAAATTACTGGCAAAACGTTTGGGGTCACCTATAGTTATCAAGTCCACCCCTAAAGCTGAGGTAGACTTCCCCTGAGATGTATGGGGTTTCTGGGAAAAAGAGTGGGCTTAACAGCTATTAATAATTTTGGTTCTATGAGGAAGGAGAAAGAGGAGGGTAACCAAGTGTAAGCTGTAGCTGTTATATCTTAGGGACCAGTTATTTCTATTCATCCAGCTTTAGGAATAAGTTTATTAACTTCAACATAAGAGCCATAAAGAGTTTGTTTCTTTAGTCTTTCTCTAGAAATTCAGCTAAATTGATGCTGCCTATGTGGGTGAAGAATTAAACTGTTTTTCTTCTAAATGAACTCAGTGTCACCTAGAGGGAAAACAAAAACTTTATTGTGTTTTTTTCTTAAATATCTTCAAGTGTTTTGAATTTTGTAGCTAGTGCTTTGTGAAGCGTGAAATAAATGTATTAGTTCCTAAAATTATACAAACATTTTAATATATGCTATTGATCGATTTTAGATTTATTAGAATAATGCATGTATTTATTAAAGTTATGAAATGAAAGTGAGATAAATGTTGTCTGTCTTATCCTGAAGATGCAGTGTACTCCTTTTAAAAGAGTATATTGAAAATGTATATTTGGATCAGTTTGAGGACAATTAAAATAACAGAAATCTCTTTTGTATCTTAAAATATAGGTCATAAGAATAATTTCTTAGTGTATATAATTTGAGTTATCTTTATAAATTCAAAACCAGATCCGGGTTCAATGGAAATATTCCAAGTATTTATAAATCAGTTGCAGTGTCATGGGCTCTCATTCAGCATTTTTTATAGTGATGCATTTTTTTACGGAGGTAAAGTTTACGTAACATAAAATTAACCATTTTAAACCATTCAGTTCAGTGGTATTTAGTACTTCTACATTTCTGTAGTCATCATCGCTATCTAGTTCCAAGTAATTTTTGTCATCCCCAAAGGAAACCCTTTCCCCATGAAGCAGTCACACCCCACCCGCCCTCACCTCAATCCCTAGAAATCACTAATACGTTTCTATCTCTATGGATTTACCTATTCTGAATATTTTACCTAAAGGAAATCATATAATAGTGACATTTGTGTCTAGCTTCTTTCTCTTAATATGTTTTTGAGATTCATTTCTGTTGTAGTATTTATCAGTGCTTCACTCATTTTATGACTGAATAATATTTCATTGTATAGACAGAACACATTTTGTTTCTCCATTCTGCTGATGGACATTTGTGTTGTTTCTGTCTTTTGGCTGTTGTAAATAATGCTGCAGTTTTCGTTTGAATGTTTTTAATTCTTTTGGGCAGATATTGGGGTGAAATTGCTGGGTCATATGGTCATTATATGTTTAACTTTTTGAGGAACAATCAAACCATTTTCTACAGTGGCTGCACCATTTTGCACTCTTAACAACAATGCACAAGGGTTCCAATTTCTCCAGGTCCTTGTCAAAACTTGCAGTTTAAAAAAAAATAGCCACTGTGCATGGTGGCTTACGCCTGTAATCCCAGCACTTTGGGAGGCCAAGGCGGGCGGATCACGAGGTCAGGAGTTCGGGACCATCCTGGCTAACACGGTGAAACCCCGTCTCTACTAAAAATACAAAAAATTAGCCAGGCGTGGTGGCGGATGCCTGTAGTCCCAGCTACTCAGGAGGCTGAGGCGGGAGAATGGCGTGAACCTGGGAGGCGGAGCTTGCAGTGAGCCGAGATAGCGCCACTGCACTCCAGCCTGGGTGACAGAGTGAGACTGCGTCTCAAAACAAACAAACCACAAAAAAATAGTCATTCTAGTGGATGTAAAATGAGATCTCATTGTGGTTTTGATTTGTATTTACCTAATGACTGATGATATTGAGCATCGTTTTTATGTACTTGGCCGTTTGTATATCTTTTCTGGAGAAATGTCTATTTAAGACCATTGCCGATTTTTAAATTGGCTTATCTTTTCAGGTTGAGTTGTAACCATTCCTTATCCTGAATAATAGACCCTATTCAGATACAGTTTAGTCTCATTAGTTGTAGATTCCATATTTGTGAATTTGCTTACTTGTTAAAATTATTTGTAGCCCTAAGTCAATATTTGCAATGTTTTTGTGGTCGTTCAAAGACATGCACGACAGTGAAACATTTAATTGCCAGAGGTACATGTTCCCAGTTGAGGTTGAATTAGGCATTGCTCCACCTTCTTGTTTTAGCTGTTACACACAGGTGACCAGAAGATAGAGACAGTAGGGGCAATGCAGTGTACTGCGATGATAATATATGATATGCATCTCCCCCTAGGGAAATACATATATACATTATATATATATGTTATACATATATATGTTAAGTGATGGATGTATGCATCCTATCACTTAATATATATGGGATATATCCATCACTTAATATATATATGTATAATATATGTATAATATATGTATTTTCCTAGGGGTAATGTTTCAGTTTTTGGTAATTTAGTGTTTGTTTTTTAAAATTTTAAAAATTATGTTTTATTTTATTTTTAATTGACATATAATAATTGTATATGTTTATGGGGTACAAAGTGACGTTTTGATACATGTGAACCTTGTGGAATGATTGGATCATTCTAATTAGTATATCCATCACTTCAAATATGTATCACTTATTTGTAATGAAAACATGTAAATTTCTCTTTTAGCTATTTTAACATATTTAATACATTATAATTAACTATAGTCACCATGTTGTGCAATATAACACCAGCACTTACTCCTTTTATTTGTAAACCAAAAAGTATCTGAGACTGGTCTCAATCAATTTATACATTTATTTTGCCATGGATAAAGATGCACATCTGGGAGAGAGGACTGTGCCTTTTTCCAAAGATAATTTCGAAGGCTTCAATATTTAAAGGGAAAAGGTTGGATGTTGAGGAAAGAGGAGAAAATTTTTAAAAGGTGTGGGTAGATAAGATGCAAATGGTTGCTTTCTTTTGAGTCTTTGATCAGTCCTTCTTATGTGAGAGGGCAGGTAGAGGAAAAGTCACTTATGCATTTATCTAGCTTAGCGAATCTGCATTTCTACATAAGGTAAAATAAACAGAGGGCAGTAGAAGTAATCACATATGCATTTGTCTCAGGTGAGCAGAGGGATGACTTTGAGTTCTGTCCTTTGTCCTGTACCTGTGAAGATAAGCTATCAATGTACACTGTCAGGGTGACATTCAACATAACGGTTAGGGTAAAGATTTTGACGCCTACAAGGAATTTCCTAATGGGCAAATTGTGAGGGAGGTATGTAGCTCTTTAAAATCTTTGTAGTTATCTTATTTAGAAATAAAATGTAAGACAGGTTTGCCTGATGCAGTTCTCAGCTTGACTTTTCCCTTTGGCTTTGTGATTTATGGGTCCCAGGATTTATTTTCCTTTCACATATCTAAACGAAACTTTGTACCCATTGGCCAGCAACTCCCCTTTTCCCATTCAACCCTACCCCCATCCTCTGGTAACCACCATTCTACTCTCTATACTTCTATGGATTTGACTTCTGTAGCTTTCATATATGACATTTGTCTCTTTGGGCCTGGCTTAGGTTATTTCAGTTAGTGTAATGTCCTCTAGGTTTATTAGAGGACATTATGTTAAGGATGTTACACGTGTCCTTAACCTTGGCAAAATAAACCTCTACATTGATTGAGATCTGTCTCAGATACTTTTTGGTTTACCGATAAGAGGAGTAAGTGTTGATGTTATATTGTACAACATGAAGTCTATGGTTAATTATGATGTATTATATATTTTAAAATAGCTAAAAAGAGTTTTAAATGTTTTCATCACAAGTAAATGATGTATATTTGAGGTGATGGACATACTAATTAGCCTGATCTGATCATATGGCATTTGTCTCTTTGTACCTGGCTTATTTCACTTAATATAATGTCCTCTAGGTTTATTCATGTTGTTATAAGTGTCAGAATTATTCATTTTTTTCTTTAAGATTGAATAGAGTTCCTTTGTGTATATATAACGCATTGAAAAAATCCATTGACCCATTGATAGACACAGGTTGTTTCTGTATCTTGGCTATTGTGAATGATGTTGAAATGAACATGGGAGTGTAGGCATCTCTTTTGACATTCTGATTTCAATTCCTGTGGTTATATACTCAGTAGTGAGATTGCTAGATTATATGGTAATTCTACTTTCAGTTTTTTTCAGGATCCTCCACACTGTTTTCCAAAATGACTGTACTAACTTACAATGCCACCAAAAGTGCATAACAGTTCCCTTTTCTTGTGAATATTTATCTTTCATCTTTTTGATAATTGCCGGTCTAACAGGTGTGAGGTGATATTTTTAATTTGCATTTATTTTATGATTATAGATTTTGAGCATTTTTTTCTTATCCTTGTTGGCTATTTATATTTCTTATTTTGAGAAGTGTCTAAGTCTTCTGCTCATTTTTTAATAGGGTTATTTATTTTCTTATTATTGAGTAGTATGAGTTCTGTGTATATCTTGGATATTAGCTTTTTATCAGATGCATAATTTGCAAATATTTTCTCCCACTGTGTAGGTTGTCTCTTCATTCTATTAATTGTGGTTTTTTTTTTTTTGTTTTTGTTTTTTTTTTTTTTTTTTGACAGACTCTCACTCTTGTTGCCCAGGCTGGAGTACAGTGGCATGATCTGGGCTCACTGCAACCTTGGCCTCCCAGGTTCAAGCAATTCTCCTGCCCCAGGCTCTCCAGTAGCTGGGATTACAGGTATGTGCCACCATGCCCAGCTATTTTTTGTATTTTTAGTAGACATGGGGTTTCTCCATGTTGGCCAGGCTGGTCTCAAACTCCTGACCTCAAGGGATCTGCCCACCTCAGCCTCCCAAAGTGCTGAGATTACAGGCATGAGCCACCATGCCTGACCATATTCTATTGATTGCTTTCCTTGCTATACAGAAGCTTTTCAGTTTTTTGCAATCCCAATTGTCTTATTTTGCTCTTATTGCTTGTGCTTTTGGGGTTATATTTAAGAAATTACTGCCCAGACCAATATCAGGGAGCTTTTCTCTCATGTTTCCTTCTAGTAGCTTTATAGTTTTATGCCTTACATTTAAGTCTTTAATCTGTTTTGTGTTGATTCTTGTATAGAGGGTGAGATGAGGGTCCATTTTCATTCTGCTGTATATAAATATCCAGTTTTCCTAACACCATTTATTGAAGAGACTGTTCATTCCACATTGTATTGTACCTTTGTGAAACTCAGTTAATCTATGGGTTTATTTTTGGGCTCTCTATTCTATCTCATTGGTCTATGTGTCTGTTTTTGTGCAGGTACCATGTTATTTTGATTACTACAGCATTGTAATATATTTTGAAATCTGGTAGAGTGACACCTCCAGCTTTGTTCTTTTTGGCAAGAATTGCTATGGCTATTCAAGGTCTTTTTTGGTTCCATATAAATTTTAGGATTTTTAAAGTTTCTCTGAAGAATGACATTGGAATTTTGATAAGGGCTGCTTTGAATCTATAGATTGCTGTGGTTACTGTGGACATTTTAATAATATTAATTCTTTCAATTCATGAACACAGGGTATCTTTCCATTTGTGTCATCTTCAATTCCTTTTATCAGTTTTTAGTACACGAGTCTTTCATTTCTTTGGTTAAATTTACTCCTACTTTATTTTATTTTTTGATGCTATGTAAATGAGATTGTTGTCTTAATTTCTCTTCCAGACAGTTCATTGTTAGCATATAGAAATGCTACTAATTTTTGTAAGGTGATTTTGTATCATGAAACTATTGAATTCATTTATCAGTTCTAACAGTTTTTTTGGAGGAGTCTTTAGAATTTTCTATATATTAGAGCATACCATTTACAGAGACAATTTCACTTCATTCTCTTATATTTGGATGTCTTTTTATTTCTCTCTCTTGTCTAATTGCTCTAGCTAGGACTTCCAGGACTATGCTGAACAGAAATGGTGAGAATATGCTTCCTTGTCTTGTTCCTGATTTTAGAGAAAAAGTTTTCCACTTTTTGCCTTTGAGTATCATGTTAGCTGTGGGCTTTGTATAAATAGCCTTTATTTTTTGAGGAACATTCCTGCTATATCTAATTTGTTGAGACATTTTGTCACAAAAAGATGTTGAATTTTGTCAAATGCTTTTTCTGCATCTATTGAGATGGTCTTATGGATTTTATCCTTCATTCTATTAATATGGCAAATCACATTTATTGATTTGCATGTGTTGAACCAACCTTGTATCTCAATGATAAATCCCACTTGATTGTAGTGAATAGTCCTTTTAATGTACCATTGAATATGGTTTGCTAATATATCTCAGCATTATTTGATTTTATCTGCGCATAAATTTGACAAAGTATTTTCTTCTTGGTTTCACACAGCAAGCCCTAGAAAATTGGTCTATGAGGAAAGAATTATTCCTGATTATTTTGTCTATGCCTAAACCTTTGACAAGATTATTACCACACCAGGCACTCACGTCATCAGAAGTAATTGCCAGGTACCCAGACTGTGAAGGGGCAGAAGACTGTCTCTCTGGGGCCCTGTCTGGAAGAGGGATTTAAGTATCTCATGAATTCTATCTTCAGCTTATTGGTGAGCTAGCCTCCTCCATGTTACTTAGATTTCTCTTCAAAGGATCAAGCCTTTACATAAGGAAAGCATAGATCAGCCATCTTTGGTCCTCTAGAAGATTACTTTGTAGGATTTCTCTGTGTAAAATCTGAGAATGAAGCTGGTGCCTTTTTTCTTTTTTCCTTAAATGGAGCTCTGAAATACTAGACAGACTAGAGCTGACTAATAGAGATTCTGCCATTCAATAAATGAAGAGTAGTTTTCAGTCTAAAACTCATATCTGAGATGAGCCAAGGCAAATTAAAGGCTTCAGCTTTTTGTCTGAGAAGAGAGACAGAAAGACCCGTGCTGTAAACAGAATGCTCCTAAAGTCGTGTCCTTATGGTAAAAGGGCCATTGTTTTGAAAATGGGCTGAGAAAATAAATGTCATTGCCTGATTAAGGACTACCTCTGTGTCTTCTGAGAATTCTCATTGAGAGGTTTTGGAAGGTTCATGAACAATTAATTGTTAAAGTTAAATCATCTTTGAAGAAAAGTATCTCCCATATCTTGTGGTATAGGGACTGTTCACATAGGCTATTTAGTAGGCATTCAGTAATATTTTGTTGAAATAAGTGACTAAATTAGATATTATGAAGAAATTGAATGGCATGTTGTATGAAAAGATAGCATCATTCCAATAATTCAGATCAATTGATGTAAGAAATGAACTTTTACTTTTCAAGATAATTTTGGCCTGTGGTATCACTGGATTAAGTACCAGGAAATTATCTTCCAAGTAAGTGAAGGATCTTTGTAGAAACATATAGAAAGGAAAACTTTGTCTGATTAGGCAATAGTTTATCTTCACAAAGGATGCCATTAAACACTATGTATTCTGCTTCTTGAAGGCAAATTAAAAAAAGAAATGTGGTTATCAAAATAAGTTCTAGCCAAGACAAGGAATTGAAAAGGGTCAGAAGACTTAATAATTGGCAAACCCTGAAATATTATTGGCTATCAACTTATCCTTATATTATATACAAACATATATACACATATATGTAATACATATATACACATATTATACAAGGATATATACATATATACACTAGGATATATACATATGGCACATTACATATATGTAACATATACATATATGTTCACATAGGCTATTCAGTAGGCATTCAGTAATGTTTTGTTGAAAGGAGCAACTAAATTAGATATTATGAAGAAATTGAATGGCACATTGTGTGAATATATACATATTCCATATGTATATATGGAATATATATGGAATATGTATACATATATGTAATACATACATATGTAATAATACATGTGTAATGTGTATATACATATGTAATATATGCATATGTATGTGATGTGCCATATGTATATTTCCTAGTGTAATACATATATACACATATGGCACATATATTAAACTTTCTTGAGAAAACCCCTAAAACATGCATTTTAATATCCATGAGCTGTGATACATATATATGTACATATATACACATGTATGTATATATCCTTTAATAATATATAAATAGACAGATTTTGCCTTTCAACAGAATGTATTATAAAAGGATAAATTGATGATCAATAATATTTTAGGGTTTGCCAATTCTTGAGTCTTCTGACCCTTTTCAATTCCTTATCTTGGCTAAAACTTATTTTGATAGCTGTTAATTGCAACAAGACTGATATTTTAGGATATTTAGAGACAAATACAATTAAAAGGTTCTTACACATTTTATAGTTCCTATCAAATGCTGTACCCCCTCCACTCCCATTTTTTACTAATGATGCTTCTTGCCTTCCTTATGCCTGACATGGGACCTAGAGGTGGCATTGCTTGGCTGTTTTCAAGAAAGTGATACAAATGCTTAGTAGACATGCTAATCAACAGTCTTCTCTAAAGGATGAAACTTCCTTGAGAAAATCCCTAACACACACATTTTAATAACCATGAGCCGAAGAGCAAAAAACAAAACCTTTGGCTTCCTCTTTTGCCTTCAGCTCTGAACAATCTAAATTGATGCAAGATATAAGTCCAAAGTAAAACATCCACAAAATTCCTTTCTTTAAGTAGTGCACTGAACTCTATCTAACATGTAGAATAGAGCAGATCTGAGTGATGTAACTGAATGAGATTGTAGGGTTCCACTTACCACTCTCCCTGGCAAAGGCAGCCCTCAAGACACTTCTCCAGAATTCCTAGTGTGCCATGAACCAGAACTGGAAAACCATTGTATTATATGATCCTTTTTAGTCTTAAGATTCAGAGACAATTAACTTATAGACACTTTTTCTGATTTCTATTTGCCTTTATGTTCTTATTTTTAGCATGATTAATATTTTGAAAAATGATTTAGAAGTCAAAGTAGTTGACTTACTCAATGAACACAGAAATCAACCTATTGGAACATTTTATTTGATCATAGATTAAATTAAAAGACTTTTAAGAGCAATAACTGAGCTGTAGGCAAAATCTTTATTTTGTGCTGTTGGTTAATAAGAAGGAGCTTCGTTGGTAAACTTCTCAACCCTAGCAGCCCAGATAAATATTGAATTCAATAGTTTATAAAAGCTTTGGCTATAAGTCAGGAAAGATTATTTTAATAATATTTTCTCTCTTTCTAATAAAAATATTAGAAAAGTTCATGAGTAATTCTCCTATTCTTATACACCACAACAAATCTTATGCTGTGAAAAAGGGTGAAAATTAGAGATAAATGTAGGTGGAATAGATATTGAAGTTGAAGATGCTGGCAATGGGATAGACATGTGGCATTATGATGCCTTCTGACTACTGATTATGTCACATTTTTCACTATTGAGTTTTGTGTGTACTTTCTATAGATTTGCATGTGAAATTACTGTACAATGAATATGGGAAAGAACTTCATTCATGATGTATGATAGAAAACAATCTTTACCACTAGTGATAAAATTATGCCAAGGTATTGATAAAAATAATTTAATAAGTGAAAGTCCTCAAAAATGAGTATTTTTAAATTTATTTTAAAGTGTTAGCTACTCCAAGGCTTCCATGGAGCTTTTAGGAAAATAATTCTAGTAATAGCTGACTTTGAGTTTTCATGGGAGTGGCAAGTAGCAGTGAAGAATGTTATATAGGTTAACAACTCCTTGAGTGATTAAGAAAATGTGATAGTAGTAGATACAAAGCAAAATACAGACCATTCTGAATAATCAGTGGTGCAAGAATAATGCCATCAGATGTATAGATATTACAAAAGGGAAGAGAGTTTGTTGTCAAAACGTTTCTATTGATATGAACAACAAACTGTGTCTCTTGCATCGAGAGATTTGCTAAGACAAAGCATGAGCTGATGCATTACTGTATTTCTCGAAGAAAATTTGTTTGTAGCAAGTCAAAATTTCTGTCCAATTTCCAATTTGTAAAATAAAATGTCTTGAATTCTCTATGCACATCTCTTAAGTTTGTTGAGGTCTTTAAAATCTGAAAAGCACAAAAAAAAGTTTGTTTTAATACCACCAGGATAAAGAATGATCTCCACTTTTCCAAATGACACACTTCTATTTATGAGAATCATAATAAGAAAATATGCCTCATGACTTCAAGAGAAAATGGACATTCTTCCTTGGACTTCAAGAATAGAAAGATACATGAGCAAACAAACAAACATAAAACCCTCTAAACAACTAACAACTAAAATTAAACAACAAAAAAACCCCAAAACAAACAAACAAAAGCTTTCTATTTTTTCTTTACTCATATTTCCTTTAATAAGAACTGTGTTTTCTAAAGATACTCATGAAAACTCTTCTTGCAAGCTAGGAGCTTTTTGCTAATCTGGTTGCCATGGGAGTGGCAGTGTGAAAATCTAGCAATCTGACATTGGGTTGACTGACCAGGAAAATCATCTAAAATTAGCATTGGCATCTTGACTTTCCTTCTTTCCTTCTGGGCTGTCTATCCAGTAGTGCTCAGAGCTTGTCTATAAATTTTAAATAGTAGATCTAAATAAGCACATTAATCAGGAAAAAGAGGATCAAGATCCAGGTAACAATGATGCTTGGCTCTAAATAGGCTGGCAGTAAAATGAGACAGATGTTCTTGGGGTGGGAGAGGGGGCTACTAATTATTATTCACAAGCAGATGGTGTATGATCAGTTTGTAGAATACTTTTCTAATATTGCATATGACATTGTAAATCCAGATTCCTGAATAAGAATAGGCGATAGGAAAATGCATAGATTTTTATGTGATGAAGCTTTTGAAAGAGAATATCTCAAAAGTCAAGAGAAGTATACATTTCCTTATATATCTGAATGGAGGCACAGGTTCCATTTTAGTGGTTACATGAGGTTGATGACCTTAAATCTGAAATGAATGTAAAAGTGAAAAAAAAAAAAAGTTTTCCCCAGATGTCCTTGCTTTTATCACATTGGTGCTTTAGGAGGTGCAACTGCAAATCCTCCAGGCTTTTTAAATGGAAACAAATCTACAGAGGTGGAAAGGCCAGACGTTTAAGGACACTGTAATAACAATAACGCCCTGGAAAGTAGCCAGTTTCCTACCTGGAATAGGGTTGCTGTGGCACTAGTTTGGGCATGTGCCAAGAATGGAAGCCTGCAGGAGACATGAAGCAGCTGCGATCTGGTGAGCTGGAACAGAATGACCCAAGAGGGCAGAGGAGACAACATATGGACACAGCACAACGTCATTCAAGACAAAGTGAAACAGGAAAATGAGAACTTCTAATAGAAAAGCAAGGCGTGCACCCCTGACATGAGCCAGGTGGCTTCTTGGGCCTCAGCTTTGTCCAGAATAAAGAGTCACGTTCTTCATAACCACATCTTGAAAACAAGCTGTTGACAAATTAGCACATAACAGACCCACAGCCAGGAGAAATTATTAAATGGGGTGACTTTATCCAGTGTGCCTTCTGTTCACTGGAGTTCAGTTCTGGGGTCTTTGAGGAGATTTATGTCTATGAATACAAAAAGTAAACTAGTAGCAAGGTGTGTTTACCATTGAGCGAGTGTAGACAGCATGAATTAGAGCATCAGACTAAGGAGTCACAAATAGGAGTTCGAATTTTATTTCTCCCATACTTTGCAGATAGGCTTGGGAAAACACATCATCTCCATTATCAACATCATTATCATCGTCGTTGTCATCATTATCACTATTATCACCATCATCATTACCTCCATGAGTTGACAGTTTGTTAGTCTCTGTGCTAACACTTGGAAATCACTCAAATCCTGGAAATGACCACTGTTCTCCAATCCACTCCACTCCTGATTCTTTTTATCAGGGACATTTTTATTTCTTTGATATTCTTTTGTAGTGCCCACCTAGGACTCGTTGTTATTCATGTGACCACCTTCTTACCTCCAAGAATGTCACAATGAGATTAGGAGATTCAAATAGTGTTAGGGCAGTTCCTGGGAACAAATTGGATTTCTTGAAGGCTCTGAAAGCGAACCTGCTAACCTGGCCAGCTGCAGAGAGGGCCAGGGCTGGGGAGATGTGTGTGACGTGCAGCTGCTTGATTCACAGTCAGGAGATGCTGGATCAGTGGTTCATGATGATTTTGTAATGAAACTAAGGTATTGAAAGAGCAGGTAACTCAGATATAATGAACTGAAGTCAAGGAAAGCATATATAAAGTAGTAAATTTAGATACCGGAAAATGTATTCTGAAAAATCTAGACTAAAGGATCACTTTCATAATTTTAATAGTTTATATTTGCTACCTTCACAGTACACATTTCCTCGATGACACTCAAGTGTCATTTTGCTGTGTAGACTCTGCTTGGGGAGTCTGGACCACTAATCATTTGCATAGTTTATATATGATTATGCGAAGAAATGGTGGCTTGGGATATCTCATATGTGTGTTTCAAATTAGCAACTGTCTTGAAAACATATGGTACTATGTAATTTCCTGATGTTAGAACTGAAAAATACAGATGTGATAGCCTATAAAATTTGCTTGGGAATACTGAATATAAATAATTGTAATGTAAGATTCCTTAATTATCACACTCAACTCTAAATGGAAGATTGATTTCACCAGTGACTTCTTAATGGTCTTTACTAATCAGGTTAGATTAGCTGAGAAGTGGTACCAGACACTCCAGTTTATAATCTACAGTGCTATCCAGTAGGAAAGATTCACTAGCCACATGTGGCTCTTGAGCACGTGATACATGGTTAGTGTGACTAAGGGGCTGAATTTTAAATTTTATTTAATTTTAATTCATTTAAATTTAAATACCCACACTTAAATAGCCTATTGGATACTGTATTGGACTGTGCAGAACTAAAAGGATGCTCATCCTAAATTTATTTTTGAACTGTGCTGTGGCTTCGAGTTGAGATAACAATTCATTATTTTGATAGTACAGAGATAACTCCATGGATAATATGAGTAACAATTCTTAAAGAAGGAGCATAAAACCCACTTTTATCTAAGACTTGTATTATGACAAAATAGTGAGTCTATTTATAGCCTTCAATTTGGTGTTGAAAAGTCCATCTGTTCCCTGGAAAACGTAAAGGAGTTGTTTGTGGTTAAATAGTTGGTTAACAGAACTTTCACTATTTCATCTGCTTGTATCATTTGGAACACAGAACTTTGGGGGAAAAAGTGATCATTTATTTCAGCAAGAAGAATAATAGTATTCGTGAAAATAATAGATCTTTAGAAAATCTAGAAAATGATATTTACTGAGCTTTTACCATCTCCACGAGCACTAGAGTTTCACAACAACTCTAAGAGGTAAGGCTCTCCCCATTTGACAGGTGAGAAGACAAGGCCCAGAAAGAATAACTAACTTGTCAAAGGTCACAGGGCTTTTAAGTGGCATAGCCCAGTGTTCTGAACTCAGGTAGTGTGCCTTCTGGGGCCGAGCACTTAACCACTAGGCTATAGTTTTTTCATTTCACTATGGCTGTTCTCTTGTATCTTCTATCCCTTCTGCCTTCCTCATCCTTGAGTGCTTCAGGTAGAGAATGATGGAGAGATGGCTAAATATTCCAGTTCTTGTACTGGCTATTCGCCAGATAGAGGACCTTAAAGAAGCCCATTTCTACCTTCTCTTACTTTTTATATATGGCAATTGAGATGTACTTGAGGCTATTCTGTCTCCTTGAGGTGGATCTGGCTGAGGTGCTATTCGGAGGTGGCAGGCAGAAGAGCTTCAGGAAGCACAATCTTGGTGACTCGGTTGAGACAGCCTGGGCCATATTTGGTGTCCAAGTTCCATAGTCCAGGAAGAGCACAGAACAAACTATGGTTCTGCATAATGGTACCCTGCCCATATTGTCAGAAGAGGCTTCTACTAAAGTTCCCATAGAGTTCGTAACCCTAGCATGCTGAGACTGAAGATTCATTCAATACATGGAGATAAAAGTTAGCAAGAAGCAAAATGGGGGCAGAGGGAGAAAATAGTGACTTTAAACTGAGGAGAACAACGATCTTATTATTTGACATAAATAAAAAAGAAAAGCTATTTTCAGCTGACTGGGTTGCAGGTAGGTGTTCCTTTCCAGGTGCTACTAGTTACCACCACTGTTTCTCAGTGATATGTTGGCATAGAACTTCTGGTTACCCATGCGGCCTGAGAATAAGATGAATCAATAGGCTTACTCTATTAAAAGGGAATTTGGGGGCCAGGTACAGTGGCTCACTCCTGTAAACTCAGCACTTTGGGAGGCCGAGGCAGATGGATAACCTGAGGTCAGGAGTGCGAGACCAGCCTGACCAACATGGTGAAACCCCGTCTCTACTAAAAATACAAAAATTAGCTGGGTGTGGTGGCAGGCATCTATAATCCCAGCTACTTGAGAAGCTGAGGCAGGAGAATCACTTGAACCTGGGAAGGGGAGGTTGCAGTGAGCCAAGATTGTGCCATTGCACTCCAGCCTGGGTGACAGAGCACGACTCTATCTCAAAAAAAAAAAAAAAAAAAAAAATTTTGGAAGCGGAGATGCTATTCTATGGTGCTCTGAAAGTGCTTGGCATCTTTTGTTTCAGGCATTGAATAGTGAAATAATTATTTTAAATATTTTTTGATTTGGGATATAGGCTATTGGTATACTGCCATGGTCCCAGGAGAATGCAGGAGAGCCTACAGATAATTAAGTGCTTGGTATAAACAACTGAGATGGGGAAAAAAATTGGAGCAAGGACTAGTAGGTGCATAGAAAAGTAAATCAACCATTCCGTACACCTTGCCCTAGCCAGATATCATCTACCTTTTCTCAATGAAATTCAAAGAAAGTCATGTTCATAACAGTTTACTGGTGGGTTAATTGAATAAGTTAGAGGACATATACCTCCTGTGTTATTTCTTTTAAACACTGGATTACTAAAAATACTGAATTAAAACAATTTTAGCAAAAAAATTAAAATCTCAATCAGTTAGGATGTATGATTTAGAATAAGACAAGTTGGGCAATATTTTAATGATTCTGGAGGTATTGCAAATTTGTTTCTATGTGCATGTATTCATAGCATATGTGATATGTCTTTCCTCATTTTTCATTATTAATACATCTAGACCAATCACTTTGGCATATGCAGGGACATCTTTATCATTTATTGCTCTATTTATGTTACTGTCTGTCCCACTAGATTGTGAATCTTATCAAGGCAGAGGCTTTGTCTTATTCCTGGATGCTTTCCCAGGGCCAGGCGCATTGTATATCACAAAATGGGCACCCACCCATGTTTACAGAAATGATCCAAAGGATAGTGAAGGACTGAGCAGAACATCTCCAGCTTTTCTGATATTTGTAGAGCTTGCAGAAGGGGAGAACCGGGGACTATGCCAACAAAAGCAATATTATATGAAAATTGTTATTTGCATCATCTGTGGAAGAACACATTTAGAGAGGGACCATTAGAATATTTAAATAATTGAACCTAAGATCCCTGTGCTGTCTCTGCTCACATTGATTTCATTGCATGACTGGCTATTTTTTTTTTTCATTATGTAGTACTCTTTATAATGTCACATGTCATAACATAAAAATGTGTGCATAGTAGTTGTAATAAAAATCTGTTGATTCTATTGGATAGTCTACTGGATAGTAGATACTCTGTTTGCCAGAATTACAGCCTTGTTTTTTCTACTCCAATCCTTATACCTTTTATTTCTCTTGTTCTGCTGAACAGTATAGAATCTCCAGTTCACCACTGAGCATAAGTGGTGATGGTATGCATCGTTAGTTGGTTCTAACTTTTCAAGGAAATGCTTACAATGTCATATGTTTAACATGATGTTCACTGAAGATTTTGTTGTGTTAAGGGAGAGTTGTTTTATTCCTAATTCATTATTTTTTTAAAAAAATCATGCTTTGATATAGTATTCTACAGGATTCATTTTTTTGCATCTGTTGTAATTATAATTGACTTTTTAATACATTAATTATTATTGTGATGATATTCATGAACTGATTTTAGTTAAATCTACTTTGCATTCCTAGTATAAGCAAGTTATTAATGCCCTATTTGATATTTTTTGTACATTGCTAGATTCAGTTTGCTGATGGTTATGATATGTTTTTTGGCCTATAAGTGTACATAGTGTTTTGGAAAATTGATGTGTAAAAAAGTTTTCTTTTTTTTAATTGACTAACTTAATTATATTTTGATCAAGGAGCATAGTCTGTAGGATACCTATTATTAATTTGCTGAGACTTGCTTTATGGCCTGGCATTTGGTAAATTTTTGTAAATATTTGATGTGTACCTAGGGTAAAAAACTGTAGTCTCCAACTGTTTGATATAATGTTCTATGTGTTCCTTAGAGCAAACTTGTTGATTACAGTGTTCAAATCTTGTTGGAATTTATCTTCCTCTTGCAGAGCTGTCAATTTTTTGATGATATAATTTGAGGTTTTGTTCTTAAATACATAAAGATTTTGAATTATTTTATCTTCTTAATGAATTTAATCTTTTGTAAAAAAAGCTGCTATTTTTCTTAGATCTAGTAATGCTTTGTCTCAAAATCTATTTTATACAATATTTATAATGCAACACCAGTTTTCTTTTGGTTTGTATTTGCCTTGTAGATATTTTTTATCCTTTCATATAAACTTTCTGTGTCTATATGTATTTCACAGAGTCACTTATAAATGACTTATAAGTGGAGTTTTAAAGAACTTGGTGAGACAGTTTTGTTTTTTAACAGAAATATTTATCCCTTTTTATAATTATTAGTATACTTGGATTTATTTCTATATCTTAATTTTTACTATTTCTTACTTTTGAGGAATTTTGTGTTTTACCCTTTTTTAAAACCTTCATTTGGATTGTTTTATTGCTTTTGATTTTTGTTTGTTTTGGTTGCATATTTTTCTCATTGGCCCTCCATTATAATTTAATATTTTGAAAATTACACTATCCGTTTATCAGTTCAAATGTATTTACCTATTTATTTATTTTACTTCTACAGATAAAATTGTATGTATGTATCATGTAAAACATATTTTTGAAGTATATATACATTGCAGAATGGTTAAATTTAGCTAATTAAAATTTTGCATTGCCTCACATAGTTATCATTTTTGTGGTGAGAACCTTTAACTTTCACTCTCTTAGCGTTTTATAAGAATACAATGTATTCCTCTTAACTATAGTCACCATGCTGTAAAATAGATCTTTTGATTGAACTTACTCCTACTATCTAGCTAAAATTTTGTATTCTTTCAATAATATCTCTTTTCCCCTCCCCCAACCACTCTGCCTCTGGTGACCACCATTCTACCCTCTACTTCTACAAAATAAACTTTTTTTTTTTTAAATCTCACATATGAGTGAGATTATACAGTATTCGTCTTTCTGTGCCTGGCTCATTTTACTTAACATAGTGCTCTCCTGGTTCATCCATGCTGTCATAAATGGCATAATTTCCTTCTTTTTTAAGGCTGTATAGTATTTCATTGTGTATCTTTATAACACACATTTTCTTTATCTATTCACCTATTAATGGGCACTTAGGTTGATTATATATCTTGGCTATTGTGACTAATGCTGCAATAAACATCAGAGTGCAGGTATCTCTTTTACATACTGATTTCATTTCTGTTGGATTATGTACATAGTGGAATTGCTGGATCATATGTTAGTTCTATTTTTAATTTTTTATGCAAATTCTGTACTGTTTTTGAAATAACATGCTAATTTACATTTCCACAAACAATGTAAACATGTTTCCCTTTCTTCATATTCTCACTAACGTTTGTTATCTTTCATCTTTTTGATGGTAGCCAATCTAAGAGGTGTGAGGTGATTATCTCATTGCAGTTTTAATTTGCATTTCCTTGATGATTAATGATGTTGAGCATTTTCTCATATACTTGTTGGCCATTTTTATGTCTTGTTTTGAGAACTGTCTATTTAAATCTTTTGTCCATTTTTAATCCAGAATATTCTTTTCTTGCTATTGAGCTCCTTGTATATTTTAGATATTGATCTATCAGATATATAGTTTGCAAATATTTTCTCCCATGTTTTATGTTGAATCTTCACTGTGTTGATTGTTTCATTTGGTGTGCAGATGCTTTTTAGTTTGATATAATCTCACTTGTTCATTTTTGCTGCTGCTGCCTGTGCTCTGATGTTGGGTGTATATATAATTGTTATATCTTCTTGACAGATTGATTCCTTTATCATTATGTAATTCCTTCCTGTCTCTTGTGACAACCATTGACTTAAAGTCTATTTTTTTCTAATATAAGTATAGCTACTTCTGCTCTCTTTTGATTTACATTTGCATGGAATATCTTCGTATATTTACTTTCAGTCTGTGTTTTTGCTGGTGAAGTGAGTTTTTTGTAGACAGCATGTAAGTGTTTTTTTCTTTTTTCCTGTTCAGCCACTCTATGTCTTTCAATTGCATAATTTAATTTATTTACATTCAAGGTAATTATTGATAGGTAAGAACTTACCACTGCCATTTAATTAATTGTTTTCTAGTTGTTTTGTAGGTCCATGTTTCTTTCTTAGTCTTTATTGTCTTCTTCTGTGACTGAGTAATTTTCTTTAGTGGTATGTTTTGATTCCTTGCTTTCTTTTTTTTTGTGCATTCACTATAGGTTTTTGCTTTTTGGTTACCATGAGTTTTACAAAAAACATCTTATAGTTACATTATTTTGTGCTGATAACAACAATACAGATCACAAAAACCCTCAAAACACTATACTTTTAGTGCAACCCCATTTTAATTTTTTGACATCACAATTTACATCATTTTATATTGCATATCCCTTACAATTATTTTAGTTATTATTGTTTATAATAGTTTTGTCTTTTAGCCTTCATTATGAAGATAAAAATGATTTACACACCATCATTATAGGATTAGAATCCAAAATTTGACTGTGTACTTACTCTTAACCCTGAGTTTTATATTTTCAAATATTTTTGTGTTATTTATTAGCATCCTTTTCTTTCAGTTTGAAGAACTCCCTTTATCATTTCTTATAAAACAGGTCTGGTGGTGATGAACTCCTCAGGTTTTGTTTGTTTGGGAAAACATCTCTCCTTCATTTCTGAAGAACAGCTTTGATTCTTGGTTGACAATTGTTTTTTCTTTAGCACTTTAAATATATCATTCCATTGTCTCTGGCTTGTAAATTTTTTGCTGATAATTCTGCTTCTAGGCATATTGGAACCACCCTTATATGTTATTTACTTCTTCTCTCTTGCTGCCTTCAGGATCCTCTCTTTGTCTTTGACTTTTGACATTTGGTTATAATGTGTCTTGGATTATAATATGTCTTATTTGAGTTCATTATTATGGAAGCTCTTTGCCCTTCTTGTGCCTGAATATTTATGTCTTTCTCCAGGTTTGGAAAGTTTTCTGCTATTATTTTCTTAAACTTTCTACTCCTTTTTCCTTCTCCTTCTTTAACTCCTATGACATTTACTCTTGTGATATTGTCCCATAAATCTTGAGAAACAAAAGTTTCTTTGTTCCTTTCTTTTTTTCTCTCTTCTGATTGCAATCCCTGAGTTCACTCATTCTTTCTTCTGCTTGATAATTTTGCTGTTGACCCTATTTTACTTTTAATTCCATTCACTGTATTTTTTTAGTTCCAGGATTTCTGTTAGATTTTTCTGAAATTATAGTAATCTCTCTGTTAGTTTTCTTATTTTTGTCATGTATTGTCTTCCTCATTTTGTTGAATTGTTTCTCTGTATTTCCTTGATGTTTGATAAAAACAGTTATTTTGAATTTTTGTAAGACAGTTCATACATATCCATTTCTTTAGGGTAAGGCACTGGCACTTTATTTTGTTCATTTGATGATGTCATGTTTCTATGATTATTCTTGATCTTTGTGGCCATGCATTAATGTCTGCACATTTGAATAAATAGGTACCTATTTCATTCTTCACAGACTAGCTTTGTTTGGGAATGCCTTTCAACAGTGAGCCTGTCCAGAGATTCTAAGCAGGCCATCTGGTGCTCCCTAAACCCAGGGCCACTGTGACTGGTATGGCATTGAGCTGGAATCCCATGGCTGCTGAGGTTGGTGCAGAGCTGGTGTATGCCTAAAGCTTCTGGCTTCTGAATCTGTTGAAATGTTGGCTTGTACCTGAAGCCCACGGCTGCTGAGACCTGTTATAACTAAGTGTTGTCTTGATCTCAAGGTCACTGTGATTGACTGGCAATGATGTGAACTGGAGTTGAAATCCACCTCACAGGGGATACAGGTTTCTGTCTGCTACCAGGTCATGTCTGGAGGTTGAGTTCATGAATACCAGCCTGAAGTCAGAGGCCGTGGAGTTCTGCTCAATGCCTTGTTTTATGGTGGCAGACCCACTTTTGGGGTCCAAAGCAAATTCCTTCACTTCCCTTTCTTTCGTCCAATAAGATGGTATCTTTTTCCACACTGTGTTGCCTGAGATTGGAGAAGAGGTGATGTGGGTAACGTGAAACTGTCTTCCTACCCTATTCAATGCATCTTTTCTTATTATTGTGCTATAATCAGGTACTGTAATCTCTCATCTAGTTTCTTTAGCTCTTGTGAAGATATTTTTTATGTATGAATAGTTGTTCAAATTGATGTTTCTGCAGGACAATTACTGAAAAGTCCTATTCTGCCATCTTGTGCCACCTTCTTTTTTATGTATTTATTTTTAAATGATAATTCTAGATAGTTTTATATGCATATATAACTAAATAATGTGTAAAGTTGATCAATATCTTTACCTTCTACTTTACCCATTTTAACTGGGATGTTAAAATGCTTTAACTCTTATTGCAGCTCTCCAACGAAATTGTATTCTATTTCTATCTAATGTTTTCCCTTAATCTGTGTTTTTAATACCATTCTTTAAATATTATAATTATTTTAAAAACAATGATTCATAGATTTACCAAAATTACTACCCGTTATTCTCTTTTCACATCTCTGAACTTCTATGATAATTTTCTTTTTGAATGAAGCGGATGTTTAGATCTCTAATGAGAATTTGTAGTAAACATTCTGTTTAGATATTTTTTTTTTGCTGGAAACAAAATTTTATTATTATTCTTGAAAGACAGTTTTGTTAGTATTTTAGATTAACATTTTTCAAGGAAGATTAAAAAGTCTTTTACTTTTTCTGCTTTCTATTGTAGCTATCAGTTTAAAATAATTCTTCTTATCACAGACTTCTTTAAATATCACACTTGCCGTTGGTGCTCTAAAATTCACCAAAAACATCTGGTGACTAATTGTGCAGATATAGATAATATACGTATTTTTTTCTGTAAGACAATCAGTAGGTTTCTGTGATCTAAGGTTTTTCTTTCTTTCCATAGTTCAAAAAATTATTTGTTTCTATCCCTTTGATTATTGCCTTAGCTTAATTATTTTGTACCATACCTTTTTGTTTCTTTCATCAAACGTATGGTTAGACCTTTTCATTCCTTCTAACTGCTTTCATATTTTCCATATATTTGCATTTAGGGTTAATTTCAGGATACTATATTTGCATCTATCTTCTAGTTCATTAAATTTTTCTTCAGCTGTACCTAGTTTTCTCTTTAATGTGTTAACCTGTTAATCTGTTAACCTGTTAACCTGTATTCCGTTAATCTGTTTACATTTCAATTATTTTATTTTTAATTTCTAAAAAATATATATTTCACTTATTTCAAATTTTATTATTTAATTTATATAGTCTCCTGTCCCTTGCTCATAATTTCAAAAAATAATCTTACTGATTGAAACATAAAAAGTACTAATTTTATATTCTTCTAATTAATTTCAATATCTATAATTATTGCTGGTATCTTGTTTTGGCTGACTCTCATTAATTTCAGCCTATATGCTCATATATTTCATGATTTTCTATCATTAACTCAAGTTTCTTGGAACTTCAGCTGTGATAATTCTTTGAGGTCTGGATATGACTCCATTCTCTGGAGAGGAATTCTGTTGAATTCCATCAGTCACCTGATAGTATTTCCAATTTGATATCACTTAAAAATCTTTGTTGACCATATATGTAGAAGGAATCCAGGTTGAAAATATAGATTATAAAAGCATAATTGTGTTTACTAGTCAGGGAACCTTAGAGAATTGAGCTTACTTGATGATCCTTCTGTTTGGTTGATTTAATTCTTATTCATCCTCCAGGATTGTTACCAATTTTATGAAGAGCTCTGTGAAATCTTTCATTTTGGGTAGTCCTTGATTTTATTACCTATTTCCTGTGTTCTGCACTTCCATGAAAACAGAAACTGGGAGATTAACATGATTGAGCAGATGCTTCCTAGGGAAAAGCTGGCTTTAGGCCTTTATTATCTTCCAAGTGTCTTCTTTTTCTTCGGTTTTCAGCTTCTGTGCATTCTTTGACTTCTTGCTCTCTTAGGAAATCATTTAAAAAGATGATTTCAATCCATTATCAAACATTTCGTTTACTTATTTTTGCAGAGTATATGGGCTGTTTACCACTGGGCTCTTTTCTTCCAGAGCTCTTTGGGAGAGGCGTTCCTCTATGACCAATTGTCGTAGTTACCACTCTGACGAGGTGATAGACACAAAACAGCAACTTATTTACTGACATTCTTGAAAATAATTTGGTAGTGTTATAGATTTTTGTCATTAGACAAAAGTACACTCAAAGAGGACATTATAAGATTGCAAGAGTGAGATGTAGACATTAAAAATGAAATGATAGTCCCAGTACCAGTTGCTCAATCTAGTTTGTGGGACTGCACATTTGACTGGTTTTAGTTTTATTTTCATAAAAATTATGAGTTAAAATATTCTTTAAATGTACAGTTAGTAGTGGCTTATTAGAACAAAGATTTAACACATGGTTTTGAGCTATGACTATGCTTATGTAATATTGGCCATACAAGTAGTCCCTGGAAAATCTTTCCTTTTCTTACTACACTACAGCCAAGAAAATTTGAGATTTCACTGTACACATTTCCAAACTCAAAGCTATAATGTGGTTTTGATACTATGGTTGTTGCTGTGGAGATTTCTGGGTTGTTTACAAAACACAAAACAGAGAATATTGAATAGGGGAGGGAAGTAAGCAGCAAGTATTTATAAACTGCAAATATAAAAGATTCTCTTTCAATAGTTAGGCTGTCACTATCACCTTGTTACCATGGGTCAAATGTTAATGTTTGTATCTATCAAGAAAAATATCTCTTTTCCTTGTTTACTCTCCCGAGCTTAATTATTTTCAGACAAAGAATTTAAAATAGATCTTCTCCAGCAGCTCTGGAGGTCAGACCCAGCTGTGGAGAGAATCATTCCTAGAAAACTGGAAGGCACTTTGGGAGGAATGCTAGCTTTTTCATAATATCAGAGCAATGATTAGGGCATTTTCTACACCGAAAACATTGTTTTTTTTCTGTTGTCATAGTCATAGAAATATTCATTAATATTCAAATTTACATGTGGCATTATGTGAGATTATTATATAGTCATCATTGTTATTGTATTATTAATATGTGTTGCCCTGAAAGTTGTTTTGAAAATGATAGGATAAAAGCATAAGTAAATATGGATGATTACTATGGAAATACCATTTTTATTTTATAATAATGTTAAATAATGAAATCTTTCCTCTAACTGGGAATATTAATTCCATTAATTCCATGGCACAACCTCAAGACTGCTACTTTCTGTGGATGAATGGGAAATTCAAGACATGAGAAAGTGGATGGGCGGTATGGAAATACTGGTAAGATGCGGAAAATCTGGGTTCTCTTTCTGGCTCCGCAGTATGTTAATGATGTGATCTTGAATAAATCACTTAATCCCTCCAGGCTTGTTTCTCATGCATAACAATGGGGACAATACTGGTTATGTGGTAACTAAGAACATGAATTTGGGGAAATGAGATATCAATTTGAGTACTGAATCTGCTGTCAGTGAACTATGTAAATGTAAGCAAGTTTTTTAACCTTTTTAGGGCTCAGTGTTCTCACCATAAAATGGAAATAGTAGAGTTTCCTGAATTATTATTTGAAATAATACATTATTTGTTTATTTTTTCTTATGCAAATTCTTTTTCATCTCATTATTCTTCCTGTTAGAGATTAGGTTTCCAGTGTGTCAGAATAGGGTTGTTACAGTAAAAATGAAGAGACAAAATCATCAATGAAGGCAGAGGTCCTTGAGTCAGAGGTGTTTGAACCAGAGCAACTCCATCTTGACTAGGGGCTGGGTAAAATGAGGCTGGGAATTGCTGGTCTGCATTTCCCGGAAGTTAGATATTCCTAGCCTCTAGGTATTTACAGTTAAGGGAACAGATTGATTACATTTACTAAACAGATCCAGACTCAGGAATGTCCTGATATCCCAATATCTTGAGGACAAAAACATTCCAATTTTGCTTTAAAGGTAAAAATATAGCTGGGCATGGTGGCTCATGCCTGTAATCCCAGCACTTTGGAAGGCAGAGGCGGGAGGATTACAAGGTCAAGAGATCGAGACCATTCTGTCCAACATGGCAAAAGCCCGTTTCTACTAAAAACACAAAAATTAGCTGAGTATGGTGGCACGTGCCTATAGTCTCAGCTACTCAGGAGGCTGAGGCAGGAGAATCGCTTGAACCCAGGAGGCGGAGCTTGCAGTGAGCCAAGATCGCACCACTGCACTCCAGCCTGGCAACAGAGCAAGGCTCCATCTCAAAAAAAAAAAAATACATATATATATATATATAAAAATATATATATATTTTTTTTTCTTGTAAAATATAGTAATTAGAAAAAATAATCCATTATCACAAACCCTTGTAATAGAATACATCTCCCCATGATATAAACAAGCATTGTACCTAAAGTGGGCATGTCCCTCCCCTTTTGGGAACTCCCTGCTCTGTCTATGGAGTAGCCATTCTTTATTTCTTTACCTTCTTAATAAACTTGCTTTCACTTTGCTGTATGGGCTTATTACAGGTAGTCATGTGCAGGGCAGAAGAGGGCTCTCCCCACCACCCACTAGAAATGTCAGGTGATGGTTCAGTAATTATCACTTTGCCTCTCTAAACATGCTAATTCAGCAGTGCCAGGGAGAGGTCATTTCCAGATGGCCCACACCTGTTAACATCACAATAGTAATTGAATACAGGCCTCAGGGAGAAGCAACTTCCTAGGCATGTACGTAAAGAGACAAAAGTGGAGAGGAATGATCTTCCAGAGGCACACTCCACTGGAAAAGGGAAGAAAGCCTCAAATGGGCACTCATATAACTCCCTAAACACACTGTGTGTGCTCAGTACTCAAGGGTAAGGAGGGCACCGCGCATGCAGAAAGCCCACCCTAGAAGAAGAATCATAGGAAAGGGGCAAGCCGATAACGTCTCAGGGTGAAGGTTAAAGGCACTTCTTTTCTCGTTTTGGCCTTCAGGCGCCCAGTTGGATCTCTTCCAAGAGTTCTTTACTTTCTGTCCTGTTCTAAAGCCTTTGTAAGAAACTTCCATTCCTGCTCTGGAGCTTGCCTCAGTCTCTTTCTCTGCTTTCTGCCCCTCAGTTGAATTCTTTCTTCTGAGCAGGCAAAGGATGAAGCTGCTGTGGAAGAAAATTTTCCAATCCAGTTTTCTAGAATCTTATCCCATAATAGTTACCCATTTATTGGCCAGAGGAAAACAGGCAAGCAGAGAAATGGACGCTTAAGCAATACACTAGTCAGTGTCCTGAAGAGGGGACTCTGGCTCCCACCTCGAGTGGAGGTGGAAAGAATGAGAGAACTGGAAGATAAGCTTATTAAGCAATGATGACACTAGAGTCTTATGTCACTTTCTGAGTGACAACTTGCAAAAGCAGTTTCCTTTGCTCATTAAAACAACTTAGTAAGTGATAAAATACTATGTGCACATATTATACTTGGGGTTTGAACCAAGACGAGGGCCATAATTTTTACTCACATTTTGTTTTTGTTCCTTGAGTTTTCCTCAGATTCATCTGACAAGCTGATACCTTAAGTTATTTCACTGTAAAGGAAAATCTAAAAATTTCAGGACCCCCAAACTCTTTATGCAAAAATGAAGCTGGGAGGCTGAGTCAGACAACACCTTCTTCCAAATGAATAGCTGTTGCTGGAGTTATGCATTAGCGGGATCCCCATGGAAAGGTAAAAGGCCTCCAGCATATATGAATGATTGTCTCCACCGCTTATTCATGAGTAAATTATTTATTGATCTCCCATAATAAGGACATGCCACTTGTAGCTTACGGTCTACAAATCTAAGTCTAGGCCCTAAAACTAAAGTTCATCCCACACTGATAATGTCAA
Organism: Macaca thibetana thibetana; assembly: GCF_024542745.1. Lineage (NCBI taxonomy): Eukaryota > Metazoa > Chordata > Mammalia > Primates > Cercopithecidae > Macaca > Macaca thibetana. The sequence continues at coordinate 61,555,308 of NC_065595.1, read as the reverse complement.
TTATAAGCTTATCTTCCCAGCTGTGAAACAAAAATAGGAGATCAGTTCCTCCACCTACCCAAAGATGTCTGTATAAGTGACTCTTCCTCTGCTCCCCTTTTCTCTTCAAGCATTCACCTTATCTTACGTAAAATGTATATTTACTAGGCAGGAAACTAAAGTCTCACAAGTATGAAACCATTCGCCTGACTGCCCACCTGCCCCTCTTCTTAGATGCCTTCCCCACCTTGAAGGAATGTATAAATACTAAACCTCCTAAAAGCCTCTTTGAAAAAAAGCCCCAGGCTCTTCTGTGGTTTATGTTTTTTTGTTTTGTTTTGTTTTGTTTTCTGGGACATGTCCTAAATCTGGCTAAATAAACCTTGATTGACTGAGACTTTTGCCTCAGTCACTCATTTTGATTTTCACTGTGAAAGGAAAATATCTTGGGTCCCCAAAATCACTAAGGAAAACTCAAGCTGGAAACTGCTTACGGCAAACCTGCCTCCCATTCTATTCAGTCACTTCTCTGCTCACTGAGATAGATGCTTATCTGATCTGCCTCCTTCGGAAAGGCTGATCAGAAACTCAAAAGAATGTAACCCTTTGTGTCTCACCTATCGTAGTGGGACGCTCCCTCCCCGCCTGGAGTCTTATTACCTTTGCTTCAAGTTGTCCCGCCTTTCTGGACCGAACCAATGTACTTCTTACCTATATTGATTGATGTCTCATATCTCCCTAAATGTATAAAACCGAGCTGTGTGCCGGCCACACTGGGCTCATGTCGTCAGGACTTCCCGAGGCTGTGTCACAGGCGCGTCCTCAACCTTGGCAAAATAAACCTTCTAAATTAACTGAGGCCTGTCTCAGACTCTTCTGCGTTCACATCACCATAGGATGGAATTGTCTGATACAAGTCCCTTTATTTCTTCAATGCTGAGAGTTCAGTCTCTGAAAAGAATCTGCACAGGGTCAAGCAATGCGAAGATCAGGACCTGGCCAGGGATGGGGCAACGAGAGGGAAACAGCTGGTAGCATTTTCCATGGCAGAGCAACCGATATGCAGAGGCAAACTAGTCAAACACTGGGCTCCATCCACATATCATTTGTTTGGCTTTATGCCAGCTTCCTAAAAATTTTTGATTTAAATACAACCAATAAGCTGTTGATGAAGGGCGTTAACATCAACAACGTTTTCTTCCTTCTATCCTGGCCTCACTGAAGGACTGACTTCACAAGGCAGCCAGGGATTCTTTTAAAAACATAAAACATCGTGTCCTTGCTTTTCTCACATCCCTCCAATGGCTTCCCATCTTTTAAAGTAAAAACCGAAGGCCCTAGATCACCTGCAAGCTCTCTGTGGTTTGGAGCCTGCTCTTCTCTGACCTCATTTCCTACCCTCTTGTTCTGGCTCACTCTAGCTCGCCAGTTCTTATGTTCCTGGCATGTTCCTGCCTCAGGGCCTGTGCACTTCTCCTTCCGTTAATGGAATGCTCTTTCTCTATGTGGCCACATAACTCTCTTCATCATTTTATCCAGGTCTCTGCTCAAATGTCACCATTTTGGAGAGGCCCCTCCAACCATCTTCTCTGAACAACACTCCTCTCCTACTCTAATGCTTTCTTCAAAACATGTTTAACTAACATACTGTTGCCCAGTGTAAAGGCTGTGTGACCTAGCTGAATTTCTACCTTGTTCTCACGCTGCTTATCTTTAAAACACAGGATGCAGTCGGTAAGAAGTTCCCCTTGTAACCAGACAAGCTGAGAATGGTTAGAAGTGAGACAGCTGACTGAATGACCCCCCAAACACCTGATGCTTTATTTTAATTTCACTTCCACGCTAACTGACACTCCTACCAGCATAATGACAGTTGATAATCACCATGACAATAACCAGAAGAAGCTGTAAAAGGACAAAAAGGAAGGTGGCATGCTAGTTCTGAGAGGTTCACCAGCCATTTCCAGAAAAGACATAGGTATTCCTCCCCTTGTTTTTACTGTCCACCTCTTCATTAGAGAAATCCTATATTTTAGCCCCCTTACCTCTCACTAGTTGAGAAGTTGATTTGTGAGCCATGCTCTTGCTTCTCCATTCCTTGGCCTTGTGGTTTGGGTATTGGCTCTGTGACACCGAACAGAGAAAGATCCCATCTGTGGGGCTACCGAGTTTATCAGAAAGTGTACCACAATGTAGATTCCATTCACGAGGAGAGTCTGTTTTGTTCTCTGCATCTCCAGCTCCTGACTTATAGAAGGTGCACAACATAAATTTCAGTTGAATGAATGAATGAATGCATGGAGTATCTATTATGTAACAACAAATTTTCTAGACATCATGTATATTAGTATATATGGGCATTTTATACACATATATATACATATATAAAATGTCTAACCTTTACAACTACTCAGAAAAATGTGATTATTCTAATTTTACAGAGAGTGAAACCGAGGTTTAGTTACCAAACACCTGCCCAGGTCTGACAGCTACTAAGTGGTAGCACCAAAATTCGCATTCATATTTATCTGATCCCAAATCTATAACTGCTATGCTTTACTATAAAAAAGCCACTCCTGTTTTTGATTATCTTAAATTCTTTGAAAATATATGAATTTTTTTAGGTGATAACTTTTCTATTAGGTCATAAAATTGTTGAAGTTAGAGACTATGTCTTTCTTATTCACTCTGTAAATAATTGTGGAGTCCCCATTTTTCTATCATTGATATAGAGCAATGAAGAAATCAGTCATGGTTTCTGCCTAAATCGAATCTATACCCAAGGATTCTTTATATTTACATTCTATTTCCAGCAGCTTCCATATTGCTGGCTCATGGAACATACATACAAGATGTATGCTGAATGAATGGTAAATAAATGCATGAGCTTTTCCTATACCCAGATAAGGTTCTGTTCTTCTATGCTAGTCAGGAGATATGCTCTTCTATTCTAATAAAAAGAGAAATGAACTTTGTTTGTATGAAGGTTAATCTAGAAAACTGCATGAAAAGTTTGAGAAGAAGTTAACAAGTTCTATTCTAGTCCACTTCTTCCTTCTAAATTGAGCATCTACTCCTCGCTGGTATAGTCTATGAATAGATATTCTATTTGTCTTGTTATGAATGACCAATCCTTACACCACAGGAGACTTATGACTATAAATAAAGATTAACTTCAAAATTACATCAGCAATTCAAGCATCTTATGGTGTACTAAAAGTAGATTAAAGTAATTATCATCAATGTGCCATTTTAAGCTGTAAGAAAAATGGTCACACTGTCATTTTGATAAATAATGCTGGTATGAGAGAATGTACATGTTTTAATTTTATCCTTAGGAGTTGCAAACCCACATCCATTTAAAAGCAGTCTGGGGTGACACAGTAGGCTTGTTGTTTGCCAGGGGAAAAAATCATTGTCATCTCCTTGAATAAATGTGCTGATGGCCACTGCTCAGTAATCCTTTTTCTTAAGTAGCAGATCTGTGGCTCCAACACAGGGTTATAATTGATTATCAGTACTTAACAGTCTTAGTGAGAAAGCTGTATATAAAATAGATTCAATATATAGGTTTAATATAAATGTGACACAATGCCAATCTACAATAAATAATCCTCATACCATGAAATGACCCAAGCCTCCTAAAATCCCTAATGCATCCTTGATCAAGACTAAAATAGCTTCTATTTCAAAATGTGCATCACTTTTAATATTACGTCTTTGCCTGAAAATAACTTTGAGACATTATTTAGCCTTCTCTTTTTTTTCTTTCTTTTTAGTTTTTTGAGATGGAGTTTCCTTCTTGTTGCCCAGGCTGGAGTGCAATAGTGTAATCTTGGCTCACCACAACCTCTGGCTCCTGGGTTCAAGCGACTCTCCTGCCTCAGTCTCCCAAATAGCTGGGATTACAGGCATGCACCACCACACCTGGCTAATTTTGTATTTTTGGTAGAGACAGGGTTTTTCCATGTTGGTCAGGCTGGTCTCAAACTCGTGACCTCAGGTGATCTGCTCACCTCCTCCCAAAGTGCTGGGATTACAGGCGTGAGTCACCGCACCTGGCTGCCTTCTCTCTTATTTCTAAAGAGGACCATGTTCACCACTTTGGTACTGGGAAATTAATTCTGTTTTAAAGCCACCAAGAAAAAGAGATTTCAGATTTAACCTTCTGGACCTATGAATTACTTACTGGACTGGGTAAAGCAAGACAATCTAATCTTGTACCTAGTCCTGGAGAGTTTGGCAGGATGGGGATCTAGCTGGCCTTTCCTCTTGGCAGGCTCTTCTGCCTCCAGAACTGGGAGACGGCACTGCCACCACCCAGGTCATTTCCTCTTCTTTGCATCTTCTCCAGGTGTAACGCTGCTCTTGGCATATGGAGTGTGCCTAATAGTTCTTTTTAAAAAATGAAAATTCACTTCGTAGTTTTTCTTCTTGGAACCATGGTTTTCATTAAATAATGTTATAGGTCACACTCCCTGAGAAATAGTCTCTGAGGCTCTGGAACTGGCATGCAGAAAGTTTAGTGGTAAGTTTGTTAATTGGGGTTAATCCCTATGAGAGATTAGGAAAGCCTGACTGGGGAGAAGGAGAAAGTAACTGTGATGCGGTTGCAAAAGATAACTGACTCCGTCGACTGCTTTGGAGCTGAGGTGGAACTGCTAGGCTGTCCTCACCGCAGAAAAGGGGGGTCAGCCTTTGTGCCTATTCAGGTATCAATTATTAGAAGCTAACCGGTCCTGGGAAGGGAGCAAACATTGAGAAAGGATGCTTCCTTCAATTTTTGAATTTTCAGTTCAATTTCTGGACAGGTCGCAACTCTGAGTCATTAGCTTCCAACATTTGTGGAAGCTATGGGAACACCTGTGTAGGTCCTAAAGAGAGCTGAGGTGGCCCACTACTGCATCCACTGCAAATGAACACTTTAGCCATAGTATCCACTGTAAATAAATATTTATTGAATGAATTTATTGTTACAACTTTTAAAGGTAGGTGCCTCCAACATGATGAAGTGGAGGAAGAAATAGTTATATACTGAAAAACATTGTGACTGGAAAGGTGAGATGGGATGAAGAAGCAGCTTATGGTGGTACAGAGGGGAGGTTTAAATTTTGTGATATCTATACAATCGACAGCAGAGGAAGAAGCAAGAATTGTAACAATAAGGGGGAGATAGAAGAGAGTTGGGAAGTCTTCCTAATTCTCCAGACTGATCATGCCTTGTGTATTATGAGAGGCAATGATCTATGTTTTTCTTTACATCCCCAGCTTGCACCATCACTCACTCTCTGCTATTTGCTGTTCTGCATACATGGAAGACATATCTTAGCATCCATTGCTCCTTTAACTTTTTTGCCTACAATGTCCCCATCTCTACACATTTCAAACATTTATTTATCATTAAATAAAGATTTAGATCAAGGATCTGCCCATCCTTAAGCTTTCTCTGAATACGCTTCTCCTGCTGCTTGAGAATCTACAGCTTCCTCCTTTACGTGGTCTCCCCAATGCATATTCTCCAATCATTTCTTAGCTTAACATTCAGCTCTCTTGCTTCGACTAAAAACACTTTGAGAGAAAGAAATCCTATATCTTGTTGGATAACTATGAACTGATATTGTGACTGGAAAGTGGTAGTCACCGTCTTTTGGCTGAGTTAATGAATTACATAGGATCTGAGTAGGATTCCAGTGGTTAAAGAGGACTCAGTGGACACTGTAATTTAGCAGGACATAATACTCAAGGACAAGAAAAAACAATATGTCAGGTAATTTTATAAAGTTGTTAGCAAGACTTTTCTAGCTGGGGCAGAGGAGTCAAGCAGGCAGAAGGTAAGGTAGATGAGTGTCAGATTGGAGAGGACCTTAAACACTTGGATAAGAAGTTCACACTTAGGCATTTTAGTTAATGGTTTCCCAATGTAGGCATCTTTCCAAAGTCTCATTTAAAGACTAAAAAAGTGACTCATGTGGTGTACAGAAGATCTGAGTGGTCTGTCAGACCAGTTAGGCAGTTATTGTAATTACCTCGCATAAGGTGGAAGGAAACTCATTTTCAATGAGCGGTGTAACAGGTAGTGTGGGGGACTTATTATCCAGTTAGGTCAAACCCAGAACAGGTCAGAAATGGAGCATGGCAGGATACAGCAGACAATGCAGAAGGTGGCCAATAGTGACAAGACAAAGGCTGCGTCATCTTCTGGTGAGATGCTGACAGATAATCTCACACTTCATCATCTAGGAGGCTGGCTTTCAGGTGGGTGGAACAAGAATTCAGAGAACTTCGAAGCAGGTAATAGGTAGAGTCCAGCAAGCCCCCTGGCAGTAAAACAATCTGGCAGAAATAATGAGAAGCTGATCATATATCAGGATTTAGGAGATAGAATCCAGTTATTGGGAATACTAGAGAGAACAAGATAGACTCCAGGAGTCTAGCACCAGGTGAAGTACCAAGACAGAAAGTCAGTTACTGAGATTGGGGCACAAGGCATGAGGTGATCACAGTAACAGGTAGCTTTAGATGTGTAAACTTTGTTCTTAGCCACTGCCAAAGGAGGTATACTCAGTGACCTCTCACAATGGGGTCTTCTTTTAAGGATATGCAGAGATTAAAGAAGAGAGGAGTGGACATGCAGCCCCCAAGAGCATTTGGGGTCCAACCATAGCTTTACTAGTCTGACAGCAACCCTGGACACCCAATAAGGATTCTAAGGGTTGTTGCCTCAAGAATGGCATTGACCAGAAGAACTTGGCTATTACTGAAGATTACCACTGTACACTTCCATGCCTTGTTTCTGCTTGTGGTTTCTTCTTACTGCTTTCTGTCTGTGTAACTTCCTGCTTCTGGCTGTTCATTAGCTCCCTTTGAATGTTTTATATTCAAATTTCCCGAGAGGGGCTCCAGTTGGCAGCATTAGTCAGTGTTATAGCGATTTGGCAGGACTGCCTCATAAATGTACTTAATGCGCTACTCACAAGGCTATAACCTGTGACCCTTAGGTCAGAGGCCATCACTGGCCAGGGCAGCTATTCTCCTGGTGCTTGGATTACTTGATCAGCTTCCTTTTGCCAAAAGGAGTAAAAGCTGGCAGGCCTGAAGAGACAGAATGGACTCTTCCACTCCACCAAAACCGGAGTAAAAAGTCAAGACAATAGCAACAGGAAGACCAATGCAATGTTGACTTAGAGTTTCAAAAATCCAAACCACTAGGCAGGTAGTTTCAAAGTGATGTATGATAGAGGAACATTATGAAGACTTGGCAGGGATTGGCTGTTAAGTAATTTGAGTTTTCTCATGTCTTCCCTTCTTCCAGAAAAATCTCTTAACAAAGCCATTTAAAAGGGTTTCACACATTGTAGAAATGAGAACTAAAAGGAAAGTTCTTAGGATTGAGGCCTATATGCCATCTTTTGTTTTCAGTATTATATGAAGACTACAATCAGCAAAAGTTTGTAACAAAATAAATGTTCCAGGAAAGGTAGAGATGATGTCAAATTTGGTAAAATAAATAAACAACAGCAACAACAAAAACACCAAACAAAAACAGACATTCTTAATCAATTAATAATATTCCAAACAAAATTTAATACCAAGCCAAAAATTAATATAAGCTTCATTCATATTAAAAAAAAAAACACCAAGAGGTTTGCAAACATCCCATTTTAGAATGAACCAAGACAGAAGAGATCCATATCTACTTTTAGTACCTTATAAATCCAGTAGGGTAAGAAGGGGTCTACACTGATATTTAAACATATAGAATCTGTTAAATCTAAAAAGGGTCAAACAAATAAACATTTTAGGCAAGAACTTGAAGAAAAAATGTCAAAGTTTCTTTTTTTTTTTTTCATCATTCCTACACAACAATACATTTTACTTTTCTTAATCACTTTGTAATTTATAAAACTCTTTACATTCTTTAACTAATATGATTTTTACCAAAACCTTTTGCATACAGGGAAACTGAGGTCCAGTAAAGTGATTTGCCCAAGGTCAAATGACTAGTAAGTGGCCAAAACAGAATTTAATCCCAGAACTTCTTTGATTCGCTGCTTTTTCCTTCATAAATCCTTTTTGTTCTCAGGAAGAGCTAGATAAAAGGAGACACAAATGATAAAGCATTAGAAGTACATTAAGTTGTTTCTACTTTATTAATATGTATCTTATTTAATGGTATTCAGGAATTCTCCATAAAATGAAACTATATTTTCTTTAACTCCCTATGCTGCACAGTAACTACCTGGCTTCTTAGAATTCTTTCTCAAGAGTACCAAGAATTCTAGCAATGCCATCCTAATTCCAGCCTCAGATTACACTCATATAGCAATAATCATACTTCTTGAAAATATGGTTTGTAATTTACAGGTGTTTATACACACACCATTTAAACACAAGTAAGTCTCTTGTTTTATCCACACTCCTCTCCTAAATGGCAGCTCTGTTTATGTCATGCAAGTTTAAACAAAGCAATAGGACAATACTATGTATACATTCTAAAATATATTTTAAAACTTTTCATGATTACATAAATCCTTTCAGATCAACCTCAATACTATCTCTTTGAAATTTTCATATAAAACATATACACTCAGAATATATTCAGCTTTCAAAAGTACAAGCTAGAATCACTGTGAATGTTAGAATGACTGAAATTTTTTTTTTTTTTTTTTTTTTTTTTTGGAGACGGAGTCTCGCTCTGTCACCCAGGATGGAGTGCAGTGATCGGATCTTGGCTCACTGCAAGCTCCGCCTCCCGGGTTTACGCCATTCTCTTGCCTCAGCCTCCCCAGTAGCTGGGACTACAGGTGCCCGCCGCCTCACCCGGCTAGTTTTTTTGTATTTTTTAGTAGAGACGGGGTGTCACCGTGTTAGCCAGGATGGTCTCGATCTCCTGACCTCGTGATCCGCCCATCTCGGCCTCCCAAAGTGCTGGGATTACAGGCTTGAGCCACCGTGCCCGGCTGACTGAACATTTTTAATATGTAGTTTTTGAGTGATTGTCAGGCACTGTGCTAGACACGGAGGGTGTATGGTCATGAATAAGACGGATGCGGCTCTGTCCTCACGGAGCTTACATTCTGCTGGGGAAGTTGGAAATAAATGATTAAGCAAATAAAGAAAGAAAATAAGCTCAGTGCTATGAATAAAATAAGCAGATTTCTATAGTAGAAAATGAGGAGTGACAGGTGAGTTAGAGAACTTTTCTTTAAGTAAGTGCCAGTTGAACTGAAGTCTGGGGAAAGAAATGTCAAAGGGTCAAGGGAGAGAGATATCCAGGCAGAGAGAACAACTAGTACAAGACTGAGTTGGTGAAGAGCTGGGCGTTGGGGAACCAAGAGAAACTAGCATGTCAGGCACTTAGCCTGAGCGATAGGGAAGAGGGCTGAGAGGCCTTTAGAGTCCTGTTCAGAGACAGGACTGGCTGGATTTCCTAGGCCAACTAAGAATCCCTAAGCCTAGCTGGGAAGGTGACCGCATCCACCTTTAAACACAGGGCTTGCAACTTAGCTCACACCTGACCAATCAGAGAGCTCAATAAAATGCTAATTAGGCAAAAACAGGAGGTAAAGAAATAGCCAATCATCTATCGCTTGAGAGCATGGCAGGATGGACAATGATCGGGATATAAACCCAGGCATTTGAGTGAGCAACAGGCAACCCTTTTTGGGTCCCCTCGCTTTGTATGGGAGCTCTGTTTTCACTCTATTAAATCTTGCAACTGCACTCTTCTGGTCCATATTTGTTACTGTTGGAGCTGAGCTTTCGCTTGCCGTCCACCACTGCTGTTTGCCGCCGTGGCAGACCCACCGCCTGCTTCCATCCCTTGGGATCCAGCAGGGTGTCAGCTGTGCTCCTGATCCAGCGAGGCACCCATTGCCACTCCGGACTGGGCTAAAGGCTTGCTATTGTTCCTGCAGGGCTAAGTGCCCGGGTTCATCCTAATCCAGCTGAACACTCGCTGCTGGGTTCCACCGTTCTCTTCCATGACCCACGGCTTCTAATAGAGCTATAACACTCACTGCATGGCCCAAGATTCCATTCCTTGGAAACCCTGAGGCCAAGAACCCCAGGTCAGAGAACACGAGGCTTGCCAACACCTTGGAAGCGGCCCACCATCTTGGGAGCTGTGTGAGCAAGGATCCCCCAGTAACACTGTGAGCTGGGATGACATTGGAATTGGAATTTATAGAATATCAAGAATTGTAGTGTTCATTGTATCCTGAGGGGAGCTTCCAAAGGCCCTGGGAATCCAGGAGATGGTCATGGTGGGCTGGATAAAGCACTCCACAAGTCCAGTGGAGCTTTCTGAGCTTTCGGACTCCTTGACAAGCTTGCCTTGCCAGAAACAGGTGTCCAGGCCACAGCCACAACAGGAGACCTCCGTGGACTGACAGCAGTGTTCCCTGCTACTCCTGCTGGGCAGGGAGACCAAGGGAGGAACTTTCTTCACTTTGTTTCCAGCAAGGGGACTCAGGACAGACGTCTAGCCCAGGGTCAAACCAAACTATATGAAAACTTAAAAAAACTACTGTCTTAGAGAAATTCTCCTTCAGAAAGAAAGAATGTGTAATGGCACTATAAGCAAAGCAATGTTTATAAGAGCTGTGTGTGGCGGCAGAGAATCTCTACCCGCCCCCCAAGTAGAAATAAACGTTACTCTGCTGTCTGTTAAAAGTATTTTTTCCTGTGTTAATATGTGAATTGCCACACATTTCCATGGAGATTTGTAATGCAATTTTTCTGAAATATGAAAGGTGATTTGAGAATGATGGCAGCAGTCAGGGCATGCTAACCCTGAAGGAAAACTTTGTTTTTTTTTTTTTTCAGGTGGCCATCATCATCCAGATCTGGAATTGCTCCCAATGTGTAAACCAGTGCAAAGACTCCCTTGTGTATGAGTTTATTCTGAACAGCTAAAGATTTGTAACTATGGAAACCAAAGTGCAAAAATAATTATTGGGCTTAAAACATAAGTTAGTTATTAATCATATTGTCTTCAGGTAATGTACACACACAGTCTAACTGGCCATAACAGCGAATAGCTCTTTATGGTCTCTGATGAAAAGTTAACAGAATGACCATGAATTTTTGTTAAAGGCCAGGTAGATTCAGATGTATTTAATTACATGTCCAGCTCTTAATAAGCTCTACCAACAAAGAAATGAAATTACATGGATAAATAAAATAAAACTGTATTTTCACAAATAGCTAAATTCCCTTACCATTTGTTAGCCCTTCCCATCCTTACAAAGGACATGAGCAAAAACCCTAAACCTTTTGCCTTTTCCATAAACCAATTCCAGACTGGCTGATTTTTCTTTTCAAGTTATTCCTATTCACTTGAATATTTCTATTCAAGTGTTTTCAGTGAAGGTTTCAGACAACAAAAAATCAGTCTGCCATTTAGAAAGAAAAAAAAACAAACATGAGGGAGGGGGATGAAGAGGAAAGTGTTACAGTCTTCTAGGGTGTTGTGGTAGGCAGCCTCCGACTGGCTTCTGATAATTACTGCCTCCTGGGACCCACATTTCTGTGTAATCTCTTCCCCTTGAGTGCATCTCTGGACTTAGGGACTTGCTTGTAAGAAACAGAATGGGGTAGAAGTGCGAGGATGTTGCTTTCATGATTGGATTATAAAAAACGACATCCTCAGCCAGATGCAGTGGCTCACACCTGTAATCCCAGCACTTTGGGAGGCTGAGGTGGGTGGATCACGAGGTCAGGAGATGGAGACCATCCTGGCTAACATGGTGAAACCCCATCTCTACTAAAAATACAAAAAAATTAGCCAGGTGTGGTGGCAGGCGCCTATAGTCCCAGCTATTCGGGAGGCTGAGGCAGGAGAATGGCGTGAACCCAGGAGGCGGAGCTTGCAGTGAGCCGAGATCGCGCCATGGCACTCCAGCCTGGGTGACAGAGCGAGACTCTGTCTCAGAAAAAAACAAAACAAACAAACAAAAAACAACAACAAAAAACCCTCCAAAAACAAACAAACAAAAATGATGTCCTCCATCTGCCAGCATCATCTCTCTCACTAGACTATCTCTTGCTCTCTCATCTGCTCTCTGTCTCTGATGAAGCCAGCTGCCAGGCTGTGAGATGCTCTCTGGAAAGTCCTATATGGTAAGGAACTAAGGGAGGTCTTCAGCTCCTGAGTAACTGCACCCTCAATCCAACAATGTTAAAGAACTGATTCCTACCAACAGCCATGTGGGTGGTCTGAGAATCAGATCCTCCCCAGTCAAGCCTTCAAGTAAGACTGCAGTCCTGGCTGAAACCTTAACTGTGGCCTTGTGAGAAACTCTAATGCAGAGAACTCAGCTAAGCTGTGACCAGATTCATAATCCACATAAATTGTATTATAATAAATACATGTTGTTTTAAGCGATGTTTGAGAGTAATGGATTACACAGTAATATGTAACTAATACAGGAGCTTTCAAATTACTCTCATAAGTGTGCTCACTGCCCCCACTTTATCCTGGCAACTTGGCACAGCACCACAGATTTTGAAACATTCGACCATCCTCCCTAGTATGATCAACTCTTCCATTCCTATCTTCTATTTACTTGAAAGCCAATAGCTCATCTTTATACTAAAAAAAAGTACTTGACTAATTGAGAATTTATAGTACATGTAGGCCACCATATTTGTGAATTGAGTTTAGTGGTTCTAGGTATGTGGCATACTTGTTTACTCTCTATGAATTGTTCTAGGCATGTGGCATACCTATGGCAACTATAATAGAAGAATTGTAATTTCATAAAGGAACTAGGAGAGGTATCAAGACACAACAGTAGAAAGTGGGACAAAACTGGCAAGATAATGAAAAGTGGAAGTGTTGGAATTGGACAACTCAGGGTTTCAGCATAAGTTATGAATGTATAAGTTCTATGGTTTAGGAGAAAAAGATTAAACTTTCAAGGCCCTCAAAGTTTCTCATTTGTATAAAGGGAGATAGCATCAACTGATGTAAATAAGAATCTGGGACTTGGGACTCAGTAAGTGGTAACTTATGTATTTCTTCCTTGCAAAGACAAGAGCGGAAGAAACTTTCTACATGAATTCACATTATTTACTTTTCCATCTTATACCATGCGTTGGTTTTTGTGGAGTTTGAAGCTCATTTCTGGTTTTCTTACATCTCAAGTTGACAAGATGTAGTAGTCAATAGATTTTGCATTCATTGTGAAGTCTAAATTTAATCTCTGATGGATGGAAAGAATAAACCATATTTGATTTTAGAAAGGCAGTTGTTCTCTTTCCCTTTTCATATGAGATATATGAAGTCTCCATCAAGTTGTCTATATTTTGCACCCCTCCTCCCCACCTCTACCTTGTGTCTTGGAGGCAAGGCAGACATAGAGGGAGAGTTGACATAACCTGGTCTGTTTCAGCTGTGCTGAATACCAGGGCTATATTGTCAGGAATAAACTTACAACTGAGGGCAAGCAAACCTAAATGCATTCACGTGGAAACAGGGTTTAATTTAGATAAAGAAATTTTCTCCCCAAGATGGCTCACTAATTGCAAGCCCAAATCTTATGAGTAGATTTGAACATTGGGCTTTTCTAAGTAGCACATTGTCCATTCATCCTCCAGTAACATTCAAGATATGAGTGGATAGGGATGTATTTTAGAGTTTTTGTCAGACCACTTGTTGTGTCAGTGAGTAAATCCTGTCATGCAATGGGACACACTGAACAGTAATAGTACAAGCGTGTTGCTCAAAGTCAGTTGTTTTTAGCTAATTTGGAGAATTTCTGTGCTGCAGACATCTTGAGTTTATCCAAAAGTCCTTCTATGTTAAGAGCACCTACTTAAGAACCATAGGTTCATTAGTCTTACTTGAGAGACTCTTTCATCTTAGGATTTGTTTCAGGATCCCCCAGAACCAGTTCTTTGTTTTTTTTTTTTTTTTTTTTTTTTTTGGGGGGGGGATGGCGTCTGGATCTGTTGCACAGGCTGGAGTGCCGTGGCACGATCTTGGCTCACTGCAACCTTCATCTCCTGGGTTCAAGCGATTCTACTCAGCCTCCTAAGTAGCCGGGATTACAGGCATACACCAACATGCCCAGCTAATTTTTTTTTGTATTTTTAGTAGAGATGGGGTTTCACCATGTTGGCCAAGCTGGTCTCGAACTCTTGACCTTGTGATCTGCCCACCTCAGCCTCCCAAAGTGCTGGGATTGCAGGCTTGAGCCACTGCGTCCAGTCAGAACCAGTTCTTTTGAGTTTTTTTTCTGATAACAACCCTTCTCTTTGGTGTCTGGTTTTGCGGGATGTTTGTTCAGAGGGACTTGTGTTCAGCTTCCCAGATCTCCTTCACCTGCATGGTCCCTTCTCTGAACACAGGCCTCCTGACTGTTCCCAGGCCTAGACTTCGCTTGTCTCTCACTGGGCAGGGCGGAGCTGGTCAAAAAGGGAAACAAAACCTTCTATTCACCAGTTGGCCCAGTCAACCAATTCAGCAGTGTAAAACGACTTAATGCATGTCCTTTGACTGAATGGTTGTCTATTTGCTTAAAAAGCAAAAAGATGGTTTATATTTTACCCTTCCTGTCTCTCCTGTAAGCTTCTTTAGATCATACCTGATTCACATTTGTATCTTCCAGAGTACCCACGCTGTTTGGATCATGTGCAGTTTAATATATGTATTTCTTGAGAGTGAGAGAAGAAAAGGAATCAGCATTTATAGGATCCTGTGTGTTAGTATTTTACATATGCTATCTATTCAGTATTAACAAAGATCCTTTTCTTTCATTTATGGAAGAAGAAAGAATTTATTCAAGAACAGGTAGCTAATATGCAACAGAGAAGATGTAGAATCCAAGGCTATCTGATACAAAGCCTGTATAATGTCTTTTATTCCTCACCAATGTGGTTTCAGTGTGGCAATCTTGTGAGATTTTTTTCCTGCAGTTTTTATCATTGAACCCTGTATAGACCTTTCTGATTATGGGACAATAGCAGTCTGGGAAAATTGCTGAAAGCTTAAGAGTAGATTTGCAAAAATTTAATTGATAGAAACAACAAATGTATTTTAAATCACTCACTTTGCATTCTTTCAGTCTATGATTTCTTCTTCATTTTGATGAATTCTTTGTCATATTTTGGAAATAGTACTGACAATGTATTAGTGTGAACAGGAGGAAAAGATATAATGATGCCTCCAATTGTAAGAGTTTTAATGATCTAGACATATTCTCATCACTTTATTTTACATTATACTATTCTCATATAAAATAGTAGTATTTAAAATATTACTACCCTTTTAGAAAAACCCAATAAAAATAACCATTTTCCTCATTACAAGTGATAGGTTTTTTAAAATCAATTTTAATTTTTACTGTAAGTTTCGGGGTACATGTACAGGATGTGCAGGTTTGTTACATAGGTAAACGTGTGCCATGGTGGTTTGCTGCACCTATCAACCCACCACCTGGGTGTTAAGCCCAGCATGCATTAACTCTTTTTCCCAAGGCTCTTCCTTCCCCAACCCCACCCCCCAATAGGCCCCAGTGTGTGTTTTTCCCCTCCCTGTGTCCATGTGTTCTCATTGATCAACTCCCATTTATAAATTTTTTTAAATGAAGAATGCTGCTTAAATAAAAGCATACTAAAAAGGTGGTAAAAAAAAAAAAAAAAACTCTGTTAAATAGTTAAAATTGGCATCACTGGATGAAAGTGAATTTTAAATGAAAATGTAAAAAGAAAATTTTAAAAATTAATGCTTTATAAATAGTAAAAGCACTCCAGGATACAGAAAAGTTACTAATACATCAGCCAGTAGTTGAAAACACTAAATAAAATCTGACAAGAAAAATATAAATTCATGAAGGCATTGCTAAATGAGCAGAACATGCATAATTGGTGGAGAATACATTTTAAAAACTGTCTGAAAAGTAAACAAAAAAGGATTCAAATATTCAAAAAACAGTGAAACACTTTTGAAAAAATGCTTAATACTGTAAACAAAATTCAGAGACCACTCTATGGTGTACAGAATTTACCAGAGAAGAAAAATCAACCCGGCAAAAATAGCCATTTTAAATTGATTGGTTGTTTTGAACATCTGGCATAGAGAGCTTTGTTCTTTCTATGAACACATACACACCTTCCTTGTCTGTCGCCTGCAGTTTTAGTAGAGTGCTAACTCACTCACTTGAACCTTCATCTTTCAGATAGACTCATTGAAATTCCAGAGATTTGGCATTTCAAGTCAGGTGGAAATTACCCCTCCCACCTTTGTTCCCAATAGTCTACTGTTTTTTCATTTAAGCTGTTTACCTCCATTTCGAGGTAATTTTGATAGCATTATTGTGTCCTTCTAATCTTCTTAGCTAGGAACTTCCCCTGTCCTCCCTGACTGTTTTGTGCGTGTGGCTGAAATGGACAGACCTAGTCTTAGAACTTCATCTCTAGTCTCAGACATATTTCCATATGACTAGTTCATTTCAATCCTAAAAGCCTTCTTGCTGTTTGACTAACTCCATGCTTTTTGCCCCAGTCTATTTTCTCCATAAGGAGTCTCTTAAGCTCTTCACATCTTTTTGAACAATACCTTATTTGTAGACCAGAAATCATAGAAAGGACATCATCGTGACTAATCTGATAACTGATCATATCCCATTGCAAACTCCAAACAGCATGTGACTTTTGTAACTCACATTGATAAAACTCTTTGAAAAATTATGGCTTTTTACTGCAGAATATTATAATGTGGATTTTTAAAAAGAAAACTTGTTTCATCCAATTTAAGGTATATGGATTAAAATAAAGGCAATTGAGAGATGTGATGATTATATACGTCTGGCTCAAACAATTCAGAGATGATAAGTCAATAATGTCCCAAACAGCTCTGTTTTACTTCCCATTGTCTCTCATGATGATAATTGAGTCAGAACTTTTAAAAAGCCCACAAGATTTCTCATTGTTAATATTTCCATGTAAATCTTATGGGAATAGGTATTGAGGAGCATTATTAGAGGAGGTGGAAGGGAGAGAAAGAACAATTCCTGTTCCTTCACTGTGAGGGAGAATGCATAAATACAGCCTAATCTGCCCGACAGGGAAAATGGAGTTATTGGGGCTGAATGACAATTACATTGTACCGTTTTGGTTTAAGTAATTCATGAGTCAACATCATTGTGCTACTCAGGTTATTAAAATAAATAACAGAGGAATGAAAAATTAGGCCATCAATTTGTCAAACATATTGTCAATCTGGTTATTATGAGCCTTAAAATAGGTATTGCATTTCTAGTAATCATTCCAGATATTTTATAAGCTGATTATAGCAATTCTTGGACACTGAGTTTTCAGGATTTTTAGAAAAAGTATTTTAATAAATAGACATGGATGATGTGGTTAAATGTTTGCCCAAGCCTTTTTAACTTAATCTATGCTCTTGATCGAACAAAGTAAGGTCAAACACTGATTTATTAGGTAAGCATTATATAAATTCAATTAGGTTAAAACTCCACTTCATTTTATAGAGTACT
Organism: Macaca thibetana thibetana; assembly: GCF_024542745.1. Taxonomy (NCBI): domain Eukaryota; kingdom Metazoa; phylum Chordata; class Mammalia; order Primates; family Cercopithecidae; genus Macaca; species Macaca thibetana. Next base: position 61,537,825 of record NC_065595.1, on the reverse strand, counting down.
CTTTATAGAACCAGGAAATAGTATAGAGTATATTTTGTTTTATGTCATTTTTATTCTTTATCCCAGTGATAACTACAGTTTTAAGTGTATATTTTGAGTGAATGCATAAAGTAAAGATTGATTAACAGATTTAAAGTATAATATATGTACAATTTTATCTGGTAAGAAGGGACTATACTAATTATATGAAAACTATAATTAATTAATTTTAAATTATAATATTGCATAATTGTTTCTTTACAGATTCAGAGTAATCTTGCTTGGCATATTGTTATTATTAATTAAGTTAGAAATCCAAATAATTTCTGGTTTCTTTTTATTGTAGACATCACAAAAAGAGAGAGCTATATAATTAAGAGAGCTAGATGAACTATATACTATATGTGTCTCTTAAGAAGAGGGCTTAATCTGCAATTGGGTGCTTATCTTGGAAGAGTTATAGAATTTATCTGGAGATTTAATATGGAGTAAATATTAGTTACAGTCCCAAATTTTCACTTCCCTGATACCAATACATACAGTTCTATTAGATGGTAAAATTCAGAGTATTCAGTTCTATCAGTCAGGATAGGTTAGGTTATGCTGCTGTAAGGAGCAATACATGCATTTCAGTGGTTTAAGACAACCAGGTTTATTCCTCATTAATATTACATGTCTATCACAGGTGAGTTGAGTATTCTGCTCCATGTTGTCCTTTATTTATCACCTGGGCTAGAACATTGCTGGTCTCCATGGCAGAGGGAAAGCCTAGTGAATTGAGCACTAGCTCTTCTTAATACCTTTATTTATTTGCTGAGAATTTCTATTTTAAAATTTATTTCAAAAATATTCATGATTTCTCACCAAGCATTTTAACAAAAATCATCTTAAAGTCTTTGTTAGGTAATTCCAACATCAGTGTCATCTTGGCCTTGGCATCTGCTGATGGTCTTTTTTCTTACGAATTTTTGATGTTACTTGTACGTTGAATAATTCTGGATTGCATGCTGGACATTTTGAATATGTCTTGTTTAAATCCACTGGAGAATGTTGATATTTTTTAAGATTAGGAAAATTGTTAGGTTCAGGCCGTAAGTTCCATTTTTCCTTCCGTAGGCTGTAATGCCAATATCAGGTCAGTTTCAAAGTCTTTATACTGCACTTCAGGTGTTTCTGGCCATGTCCTATGCAATGGGTAGTCTGTGACTCAGTGGTGGTAGTCTGTCTCTTCAGTTCACAGTCTTTGGTATGCAAATTAGTATCAGATCCATGGGTGTGAGGCTCTTAGAGGAGACCTGGAGTTTATTGAAAAGGTTATGGGATTGCTTTTATGGGATCGAGCTCTTCCCTGTCTGCTATCTCCCAGCATTTTCTGCCTCCCTGGGTTTCCTCATTTCAGAATTCTGGCCCAAATCTTGGGGCTTTAGTTGCCTCACTTTGCTGAACACTTCTGTGTTTGGGCTGCTCTGGGACCAAACCACTAAAGGATAGAGAAAGAAAAACAGCAATGAGTTGGCCCCATGTTTTTTTAGTCTCAGCTCTTCCGACTGGAGAGGAAGGTCCCCCTCCTTCAGAGATTTGGCTGTTGCCAGCTCCCATCGGTGGCCACTGCCACCCGCACAGTGGGATTGCCTGGAGGACGGAGGATAAAAGAGTGGAAGAAGAGTGAGGAATAAAAGGAGGGATTCCCATGTTCTCTCTGACTGTTCAAAGTTCCCATTTTAGCTCTTCAGGCCAGAATTAGAGGAGGACTGTTCCTGGGGCTCTCTCTTTGCCACAGTGCTTACTTATGTCAAGTCTGGGCTGGGTGATATTGAAGAAAAAAAAAAAGGAGACCCATTGCTAGTATAATGGGCTTCAAAGTAGTTCAAACAGCACTTCAAAGTAGTTCAAATAATTTCAGGATGATTTAAACTAGTTCACTTCACATTCTTATATTCTTCCCCGACGTATCTGCTGAAATTTGCTTTCCAAAGACCTCAAATAGCTGCTCTACAACTTCTGTTCAGGTTTTATAGTTGTATCAAGTGTGAGAGATGGGCGAAGTGAGACTTGTATCTTACCTGACACTGGATCTGGTACTGGCTCTTAATCATCCAGAAATGACATGTTACCTCCATTCCTATTTTATTAGCCAGAGGAAGTAAAATGGTCACACCTGTCTCCAAGAAGAAGGGAAGTGCAACACTACTATCTTCCCTAAAGGAGAGTCAGAAATATTTGGTAAATAGTACTCATGGGTACTAGTGCAATCAAGTTTTGAGCTCTAGGGTGAGGCTTCACTTTGAATAAGCTCAAGCACCAACTGAATACACCTAAGCTAGAGGATTTACAGCTCTCTAGAAGATATGTTTGGGTCTCTATACCATTACAATATAATTATCTTTATGGGATTATCTATATTGAAATCTACTTATAAGAAGAATTGGCTGGGCACAGTGGCTGATGCCTGTAATCCCAGCGCTTTGGGAGACTGAGGCAGACAGATCATGAGGTCAAGAGATCGAGACCATCCTGGCCAACATGGTGAAACCCCATCTCTACTAAAAATACAAAAAAATTAGCTGGGTGTGGTGGCATATACCTGTAGTCCCAGCTACTCAGGAGGATGAGGCAGGAGAATAGCTTGAACCCAGGAGGTGGAGGTTGCAGTGAACTGAGATTGCACCACTGCACTCCAGCCTAGTGACAGAACAAGACTCTGTCTCAAAAAAAAAGATTCCATGATAACATACTCCACTCATATAATCTTGAACCCATGCATAGCTACAAGATAAAAGAATATGTTTCATAAATTCCAAAGATAGTATCTATAAGGAAGAATATCTGTATAGTTGAATATTAACTAGAAATGCAATATAACTGACAGGACAAAACAGAATTTAGTGGACAAAACATTGCATTTAGCGTCATTAGATTTATTGGTACTCAAAGATTATATACGTAATATATACTACATATTTATTAGTATATAAGTTGCTAATTAGAGGCTGTTAGCTCCTTAATTTCTTCTTGTCTCTCTTTACTTTGAGAAAAAAATATCTGTATTGTGGAAAGAACTAAATGTTACTATCGTTATTTTGTTGTACTGAACAACTTTATGATATTATACCTTTGATTCTGTAGGTAGTTCCATGTTCTCCTAGTTTTCTGTTTATACCTCAGAATATGGTGAACTTCATTACAATGCAGCTTCTCTATTTTTCTACAGTTTTTGCAATCTGCTGGGTCATTAAATGTGAAACCAAAAGAATAATCAGTGCCAAATTATTCCAGAGCGAATATGGACAAAAACTCCCAGGAAAGGAGGATAGGAAAGGAAATAGAAAATAAAATGAAGGCCAGCACCGTGGCTCGCTCCTGTAATTCCAGCACTTTGGGAGGCTGAGGAAGGCGGTTCACCTGAGGTGAGGAGTTTGAGACCAGCCTGGCCAACATGGCAAAACCCCATCTCTAATAAAAATACAAAAAAAAATTAGGCGGCCTTGGTGGCGGGCACCTGTAATCCCAGCTACTAGAGAGGCTGAGGCTGGAGAATTGATTGAACCCAGGAGGTGGAGGTTGCAGTGAGCCAAGATCACACCACTGCACTGCAGCCTGGGCAACAAGAGCGAAACTCTGTCCCCCGCACCTCCCTCAAAGAAAAGGAAAAAGAAAAGAAAACAAAAGTAAAGAAAAGAAAAGAAAAGAAAAGAAAATGAAGGGCAATGGTGATGGACACATATCAGTTGTTTTGCCTCTTTTATCGTTTCTTTCCTACACTTATAGCTGTCAATCCGTGTAGATTTGTTCCAGGACCTCTTGTGAATACCAAAATCCACTAATATTCAACTTCCTTCTATAATATGGCATAGTATTTGCCTAAAACCTATGCACATCATCTGGTATACATATCTAGATTATTTATAACGCCTAATGCAATGTAAATAGTTGTTATACTATATTGTTTAGGAAATAATGACAAGAAAAAATGTATATGTTCAGTACAGATAATTCTTAAAAATATTTTTGATCCACAGTTGGTTGAATCCTTGGTTGGGAACCCAAAGGATATTAGCCCATAAAGAGATAATTTAATATAATACATGCTAAGATAAAGGCTTGTAGAGGGTAATATATAATGGTATAATATCCATGGCCTGGAACACTATCATATCTGAAGAATTTTACATATTTTACCTTAACTAGCTCAACGAATAAAGAAAGAAAAAACTTGTATATCCATTTTAAAGATAAGGATACTGAGGTTTAGAAGAGTAAATGACAGGTCCATAAATGGAATCTATGTCTTTCAATTTCAAATTCTCTTATCTTTCTATGATGGTCTGCTACTTTAACATATATAACCATTTATAAGCCATCAACCTCTAGCATGTTGTCGAATTGGGAAATATTACAATCTCATTAAAATTGATTCTAGAAACCTCCAAATCAGTCTTGGGTGTAGCTTACCTACAATGTTCCACACCTATCCCACTTAGAATAGTTTGCTTTCCCTATTTTTCTGTTATAATAAGTTTCCTCCCCCTCTAAAAACAAAACTTTCATTTTACTTGACTTTGAGCATAGCATTCAGTTTCAAAGTTCAACACTACTAGAAAATAATTTAGAAAAAGAAAGCTATTATATAATCTCTCAACAGCCTGGAGAAGGTACAGGGCAAGGACTGAGGTCTACTTTCCACGTAATACAAAGGAAATATGCAATTCAGCAAGTAATTCTCAGTGAACTTATAGTAACATGACTCACAACAAGAAAATCGTTCGATAAAATATGCTGAATGGGAAATGATTCAGTGAAAATATTATTCAGAACAAGCAATTACTGAGTGAAGGTATTACCCACAGCAGACAATTACTCAGTGAAAATATTACAGGGAGCAGGCAAATATTCCATCAAACATTTGACAAGGCGAGCAATTATTCAATAAACAATCATATAATTGTAACCGATGGAGCAGGGTTGCCATGCGGCATACAAATCATTTACAGACACCCAGGAAGAGGTTTTGACTGTTGAAAATGCAGATAATTTATGGTTCTCATTTGTCATTGTTGAGATAATTTCATTTTAGTTTTACTTCCAAGTAAACAGCTTAAAAATGTTTATAACCACTCTAAAAATCAGTTTTTCAAGTAATCCCATTTTAGTTTTTTGTCTCCTCTCTCACATTATTCTCTTTCTTGCTTTTTCTCCCTCTGTTCCTTATTTCCTCCTCCTCTGGCTGCTTCTCTGTCTCACTATTTTCTTCTTTTCCGTAATACACTTAAAGTAATGCCGACTCCTAAAAAGCCTATGTTTATTATTAAATCTTCTTTCTGTAAGTCACTCATGAATATGTTTTCCAAGCAGAAAACATCACCAGCACCTATTTATCACACATTGGTGGATTACAGATATAATTTGCAATGCTAAACCCAGTTAGAATGTAACTACACTTTTAAACAGTATACAGACTAAAATGGTGACAGCCAATGAATCAATCAATGTATACTTCAACCGGCGACATTCATTGTCTGTGTATTAATGGTCAATCACTATGTTATGGGATACATATGACAATTCCTGCTCTCAAGGAGTGTGTAGACGAGTGGTAGACTGGTCCCCCATACCAAATATCAATATAATACGGTAAGTGCTGAGAGAGGTATCATAAGGGAAGAGGGGAGCAAACAGATGAGTTTCAGAGAAGCTACCTTGAACTTCTGGAGCCTGCACTGAGCGTGGAAGAAACATAAACATTCAGCCAGGTTAAAAAAGGTGGAAATGGAGTCCTAGGCAATGAAACAGCACACAAAAAATATATAGAGGCAGGAATCAGGCGATGAGTGGAGGGCTACAGGCAGTGTGTTGCAGTGTGTGACGTGATATAGGGACAGTCAATAGACTGCAACTTAATCTGTTTCCTTAAATTGTATGTAAAAGGCTATTGGTATACATAGTTTTCTTAGCCAAGTTGGAGCCTGTGGGTGTGTGGTATAGTTTAATGCCCTGATTAAGCCACTAGGAAGCCATCTCTCTGTCCCCTCCTAGACCATATCACACAATATGTTCCCTACTTCTACTGCAGCCCCAATTGGATTTTGTGTCTTTTGATACTGAAAGAATCTTATCACAAATAAAATAATCTGTCATGTGGCTCCTACATATTTATTTAGTTACATAAACTAAACTAAAAAATGAATAAACTATCTGTCAATAATGGTAGTTCCTCATCTATGAATGACTCTTTACAAAGCCTATCTTGCTTAATATTCATAATAAATACTGAAGTAGATACTATTTATACCTTTTTCTTTTAAAGGAATTAAATAGTTTCAGGTTCATACAAAGCATGAGTATTGTGGGTACAAATTCAAGCTTTCGAACTCAAATTTGAAGACTTATCCCAGGATACGTTTATATCTTTAGCTATACAATGTATACCTCAAAAGCATACATTATTTTTCATGTGTTAGGTTTTGAGGGATAATCAATAAGGAGGGCATACTTTCAGGCTGCTTCTTATTTATAACCGTGAAATTTAGAAATTGATGGAGTAGCAGCTTTCTCGGTGGGAAACAGCTATTTTAAAATGCCCCATGT